>NC_028454.1:23380947-23413110 GCF_000263155.2 Setaria italica
AAGGATACCCTACACCTATTTTGTAAATCTGTACTGATGTGGTGGCGCTGATTAAGCAAATCATTGGAACAAAAACCTGGCTCCTGCAAGCCTCTGTCCTGGTGACATGATTTCGCCATGGTGACCAAATTCGGGATCCTACATTTTCGTTGTTATCTTCCATTTCCTTTCGTATAAAAAATGGCCCATTGTTGTGTGTTACCAATGTTTTCCTAGCCAATCTTTAAATCTGATACAATTTGCAGAGACATGTCAGTAGTCAACTTGAGCGGTTGAGTTCAGACCAATTTGCAAGAGCTAGCACCGGACTCGGTGTCCTGTCGGCCACCCCGATCGTATCAGAAGAATAAACAGATGCCGCCCTCACACCCAGCATAAACCGCCTCGCAAATCGAAAGTGTCTGATACCAAGCTCGACACACAAGTGGGCACCTTGCTGCTTCATCGATCTGGCAAATTACAGTATGCATATACGTGGTTACGGGGATCCTACATAAGAATTCAAGTGGCGTCCCTTGTCTCCCAGAGCAATGGCACATAAACGCATCATGTTTCAGTTCAGACATGCAAGTTGCGATACATGTTCTCCTCCTTGGTTATATATAGGATACCTTGACACCTACTACCTTGGTCCGATCGATTCCCGGAGATTAGGAAGTTAAATACATAGAGATGGAGGGCACCAATGAAGCTCTGGAAGAGGTAGCGAGCTTGCCTAGCCACTCCATGCAGAATGGTCTCCGTTACCAGGTGTGTGATGCTGTCGAATTGCAATTGCTGTCAGATTTCTGCTTTTCCTGTCAAACTATTCTGTGAGTCACCCAAATCTTTGTATTTTGTCTAAAGTTGTCTATGTGCTTTCTCACTAGGATTTAGTTTATTTACTTATTATTTTTTTTGTCAAACGATTTTGTGAGTCACCCAAACCTTTGTATTTTGTCTGAAGTTGTCAATGTGCTCGCTCTAGGATTTAGTTTATTTACTTATTATTTTTTCATTTCTATCTGTATTGTTTGTCCTAACTCCTATCATGTGTCTGATGATTAAATGAAAAGTGAAATTCTGCCCTTTCGTCGTTTCGTCATGGTATTCGATCTGTTAGCACTTAGCACACCTGGATACCTGATCATAATTGAGTCTGAAAGGGAGGATATGCACCTCATGATTGAACCAAAAGATATGGCCATCATTGTGTAGACTAGGTCTGATATATTACTCTCAGTTTGCATAGGCCAATCTAATAGTACTTTCAAAGTTATCGGAACAATTAGGTATGGGATTATTTTAGCTTATCACCAGAATAATGTCAATGTCCCACCCAAAGTCAATTAGTTTCTGTAGCCATATGCATGTCTAGTAAAGATCCTGATATTGAAATGTTCGTTAGACAATAAGTTAAGGACGCACAACAAATGATTCCTTCTAATGTTCTCCGATATGCATTCTTGTACAAATTATACCTTTACTAGGTAGTCATAAATAATCAATCATATCATGCTTACCTGATAAAAAAAGAACAATCCATGGCGTCCTTCAGAGCACAGATATAACTGTATTCATGTTGGAAAATATCTCTCCTGTGCTTACCCGATTAGAACTTCTAATAGAGATCAATTTCAAAGGTTCCAACTTCCCTTTGGACAAGAAAATATGGAATTTTTGTAAAACCGAACGGGTGGCTTCATATAGCAACACAACCCAAAGCAATCTTCTCCTAGTTATTACAGGATGTAGGTGTGTGGTAGAGCATCACAAAAAATTGCTCCACTCCACCAACTCCGAAAATTCCGGCTCCAAGAAAAAGGTGGAGCAGGGGGTAGATCCACGTTTTTTTGAGTACCTCAAGAGGTGCTCCAAAAACCCCCCCTTACAGACCTCCTCGTGGAGTTGGTGGGTATTTACCCACCATTGCCACTCGTTACACAGTACCGGTTCGCAAAACATAAAACTCCCGTCGCCTGTTCCACCCACACGCCGGCCGCCGCCCCGTCCCACCTGTGCGCCAGCCGTCGCCTGCCGGGCCGCCCGCACGCTGGCCACCGGCCGCCGCCCGACGCGCCACCCCACCCACGCGCCGGCCGCCGCCCGCCGTGCCGCCCGCGCACCGCGCGCCGCCCGCCGCCCGACGCCCGACGCCCGAACCGCCGCCCGCCGCGCCGCCCCGTCCCACCCGCGTGCCGCCCGCCGCGCCGCCTGCCCGACGCGTCGCCCGCCGCGCCGCCCCGTCCCACCCGCGCGCCGTCCGCCGCGCCCCGACGCGTCGCCCGTCGCGCCACCCCGTCCCACCCGCGAGCTCCCCCGCGGCGGTGCGGCTGGGGCGTATGCCGGCCTATGTCCATCTTCTGGCAGGTGCCCGTAGAAGAGAAGTGGAGAGGAGAGAGAGGAGGAAGAGAGGAGAAAATAGAAGAGTATGACATGTGGGTCCGTTAACAAAGGGTAAAATAGACTATTCACACCAAGTGCTCACGTTTTTGGAGCTGGAGCACTGCCATCAGCCAAACACGTGCAGGAGCTCCATGTTTTTTTGGAGTCGGTGGAGTGGAGCTAGGAAAGTGTGGAGCTAGTGGAGTGGAGCTGGTTTTTCTGGAGTGGAGTGCTCCCAAACAGGCCCTTAATACCAAAGATCCAAAAGACCCATAAGGCTTGAGAGTGTTATGTTTTCTTGCATGCTTGACCAAATCGTTTTTGCGTGTCATAAATTGCTCTATTGTCGCTATATTAGTTCTCTCTACTAGAGTCCATGTACATAAACTTTGATGCTGTACACACTCGTTATCTCATAATCTCTCATCCAAATTTTGAGGCTGCTGTGCAGAGGAAGGGGTAAGTAAATGTGTACTAAAAGCAGTAGAGAGACTGCTATTTCGATCTGACCTGTGATAACGTCGATAGAGTTCCAGTATGCATGGATCATATCATATCGACTCAAGTATTGAAATCCAATAATGACAGGAATGAGAAATTTGCTATTCTCGTTCAACAAAGTTTAGTCGATGTTCTTAAACAGGGCAAATCTGTGAGTCGTGCCATGCAGTATACAGGAGGTGATGGAGGAGAAAATTGTTCGTGTAGCTTTTCAATGTCTGTCTCTCTCTCTCTGCTATCCAAGTTCCCCTCGATCGGAGACTCAATTGTAAAACAAGGGTGCTATAAAAAAATTGCCAAAGAAGGGTAACCATGAAAAATCACACTAGTACTATTGTCAAAAATATCCAAACTCAACACACATGAAATAATTTTTAACCAACGGTTTGTTGGAAAATTAGACAACCGTAAGAGTAAATTTCAAATCATGACAAGAACAAAACCTAGCGGGTAAACCTCTAACATATTAGGCAACATCAAGCACACCAATATAATCTCAGAAAGCATACTGAAATAGCATATCAGATCACGGTGTACGTACTCAGCTGAGCGGTGCTGACGGAACGAAGATGGTGTTGCGGACGGAGCGCAGCAGATGACGTTGTAGACGATGGCACGTCACAACGTCGGACTTGGACGGAAGATGAGCCGTGGCGAAGAACCTGAGCAGTCGCGCTCCAAAAACCTTATTTGCCCTCTCCCGGTGCAGGATCACAAGAACAAGATGTTTCAGAGATCCGCTCTCCCGTTCGCCGGTGCACGAGATGGAGTAGACTATGGTGGTGGCACAGTAGCGAGAAGAGGCAAAAATCCTAGCTTGATTAGATGTCTGTTCGGTAGAGTTCGATAGGTCATATATATAGGAGAACCTACGATCTCACATTGCGATCGTGATCTAAACCGATTAGGCTTCCATATATCTTGCTGACTTGAAGGTTAAGTAATCAAAAAAATAAAACGGCAGCAGGAAACCGCGGCACCACAAGGTTGGAGTCCAAATTTTGGTGGACCATTCACGTAGGTGTCGCACGTCCACGGCCTTTGCCCCGCCCTGCCCTGCTAGGCGTGGCAAGCTTGCGAGCGCGTGTGGAGCTTTCCTTCACTCCCCACATACATAGTTTGGAAGAGGGAGACAACCTTCATATTTATGTTGGTCATCCTTCTCCTTCACTAGCAATGTGGGACTAAAGGTTTGCATCACTCCAACCACTTGCTCATATCCACTGCTCTTTTGAGATTTATTTGGAATTTCTGAAATTGCAATGGACCAAGCCCATTATTTCATCACGGTTGATATGGTTTGACTTAAACTAGGTAACCCAAAACGTCATTTACTCGTGACTTCTGACGGCCTATTCGCTTCAGCTTATTCAGCCGGCTTATTAGCCACCAAACAGTGTTTTCCTCTCACAACAAATCAGCCGTTTCAGCTTTTCAGCCGGCTTATAAGCTGAAGCGAACAGGCCATGAGATTACTGAACACACAGCTCGTCGTAATGACTGAAATTGCTGAGAAAAAAAGGGGTCACCAGTCACCACCGAGACGTGCGCTGTCCCGTGGGCCTTGACCGGATCGCTGGACGCGCTAGAACAACCAAGCAGCCGATCAATACAATGAGAACAAAGCCAAAGAGGCAATCAGCACGGTCACCACACCCCCAAGTCAGATCACCCACCCATGGCCGACACGCGCACATGCCCTCCCAAGTTGGTTAGCTTGTTAGCGTCCTCATCCAGTGCCTAGCTCACACACCGGAGTCCGATAGGGACAAAGCGGTGGCGAGTCGTTAGCACGGGGCGGCATCCTTGGTGCCCCCTCTTTACTCAGCTGTTCCTCTTCCCCGACTCTCATGCATGCCCCCCGAACCAGCTCCATGGAATTAAATCCCATTTCCATGATGACAAATATTATTGACATGCGTGCAAAACATGTTTTTTGAAAAAAAGTTATTTGAAATAGATCACGCGAATTAATTTTGGACTACTGTGTCAGTTCTTAAATGCATCATGTTAGGACAAGCAAATTTATCTACTTTTTACAAATTATTCTTGTTCTAAATATCATCCGTTTAAGGATGGAGCTAGTATTTGATAACTCGCTGTTTTTCCTTCGCAAACTAGCCTTTCCTGATTTTTTTTCTTTGGATGGGCAGTGGGGACTGGGGACGAAAGCCTGCCGAACGCCGAGAAGAAAAGGACTTTTGTGGGGGTGACTCTGGTCTAGCCATGACTCAGCAACCACCATTCAAAGCTTGCACGAAGCAACTCATTGGAGTATCAGTGCAGAAGAATCAATCGGGCGGCGCGCGCGCACGCACGGGCGCCCCACGGCGGCAACCGGCAGGCAGTCAGGCGCACGGGCGTTCGTGGCAGCGACGCCGCACCGCACGAGAGGCCGGGGGGACACATTTTCCATGGCCAGACAGTGGCGGAGCCCACGCCCCGACACCGCTGGGCTCGCCGCGCACGACGGCCGAACCACCCCCACCCCACCCCCCCGGCCGGCGTGCGCTGCGCTGCGCGCGGTCCCCGGCGAGCCCGGGGGGACAGGCGGAATCTCGCCGCGCTGGCCGTCTCACTGGCGCCCAACCCCGCCTGCCTGCCGCTGCCCGCCACCATGTGGCCCGCCCGCCCGTCTCCCCCCTCTTGCGTTATTGCTTCTTGCTACCTGCTAGCGCTAGTAGTCTTCTTCTTCCTCCTCATCCTCTGCTATCTAGACATCCAGCCCCTTCGGTTCCTTGCTATATATACGGCTGCCATTGGAGCGCTGCTTCAACACACCATCCACTGCCACTTGAGCCAACCAACAAGACACTCGCCTGTTATTCAAAGATCTACCCGTGCTCCAGCCAAACACTCGCAGCGAGCGGCAAGATGAAGCTTGTTGGAGGCCAGAGGAGGCAGAGGGGGTTCGGCAAGGCCCTCAAGGAGCAGAGGGCCAGGCTCTACATCATCCAGCGCTGCGTCGTCATGCTCCTGCGCTGGCACGACTGATCCCACCAGATCCATTGGAGAAGCTTCGTCTATCCGAGTCCGACGACATGGATCGATCGGTGGGATCGTCTTTGCCCTGCCCCTGATGCTTCATCGGGTGCCAAAGTTTTGGGGGGTGTTCTGGGTTTGTCTCTGTGCTGGTGCCAGAATGGTCGCCGGCTGCTGTACATAGAGGGACAGGGACAATATAGCGTAGTAGTACAAATTAGAGGTGGTAGCAGTAGGATTCACTGTGGTGTTCGTCAGTGTCTCTCCCCCCCTGATAACTAGTGTGACAATGTACAATCACATCAGTGTGGAATGCCAAATCAATGAACAGAGAACAAGCAACGGATCGATCACAATACATGCCTGCCTCTTCATCTTTTTCAGTTTAATTTCTAGCATTGTGGGTGCAGAACTGCAGGTGCATAGATTCTGGCAGTTTCGCTTTGAGCTGTTTCTTTTCCTCTTCTTTGCCAGAGCAGGAGCACATCTGATGAATCTCGGGTACGGTGTATTTGGCTGCTCCTACCGATCCCAGAAAAGAACTAATTTCATTGTCTTGCAGATTCAAAACTTCAGGCTACAGAGTGCGTGTACTCCTCTGATTCTGAGGTCTTATCATGGACTTCCCATTACCTGCATCCGAAGAAATGAACATCAAGACTTCAAACGAAACAACACAACTCATTTTTACATCTTATCGGCCTTCCATCAACTGGATGCTTGCAGCTCGTCGGACTCTTGACTTCTGAACGCCCGGTCATTCTCATGGGCTCATGGCAAACCAATGCAATCATATGGCAAAATTACCTATATTCATAAACGCAACATATGGTCACCATGTACATTTATTTTTTATTTTATCCCCTATTTATTTATTTTCACCTTTGTTCCAAAGATATCTGATTAGTTCATCTCTGTTGATTGACTCATGACTTGAAATCTCAACATGTACTAATAATGGTATATCATTTTTGTGGTCATATTTTTTGTTTTCAAATATTTATTTATGTTGACTTCATGTTCAAACAAACGAAAAAGGAACCTTTGTGTGATATCTTCTTCAATAAATACTTGAAAGTAAAACCTTGTTGGAATTTATACAATAAAGGTACCTTGAAGACTAGTATCATTTAGCTTTTTCATCAGGCAAAGCCTACTCTTAATAAAGCATGTACGAGGTTCCCTTCACTAATTAATTTATTGCTCTTTCGCAAATAATAAATAATTTGTTGCTCGCCAGGATTTCCTATTTTAGCATTCATAGGAAAGCAAAAGAAAAAAAAATCAATTGGAACTGCCATAAAAATACTTATATTTTATTAAACTCCTGAACTGGCAGATCATTGTATTTTTTTTGTCAAATTAAACTTCACTAGTGAACACAGGCAATGAAGAAAACACAACCTAAAACCACGACTGGAATGTTGGCCATTCCTTTCCTTTATGTCCAATTATGAGGAAACAAACATGGCATAACCTATGGGCTTTTCAGTTATGCCTCTCTTAAGCTCGAACTGCCATCACAAGCGCAGCTAAGCGCAGCTTGTCACTACTATTTTATCACCGGGGACAGAGATATACATAGCTGTTCGTCATGTTCTTGAGCAGACACCAGAGGCTAGATCCAGGAAAATACTTAGCTGTCGTTAGATCTCAGCACATGCGTTCCATGTAAATCCTCCTCAGCGTGCGCGGGTGAGACCGATCAGGTTGTCAATCCGTCAGGCGCACACGGGAGAGCCATCTTGGGTTGTCGGGCACGCCGCAATCTCCTCAGGGATCAAAATTGACATTGCCAATAAACTGATGCCCGGAGGCCAAGGATGGGTTATTGTAAGATGAGATGAACCAGGCTCACTTGATCAGATGGGCACTGGGCTTTTAGTTTTTCACCTTGTTGTCGGATGGTCCAAGAACATGCAGTGTGGGTTGCCAGTCTTGCCATGATGCAGGTGTGTGTAGTATATGTTTCAATCTCTTAACTATCATCCCCGCCTGTGCCTGACCCTTCCTATATAAACTTATAGCAGTGTGCCCACTGAGGGTCAGCCACACCAGGAGCAAAAATCATACAGTAGTTGCGTTCTCAGCCACACCAGACACCAGCACTGCATACACCTTCTGAGTTCTGTCCAAGGTGTGACCATTCAGGTTGTGAGGATGAAGCTTAGGAGCCAACGGAGAGGAGGAATCACCAAGTCTCTGAAGGAGCAGAGATCAAGGCTTTATATCATCTCGCGATGCGTAGTTATGCTGATCCGTTGGCATGATTGACCAAAAGCAATTTTGGCTTCTGATTTTTTTTCTTTTTTCTTCCAGTTCTTCTGTCGTTTCATCAGCTACCAGAATGATAGCTGAAATTGTGTATATAGATAGATACGTACCCTTTTAGCATAGTTGTGATATGAATCAATATTCAGATTTTGTTCCTCCCTTGTTATTTATACTTGCAAAATTGCTTTTGCACAAGAATGTCAGGTATTCTAACAGAATAAAAGAGAAGGTTATTTATATTTTTGTTTCATGCATGTTTCATCAGCGAAACAAATTAATCAGAAAATTTGTGTTCATTAAACTCTGATCTCAACTCAATCCTATTCTAGTGGCAGTATCTTTTGAAAAAACTGTTTATACTTATTTCCTTACAGAATACACAAAAATGAACTTATGCACAACATATTGTCTGATGAATACTTGAAATGATGAAACCTAGCTGGAATTTATCCAATAAAAGTATTGTATCCACTCAAATTTGAAGTATTCACACAATTCAAGAGGAAAATTGGCAACCTCGTCAAGGATAGGGTCCTGCAAAAATGTTATTTACTGGAACTCTAGAACTTTTTGATAGATTTAATTTTTCAAATTCAATGAACTGCTGAAACAGATCAGATAAGAAGACACGACCAAAATAGTAGACGTTGGCCATGCCAGTCGTGATTTGTGAGGAACCACATATAGCATAATCTATTCATTATTCTGTTCAGCTATGCTACTTAAACTCAAAATTCCATCATAAGCAAAGCTCATCTCAGTTTGTCTATGGGATCTATCAAACTATGTGCTACTACCCTGGCTACCTGGAACAAAGATACGTAGTTGTTCATGTTCTTGAGCAGGCAACAAAGGCTAGATCCAGGCAAATCCTAGCTGTAGTCAGATCTCAACACATGCAATCCGTCTCAGCATGCGTGCGAGATCGGTCAGGTTGTCCGTCAGGCGCAATGGAGGGTCATACAGGGTTGTCGGGCACGCCGCAATTTCCTCAGAGATCAAGATTGACTTTGCCATTAACCTGGTGCCAAACGCCAAAGTTGAGTCTGGAGAAGATTATTGTAAGATGAGGGACAGGCTCACATGAACAGATGGACACTGGGGGATACTTGTTTTTCACTCCCTTGTCTGATGGTCCAAGTACATACAGTGTGGGTTGCCAGTCTTGCCATGATGAAGGTGGATGGGTGCATATTCTAGTCTCCTCTTCTTAATGATCTCCATAGCCACCTGCCTGTGACACTTCTTATATAAACTCCTAGCATAGTGCAAATTGAGTCAGCCATACCAAGTGCAAGTGCCAAGATCACTGAGCTGTTGTGTTTCCAGGCAGCCACACCAACATCAAGGAGTGTGAGCATTTGTCAGGATGAAACTTGGGAGCCAAAGAAGGAGAGCAGGGTTTAGCAAAACCATCAAGGAGCAGAGATCAAGGCTTTATATCATCTCCAGATGTATCGTTATGCTGATCCGGTGGCATGACTGACGAAGACCAGTTTTGGCTCTTGATTTCTTTATTTTTCCAGCTCTGCTGTTGTTATTTTTTCTTTTCCGGCTACCAGAATGGTAGAGAAAATGTACATACAGATAGAATCAGATCCTTGTAGCAGCTGCAGTATCAATCAATATTCAGTTTTGTCCCTCTCATTGTTTGTCTCTTCCGTGCCGCTTTGCACAAGAATGAAAAGCTTTCCAATGTCATTGTTTCTGGGATGTGACTCCTTTCTACAGGCAGAAATTGTTAATGGTCAGATTTCTGACTGTTTCACCTGGACGATACACATTTGATTACTTGATCAGCCAGCACAAGACATTTGAAGTCTATTAGATCAGACGATGAACCATGCCAGACATAAATAGAGAAGCAGATTTAAAATACGGCTTCATGGATGTCTAATCGACAGAGTGAACTAATCAGATAGTCCTAGTGTTTTCTCTGCTATCTGTATATTACTGCAAGTCAATAATGTTTGTTCTTTAATGGTACATTCAACTGACAATACAAGAAAGCAAGCCTTCTTTTCATTCGCTGTCGCATGGCGTCACCAGATAATTCAGCACTTCACCCTTCCAATGTATGTCTTCATATCGGAATTCAGGGACAGGCTTGACAGCTTGAATCTTGACCACTCAGTGTCACGCAATAATTAGTTGAACGATATGCTTCCAATTAAACAGCAGATGCCTATAAGCTGAATGTTCAGAACACAGGCATCATCTTACGAGCTCCATCTTACTCAACCACAGAATCAGGACTGGTGCTCTGAAAGACTGAAACACTAACAAATACACAAATCGTGATGAAGCAAAGCAGAAAGCTATAGGATGATAAAAATTCTGGTATGTCTTCCGACTCAACTATGTCGACAATTACGATAATGCTCCTAAGATATGTATAGAAAGGCCCCAAATTTTCTGAGGTTCTTTCTTGTGAACTCAATGCTGTTCCAGTTAGAGCAAGCTGAGAGCAGACATGATGACTCACTCAGCACCCATCATCAGTACAACCAAACTTCTCTATCCCTTTTAATCTGTACAAACAAATAAGGCACAGCTGCACACGGAGCTTGCTTCCATGTAGTACGCCAAAAAAACCGCTAGCTGTGCTCCAAGAGGAGGCTCCGCTCGCTTGGTGCAGCAGCAAGCTCACACACGGTGAGCTCTGAGCTGGTGCCCGTCGCCGTTCAGATCTCGACGCCGGTGGTCCCCGTCCTGCGCGCACGCCGTCGCACGCACGCGCAGGGAAGGGACTGCCATTTATGCCCACGCCGCACGCACGGCGCGCCAGGGCGCACGCACGGCTTCCTGAGCTGTATATATCTCAGGTCCCAAAACACTGAGCACAAGTATAAACTAGTCTACTAGTACAAGTCTACAACAAGCATGAAAGGCCAAGGCTTTAATCAAACCGAGCAGGTCAGGGGCGATGCCGGACATGATCGTGGCCATGGGGGACAGGACGAGGAAAGCGAGGCCACAAGGATCCAAGGAGCCAGTGGTTCTCGAGGCCGCTGTCCCCGGCCAGAGCTCCAACCAGTCGTGGATCGCCAGTATTATACAACATACACTAGCGAGCTAGCCGTGCGTGTGCAGGTATGATATTAGTCTCTGGCCTCTGAAACGCATCTCATCTTCGCCTATATAATCTGCCTACCTCCTGAGGTTCTCTTCACAGTTCACACACCACAACCAACGATACGACCACAGAAGCAAGTCTTCTCCTATTAACAAGATTGTTCAAGGGATCAATAAGGAGCAAATCTAGCTAGCTAGTAACAAGGATGAAGCTTGTTGGGAGCGGCAGCAAGAGGAGAGGAGGGCTGGGCAGGGCTCTCAAGGAGCACAAGGCCAGGCTCTACATCATCCGCCGATGCGTCGTCATGCTCCTCCGCTGGGATGACTAGCTAGCTAGTCGCATCTCGCATGGCCAGATGCCCAGATGGTTGCCTTTTGATCGTCCTGTCAATTTTGGCTCTTGGTATACCGATTTCCCCCCCATCATGGATTGGTGATGGGTGATGGATTGGTCATGGATTGACCCTTTTTTGATAGATCTCCTGATCTATTATTATGTGTAGTGTACAATATAGATGTTGAGGATTGAGGTAGATCGTACTGTAGGTGTTTAGGTAGTAGAGGTGATTAAGGAGGGAACTGGAATCATGTCCTAAGGACATGTTTTGCCTTGTATATGTTCAGTGGAATCGCAAGGAAAAATATGACATCGATATCGAATTGCAGAAAAGGGGGGAAATCCCATGAATTTCGGATCAAGTTCTTGTGTTTATCTGAAGTTCTGAACCGTCTCTTTCTTCAAGTGCATTTTCTACCTCGCATGGCCAGCTTAAGCCTAATTTGATGCTAGGGCCGTACGGCCCGTACCTTTAATTTACAGTGCTCCATATGCTACTGCCGTGTACTAGTTGGATGTGCTGTCTCCGTTGTCTCGTTGAATCTGATGTAACTTGTCAATCCAGTTGTGCTCCAATCTTAAGAATGACAACAGTGCCTGATGATGAATCAAAGAACATGAGAAAGGGTTATAAAAGAAAAGGCAATGAAAGTTTGCTAAACTTTGAGCTATACTACCAAAATAACTACACAGCATGGTACTAATCTGAGGAAGAAAGTTATCATTAATTGCAGGAAATATTGACCGTAGGCCCAATAGCTTTCCTTCAAAAATTTAATATTTTATATACTAGGTTCGTGCTCGTGCATTGCTATGGTAGCAAAATATTTATAGCGCAACGCACCAACAAGACAATAATAATAGTGTGAAAGCAAGCATGAGCGTATCAAAGGAAAATAGTTAATTCAAGTAGTTGTTATTGAATTAAAGAAAGCTAGGTAAACCACAGTATCAGCCAACTCTATTTTTTATTTGCATGTGATGCGGCTAAGATAATGTCTTACTTTGCGGGAATTAGTTTTTGATATTACATTCACTCAGAATTTTACAGTAGTAAATTATAATAAAAAACACAACCTTTGCTCATAGTTTATGGGACCCCTTAAATAGATTTAAATCATCCACCACAAACTGATACAAACACTATTAATCATGTCACAGGACCTTTTCTGATATATTAAGAAAAAATATTTTTCAGAAAGAAATAATTACAAACAAAACATGTCCGATGTCCAATATACTCTGCAATACCTTTCTATGCCCAAACAAATATCCCGCGTGTAGTTCTCGTGTACAACATCTCCATAGCCAGGCGAAGAAAAGCCCATCGATGCAGTGGCCTGCGGTAGCGGCTCCTCCAAGGATGGCGACACCGGTCAAGATAGGCATGGATCATATACATCTTCTGAAATTACAAAAGCTCGCAACCAAGAGAAGACCAAAGTGAGAGGAGTCGCTGCTGCGACAAGAAAGAGACTGCATGATTGCGAGTCAAGCTCTTGTTTCAGTCATACTCTTCCCGAGTAGTTAGCCTGTTACGCTTAGGCTCTCAGTCTCTGGGTAGCCGTTGCCGCTGCGTGTGTGAGATCGTTGTCTCGTATACGCGTATGGGCTTAGGCGTGACAGATGTGCTTGAGGCTTTCACGAGTTAAGGCGTGTTCTGCTCGAGAAGAGTAGTGACCTTAAGAGAAGACAAAAGGGAATATTCGCTGTTGCGATAAAAAAAGAGCACGGTAGCACGAAAGAGTTTGCTGCCCTCCGGCGAATAGAGCGCGCGTTGCACGCAAGAGTTTCCGCCGAGTAGAGCGCGTGTTGCGCGTAAACGGAAAATAAGCCGGAAAATAATTTAGAAAAGTGACTTAGCTTGATTCGTGGATGATTGTTGACGAAGCCGTGATAGTCGTTGATGAAGCCGTAACGGTTGTTGACGAAGTCGACTAGTCGGAGGCGATTCTGACTAGTTGTCGGTGATGCAAAGTTTGCCCCGACTAATTTTTAGTCGAGACGAGTTGAAGTCATCGACGAGCTGCCCGTAGCTGACGGAGTGGTCGGCAAGCTGATCGTGGTTGTCTTGACATGGGCGAGGAATAGTTCATTCTGTCTCGCCCGACCCAAGGTCCCAGGGTCGGACATGCCTGGCCCTTTGAGGATGGAGCTCTGCCTCGCCCGACCCTTGGTCCCGAGGTCGGATGCGCCCGACCCTTTGATGGTGGAACTCCGCCTCACCCGACCCTTGGTCCTAGGGTCGGATGCGCCCGACCCCTTGCCGCAAGGCTTCGAATCGCCCGACCCCCGGCTTAGAGGGTTGGACTTATCCAAGACCCCGAGACAAGGGTGCGTTTTGAGCGTATACCATGCTTGGCTGAAGTAGTCGGCGTGCCTACAACATAGTCGATGAAATCATCGGCGAGCCGCCCGTAGTCGTCGGCGAGCTTGCGATGTAGTCAGACTTTCGAGTTGTAGTCAAACTCAGAGTCGCTGTCGGACTTTGAGTCGTAGTTGGACCTAGAGTCGCCGTCGGACTCCAAGTTGTAGTCGGACCCGGAATCGCCGTCGGAGTTCAAGTTCGAATCGCGGTGGAACCCGAGGTCGCCGTCGGAGTTGACGATCTGGTGCCGGAACGATCCGGCGCCGTCGGCGATGCAGAGCTAGGATCCAAAAACGAAGGTTGCGCCCGCTTCGATAGCGAAGATGGGTTTGATGATGACTGTGCCATTGAGTTTGCACTGAGAAACTCGATGAGTACCCCTACCTGGCGCGCCAGCTGTCGGTGTTTTAGATCGGCAACCCGCCTAGGGGGTACCCTAGGTGGTCTTTTATGCGGTAAGGTCGTCGAGAATCAAGGAATCAATGGTGACGCAAGGAACACGATTTAGACAGGTTCGGGCCGCTAGATCGCGTAATACCCTACGTCCTGTGTATTGGTTTGTATTGAGGTATGTTGGATGTGTTTGTCCTCGTGTGTCCTGGGCTTGGGTGTTGAGGTATGACCTGCCGAGCTAGGTACCCCTGCCCTCCTTTATATACTCCAGGGGGCAGAGTACTAGTCGGATTACAAGGAGGAGTCCTAGTAGGAGTACACGGGACTAGTCCTAGTCGGATTACAGGGGAATCCTAGTAGGAGTCCGAGTTCTTCCTTCCTTGCGGGTATTGGGGATGTATCCCCGACACCGACCGCCACAGATGCGACCTGACCGCAACCTGCTGCGGCCGCCCTCTGGGAAGGGGCCATCAGGTTCGTGGGATAACGCCAGCAGGGTACCCGGGCCACACCCACACTTTCTCTACAACAACGACACATCGCCCGGGCATCCATCGACGCGCCCCGCCGAGGAGGTGTGTTTCCTCTCACGCGGTGGGGAGATGGATGCAGAGGAGGGAAGACTCCGGCTTGCCTTGCTCGCGGCGGCACCTGGTGGACCGTCGGATGTACCGCTGGAAGCCATGCGTCGCACCATCTCAGAGCTCCCGGAGGCGGGTGCAGATAACTTCACCATTAGGTGCTTCTCGCCGGAGAGTTTCCTAGTCATCTTTTCCTCGCAGCGTGCCAAGGATGCGGCCATGCATGCTGGGAGCATCCCCGTCGGCGACATCAGGCTATTCTTCAGACCATGGACTCATCTAGTCCGGGCTGAAACTGGGACCTTGTTGTTCCAGGTATCCCTAGAGATCGAAGGTGTTCCTGCACATGCATGAAGCTGGTGCACCGCAAGGAAGATGCTCTCATCCTCATGCTGGATCGAGCATCTTGAACCAGCCACCGAAGACCCCTCCGACATGACCAAGATGAGGTTCACGGCATGGACGGATGACCCTGGCCGAATCCTAAGGAGGAAGACACTTCTCATCGCCGAACATGAGCAGCGGATCACCTACGATGACCCTGATATGCAGCTCATCTTCGGCAGCCTCCCCCCATATCTTCATCAAAAGAAGGTGCTCTCCTACAAGGCGCTCATCCACCTACGGAGAGTGGCGGACTTTCGGCCACGCTCACCATCTCCGTTGCTAGGCCCATCACTGCCTTCAAGTGATGGTGACTCCAGCCATGATAGAAACCCGGACCGGGGCTATGGGAAGTCCTGGGGTGTCGGCCCACGACTTCACGGGTTCTTCACAAAGGACGGAGTGGAGGATAGGAGCGGCGGGACGCTGGCCAGAGGTGCGAGCTCTGGAGTCCACTTGCTGTGCGCCATGTCTGAGCCACCGCCGGTCAAGCCAACACCGGCACCACAGGCTAGCATGATGCCCACCGGCTGTGCAGCTTCCACTCCGGCAACTGAGCCACCCTCTACGGCGTCCCTCTCCGGCGACCATCTCCGGCGACCGAGGTGGCGGCGGCGCCACCTGAAGCTCCAGCAATGGTGGACGGGAACGGGTCAAACCTCACTGCCACAAAAGCAAAAAGTGGCAAGGAGTTGCTGCCCGTGACCGGCCTGTTACGGCCTGTTCTTGTCGTAGCGATGGCAGACCAAAGCAACTTTCCTGAAAAAGGAAATGCAAGCCGACAAGGCAAGACAGGCGGATCACATGCCACGGGGGGAGGGGGGAGGAAAGCATGCGAGAGATGCCTTTTGAGGAGCTGCTGCCAACACGATGCTGCCATGCGGACCAAGCTATAGATCCGATGCTGATGGAGTCAAGGCTTCCACCAAATTCAAAATCAGGTCCTCATCATCTCAGCGGGTCACCGGTCCTAGCACAGGCAAACAATGCCTACCCAGCTCATCTTTAGCCATGGGGATGACCGTGAAGCCACGGCTCTAACCGAGCCGGCATGGACACCAGTCTCCAGGTGGGGCTCTACCACTGTAGCTGGGCCTAGCGCATCAAGGCTCACTACTGGATGTGTGAGCCCTGGTGGAGGGGCCACCAAAGCCCAGAAGGCCATGAACAAGAAGCTCAGCACGCCGGCAGCAACAACAACTGTTGCGCCCTCAACCTCTCCCATGTCAAGTTCGAGCTTGGCCACGGCCATGGCCAAGACCATTGCATTCCTCAGCAGTGTGCGGCTTGCGCTACTGCCGGGACGGCACCGACGCCACGATGCAGTGGAAGATTGGCCAACCAAACCTTGAACACGACAGTCAAATCGTCGAAGAAGGGAGAGGTTCTTGCCATGCGAAAGCTAGGAATCATCACTCACGACGAGGAAGCAGGACGAGTGACTGGCAAGGAATTTGACAGGTTCCTAGTTACAACCATGCAACCACGACACTTTGCGGCCCTTCGAGACATCTTCCTAGCTGGTAAAGAACTCACTGATGATGAACTCCTAATGATGCGTAACGCCATCACCAATGGTTATCTAACACCATGGAGTAGTGCAACCACAACATCGTTGTGTGGAACACTCGTGGTTTGAACGCGAGGTGCTGTAGGGACTCGCTTCGTGCGGTCGTGAGTGATGCGAATGCATCAATTGTGTGTATCCAAGAAACAAAATTTGATGTAATCTTACCAAATCTTATCTGTGAAATGCTCTGAACTAGATTCACGAGCTTTGCTTACTTACCATCTATTGGAGCTAGTCTGGGGATCTTGGTGGCCTGCAGGGGGCCTGAAGTTGCTTGTTCGACAGTGTATGTTGGACAATTTTCCGTCTCGGTCTCCATCACGATGGGTGCAACCTCTGAACCATGGTGTCTCATATCAGTCTATGGACCGCAACTGGATGCTGACAAAGTCAAGTTCCTTGAGGAGCTCCGTTTGATCCAAAGCCAAATCGCCTGCCCCCTAGATGATCGCTGGGGATTTCAATCTCATCCTGGACACCACTGACAAGAACAACAACATCAACAACCGTAGGAATTTGGGCAAGTTTCGGAGGTTCGTGGATGAACTACAATTATCCTTCATGGTCGTCGCTACACCTGAAGCAGTGAGAGGGCCAATCCGACACTGGAGAATTGGACAGGATTCTTGTAAATGTCGATTGGGAAATGTGTTTCCCATACTGCTTCTTACAGGCCCTATCGTCAGACATGTCTGATCTGTCCTCTACACCTAGCTACAAATGCAGCTTTCCATGTCAAGCGGCGTTTTCACTTTGAGAATCAGTGGCTCAAGATACTGGGATACATTGAGGCCGTTAAAAGGGGATGGACATGTCCTGACTCGATTTCGGATCCCTTCACCTAGGTTGACGCAATGCTCAAGAACACAGCCAGGGAGCTGCAAAGTTGGAGCCAACGCAGCGTTGGGCAGATAAAGACCCAACTGCTTGTAGCCAAAACAATAGTATTATGGCTGGATAGGGCACAAGAGGCAAGACAGTTAACTCAGGAGGAAGCTCAATTGAGAAGAGAACTCTATTGGCTTCGCCCAGGAACACTAGGAACGCTTGCTCTCTCTCTATATCACAACAGCAACGCAAGGAAGAAGATGAACAGTAGATTTTCCGGTGACGAATGCCGTGGAGCCTATCGCTCCTGTATCTTGGCCCTGGACTTCGCTCGGCTCGAACAGAATGAACTGGTGATACATGGTGATTTTATAGCCGCAGCCCCAAGCAACTAACTCCTGCGATCACCCGTGCGCATGTACGCACAAGCTACTGGCGATCCGGTCTTCACATACATGAACCACTCCCTCAACTGCAAGACCCGGATGCCCTCCGAACTGATCGTGAGCCCATGCCTAGACACTCTACAACTAACTCCACGCAACACAGGCACACGCACGCGCACGATGCAACTATCTTGCAGGCACACACACATGCACGACACGGCACCTCGCCCGGAACAGATTCTAGGGTGTGTTTATTCCTAACAATCTCCCCCTAAACACGACATGGCAGACTGGATCTTCACAGCAGAGTCGCCTCCTCATCGACATCGCAGAGCAGCGCACGCTCCTTCTTCTTCTTCGGGCAGTCCCACGCCATGTGCCCGCGCTCCCCGCAGTCGAAGCATTTCCCTCGGTAGCGGCTCCTGCCACGCCCCAAGCTCGTGCTGCTGCCACCACCATCATCATCACAATCGCTTCCATGGCCGCCGTTGTTCTCACCTCTACCACGCCATGCACCACCGCCGTACGCCTGCTCCTTGCCGCTGCGCTGACGCCGCCTTGCTTCCCACTGCGCCTCCGTGAGAAGCAGTTGCCTAGCATGGCTCTCAATAGCCGCCGCTTGGTCTTCAACATCCGTGTCCTCCGCCACCTGCAGCCGGCCGATGAGCTCCTCGACGGTCATGGTGTTGATGTCGGCAACAATCTTGATTGCCACCGCGACCTGCTTCAGCTTCTTGGGGATGACGCGCAGCACCTTCTTCACGACGCGGCTGTCCTCCATCTCCTCACCGAGCTCGTGTAGGCTAGTGATGAGCCCGTTGATGCGCATGGCGAAGTCGCCGATGGTCTCCCTGTCGTGGAAGGCCATGTTCTTGAACTCCTTCACGAGGCGCTACACACTCGCGGACTTCATGCGGTCGTCGCCGGCCCGCATCTTCGTCACTGCGTCCCACGCCTCCTTCGCCGATTTCTTCACGGCAAGCCTAGCCTTCATCTCCGACGGCACCGCACGCAAGATGGCGGCCAACGCCCACCGATCCTTAGCGCGATCCTTGGTGACCGCCTCCACTGCGTCCCACAGCTCCAGCGCCTCCAAACTCACCTGCATAACCAAGGCCCACTGATAGTAATTGGCCCTGGTTAGCAGCGGCAGCTCCACGACACCGGAATTGGGCATGACACGCTCCACAACGGCACCTGAGCTCGAACTGTCTCTGTCCTCAACCTTCGAGGAGTCGCCGATCTTCATCCTAGCTCTAGTACCAAATGTTGGCTTCACCCAAGAACACTAGGAACGCTTGCTCTCTCTCTCAATCACGATATCAACGGAAGGAAGAAGATCAACTGTAGATTTTCCGGCGACGAACGCCGTGGAGCCTATCGCTCCTGTATCTTGGCACTAGATTTCGCTCGGCTCGAACAGAACGAACTGGTGATACATGGTGATTTTATAGCCGCAGCCCCAGGCAACTAACTCTTGCGATCACCCGTGCGCACGTAGGCACAAGCTATTGGCGATCCGGTCTTCACGTACATGAGCCACTCCCTCAACCGCAAGATCCGGACGCCCTCCGAACTGATCGTGAGCCCATGCCTGGACCCTCTGCAACTAACTCCACGCAACACAGGCACACGCACGCGCACGACGCAGCTATCCCGCAGGCACACACACATGCACGACACGGCACCTTGCCCAGAACAGATTCCAGGGCGTGTTTATTCCTAACAAACTCAAGTGTAAAGTTCTGGAATTATCATCGCTGGAGAGAACTATGGCACGGTTGCGCTCGCGCATCACTTATTTGCGAGACGGCGACGCCAACACTAGGCTGTTCCACATCCAGTCAAGTTACCGCACAAAGAAGAAACACATTGCAAAGCTGGAAAACGAGGAGCGCACGGCCTTCACACAGGAGGAGAAAGAAGAGGTTCTCTACAACCATTTTGCAAATATTCTGGGCACGGCCACACACCAAAGTGAAGCTATTGATCTTCAGGCACTGGACTTTCAGCCGGCCAATTTTGAGCACCTCGAGTCACCTTTCTCTGAAGAAGTGTGGAGCACAGTCAAATCACTCCCTAGCGACAAATCTCCAGGACCGGACGGGTTCACTGCTGAATTCTATAGGTCAGCGTAGTGGGTGATCAAGAGGGACATCATGGCAGCCTTCAATGCATTCTACTGGAACAGTTGTGGATAGCTACACTTGTTGAACGCCCCGCTCATCACGCTACTGCCGAAAGGACCAGAGCCCAAGCAGTCGGGTGACTACAGACCGATTAGTTTGATCCACAGTTTCACCAAACTTGTTGCAAAGCTGTTAGCCAACCACCTTGCTCCTGAACTGGATCGTCTGATCGACATCAACCAGAGTGCCTTCATCAAAAAGCGTTCAATACATGACAACTTCAAATTTGTGGAGCAAGTTGCAAAATCTCTACACCGCAAGAAAAAGGCGTTGCTGCTACTGAAACTTGATATCTCCAAGGCCTTCGACACGGTTAGCTGGTCCTTTTTGCTTCAGGTGCTGTAAGCATGGGCTTTGGAGGTAGATGGCGTGACTGGATAGCCTCCTTGATATCCTCGGCATCAACTAGAGTGCTATTGAATGGAGACCCAGGGTGGCTGATACACAATGCAAGGGGCTTAAGACAGGGAGACCCATTATCTCCGATGCTGTTCATATTTCTCATGGAAAGTCCGCATCGCCTGATCAGAAAAGCGGCCCAAGATGGAATGCTCACACCACCGGCTGACCCAGCAATACATCACTAGTGCTCCATTTATGCAGACGATGTCATGCTTTTTGCTGCTCCAAATGTGCAAGACATGATAACCATCAGGGAGGTGTTGGCGTTCTTTGGGAATGCCTCAGGGCTTCACACAAATTTACAGAAGAGCCTGATCGCACCGATTGCCTGCACAGAACAGCAAGTTAACCGGATCAGGAATATCATGCCGGCGCGGGTAGCTGAGTTTCCCATACAGTACCTGGGGCTACCGTTGACGGTCGGACACCTAAGGAAAGCGCATCTGCGGCCATTGGTCGACAAAGTTGCCACCAGCATGCCAACTTGGAAAGCACCGCTGATGAACAAAGCTGGCAGACTGACAACGGTGAAGGTGGTCATGAGCTCGATCTGCATCCACGATCTGCATCCACACTTTAATCTCTCTAAAAATCCTTGACTGGGTCTTCCAGGAAATAGATAAGCGGCGTCGAGGTTTCCTTTGGGCAGGAAAGGATAGAGCTCATGGTGGACAGTGCCTTGTTGCCTGGAATGCAGCATGCAGGCCAACTGAATTTGGAGGTTTGGGCATTACTGACCTACGAATCGCTTCATTCGCTCTAAGAATGAGATGGTTATGGCTGCAACGGACTGATGCAAATAGACCCTGGAAGCACTTGCAAATTGAATTTGGAAATGACTCAGTACTCCAGCAAATGTTTCAGCTATCCATTGATGTACAGCTAGGAGATAGGAACCTGGCGCTATTCTGGACAGATGGAATGGACAGCTATCTCCATGTACCATTGCTCCTGATCTTTGCAAGCTAATCAGGCTAAGAATCAGGAAGAGAACAGTTGCTGAAGCGTTGCAGGAAAAGCAATGGATATGTGATATTGTCGGACAAGTAACAGTAACAACCATATCGCAGTACATTCAGCTTTGGCACGCAGTGGACGGGATTCATCTGAACTCAGGAATAGAGGACATCGTCTCTTGGAGATGGGATCCCTCGGGCATCTATTCTGCCAAGTCAGCTTACAGAATGTTCTTCGAAGGAGCTACAAAATTCGCTGCCGCAAAGCCTATCTGGAAAGCTTGGGCGCCATTGAAGGTAAAGTTCTTCATGTGGCTTGCTGTCAAGGATCGCCTATGGACAGCGGACAGGAGACATCGGCGTGGGTTGCAAGACCACACGGCCTGCGCTCTCTGTGACCAAGAACTAGAGACTGCAGACCATATCTTTGCCAAATGTCCATACACACAGCAGGTTTGGCAAGGCATTAGCATGCTCCTGAACATGCAAAACCAAGCACCGAGTCATGAGTGGCATTGATCGACTGGTGGCTTCAGAAGAGAAGGGGGATGAACAACCTGAAGAGAAAAGGATTGGGCTCTGCATTCATGCTAATCTCTTAGAAAATCTTGAAAGAGCGAAACGACAGTGTTCAGCAGACACCCCGCGAAACTAGCTGCACGGTTGGTCCAGGAGATCTTAGAAGAAGCCCAACTTTGGACCAGTGCCGGCGCCAAGCACCTGACTACTTTGGGATGGCCGGCAGTAGGAGCGCTAGGTCCTAGTTAGTTTCTAGTTGCTTTCTTTTCCTGTTTTTCGGTTGTTTTCGTTCTTGTATAAACGCTATCAAGTGTCAAACCGTGTGGGTGTGCCCAGATGGCCCGCGATGTAATGCTAAACATTTCTCTCTTCTTAATACAAAGATACGCAGCTCTCGTGCGTATTCTCGAAAAAAATAATCTACAGTACATTACATGACAAGCAAAAAAGGTAGAAACTGAATCAGCTTTGTCTGTGCTCTCACAGATTTTCCGATCAATGCTGTTGTTTTCAGTCATTCTCCAATCTTGAGATGTACTTGTCGTAGAACTTGCCAGCCTTCTCGAGCTCACCAAGCTCGGTGTAGCAGTCTGCTATTGCTCCATATGCTTCAGTGACACCTGCATCCTCTCCGGTCATCTTAGAGATGTTTAGCACCATGGAGTGATACTTTATGGCTTCCTTGTACTTGCCTTGTCTCTGCAACGATGCTCCTGGAGAATGCAAAGCGACTTTGTTATTTGGATTTTGCAAACACATCAGACTTTTTCCAGTTTACATTATTAATGTAAGGTGTCACAAAAAAAGTCCCCGTTTTGAAGGTGACATCCTGACATCATTCTATTGTCTTTATATGACCAATTTTGAACTTAGTATTGAGCATGCCTGAGAATACTTTCCTCCATTATCATTTTTGAACTAGTATTCTTCCATGCACGTAGCATTTATACCAAATTCAGGAAAGAAAATTAGGGGAGGTCGGAATTGTGTGAATCTTCAAGTTATGAAGGACACATGGTGTAGCATCGTCAGTTTTAAGTATATGTGAAAATAAACCATGAACTATAATTTTGCAAAAGAATGAACAAACCTAATCCTCGTGCTGCCTTCTTCTCTTCAACATGGTCACCTAAAGATTGTGCAAGATCAAGAGCTGCCTTGAACTCAGGAAACGCCTTGTCAGGAGCTTGGTTTCTCAGGTAGTTCTTCCCAGTCCTCAGATATGCAATCAGACGCTCTTTCTGAGGATCAACAATAACTTCCGATTCTGGTATCTTGCTACCAACTGGGGCATAGCTCAAAGCAGGAGCGTAAGATTCAATCTTGGCTTGTCTTCTCAGTGCAGCATTTATCTGTCGTAACTGATCATTCAGCCGTGCAAGCTCCCCTCTCCTCTGTCTTGCAAGGAGCCCTACAGGATTTCTGAATTGCTCAGCATAATGCAGAAACTTTCAGATAGATCCCATAACAGAGGGAAATATGCATATTAGAGAACATCTAATCTGAACACGGAAATATCGACTAACCTACTTATTGTCAAAAAGGACAGGAATGGAGCAAGTATTCATTAAAGAGATTAATTGGCATAAATAGTTGTGAAACAAATGCAAACGGCCCCATCACCTAAATAACTTGAAATAATTCAGTTCTGTCAGAATAGATACGTACAAAAAATAACTAAAGTAGCAGCCAGTTGGATGACAGGCATGATAACTAGAATGCTCCAAAATGCAATTTTCCTTAAAATTCATTCTATGTTACATCCCAATTTATGTAGTACTGAACTATCGATAACTTGCAGAGAGGCAAAGAACCTGTATATGCTTAAATTTAACCAAATGCCACAGCTAAGTAAGGAGTATTTTGTTTTCTTAGGACAAGACTTAGAACTTCAATTACTCCATTAATATATCGTTCCCTTAAATATATTGTTTTATGATACAAAATCATAATCATAAGTTTTTAGTACAAATCTACCAACATTAATGTTGTGTCATAAAATTATGTATTAAAGGAGTACTTGTCAGTCAAAGCCTGGCCCTAATGAAACGAAATATGCCCAAACAGAGCAAGTAGCACAAGGGTGCAGAGAAAACTCATGTACTTTCCTGGTATTGGAAGCAATTCCATGCGCATCATAAACAATTGAAAGTTCAGAGTTTGGAAACAATTTTAATCACATAGTATGTTGATGATATATTAGAAAACGTAAACACATAGATAGGGAAAAAGTCCATTATGCATTGTCACAATGACATTAATAGCCAGTTTCCAAGCCACAAACTACCATTCCATGTCTCAACTTTCTTTAATTTACAGTGTGATGAGCTTACCTCCAACAGTAGCACCGACCATGGCTATTGCAAATAGCAAAGGCATGTTAGGGAGGGAGTACTCTTGCTCACATGGTTCTGCTAAACAAGCAGGTGGCAGAATATATATGATACAACTACTGACAAGACATGCTTTCCCAAAATAGGAACATACAACTTCCTGCAAAAAGTACGAGAAATAATGCTGCATAACATTATAGATGAAGTTTGCAAAATAAAATTTGCAAGGGTAAAAATTTAAGCTGTATTAGTAACTCCTCTATTAAAATAATACAAGGCGCATTTCATTTTAAAAAATCCAGCATTGCATACTCTGACCAATAATTAGTCAAACTGTAAGTATGTTTGGTCTTTGGTGTATAAAAATTATACAAACTAGATTCATATTTCAAAATGCTCTCACACTATATTAGTTTTGTGAAAGCATCTGTTGAAATCTAAGTTTGAAGACTGGACCAAAATAATTACATGCCTTGTGTTCTTGATTTGAGGGAGTAAGACAATATTGTTATTAAAAAAATGTGACAACTGAACACAAGGTTATTTTTAGTTATTTGAAAATTTTAAGTCTTGTTACAAATCAAAGGTTCTCTTCAGTCATTACATGACAAATGCTAGAGACAGATAACAAATGCTAAAAATAGAGCAAGGGACTCACCATCATACCTGAAGATCAGATATGGACCTCTTGAGATCATGCCCATGTTCATTAGCTGCATGGATGCCATCACTCCTAGAATCGGTGCTATCAGTCAGTGACTGGACAAGCCGAGATGCAGAACGCTTCGCAGATAAGGAAAATCTTGCAACCCGGTCAACTGGTAATGGCACAGGAAACATTTGCTCTGCATGACAAGTGTCACCACAATCAGCAACAATATGATATCATTTTTCATGCTGAATTAGTTCTGTAAAGCAAAATTTTCCATTCCTTTGCCTAACTATTATAATTTATAATCAGATTTTCTCAAAAAGATGAACTCTGAAAGTGGTTGATCTTGAAACATTCTATGTATAATGGCATCACATACTAGGAAAACAAATTAACACACAATTTATGCATCTGTCAAAAGCTTGAAGTAATCTGAGCAGCATTGTAACTGCGTAAACCAAACAGGATATAAAGTCAAATTACAAATAGGCGAACAATTCTATTAACTAAACATCTGAAAATCAAATGGACAAAAAATACTGGCATAGTGAAAAAAAAAGTGGGCTTTTCTTCTCAGATTTCCATGCAGAAACCTCACAGCCAAAAGGGAAAGAAAACCCCACTAGTATCAAACTGCAATCTTGTTCTATGCAGTCCATTTAAAAGGCAATAGAGCTCCAAACTTGTTCCATCCAACAAGGAATAGTCCCTCCTTTCTCTAGTATAAAGCTCACATTGCAAGGAGACCGAGAAATGGTGTCACATCGAAAGGAATTGAGAGTTTGGAACCAGACACACTAGAATAGGAATAGAGGCATTGTCCAGCAAGGCTTGGCACTTGTATCGACTTTCTTTTCTAAGGGAGTGCAAGAGAGGCTCTTACAGTATTGAAACACCTACATAAGCATGACATGAGCACCAGCATTACCAAAATCATACAGCACGTCTTAGCACAATACCGGACCACCCTCCCTTACACTCAAAAAAAAAAGACAATAAAAAGCAAAATAACGCCTCTTAGCTCGGCTACCTGCCCTCCCTCTCTATTAGTGAATAGTCTCCCAGGATCTCCACCACAGCAAGTTAGCATCATTGGCACGACGGGCAGCTCACAAGGGAACATGGCCATGGTGACAAACAATATGGAGCTAGCGTGTGAAGGAAAGCGGCAAAAATGCAACCTTAGAGCCAACAAACAAGCGCTGCTACTCTCCACCACGACTAACACCGGAAAGGAGAAGAACTGGGGGCAAATCAGCGGCGCGAGAGCAAACAGAGTCATTTCGTCGATCGGCTCCCGCACAAGCCAGTTTGGAGGCCGCAGCGAGAAGGACCCACGCCGGAGGGAGTTCGCTAGAACTATAGTTGCTCAGATAAGAGTTGGAAACCATGAAGCTACGGCCGCAAGAAATTGAGACGTGATATGTACTAGGTAATGCAGCCATGCAGGAAAGGAAACGGGAGAGGAGGAGCTCGAGAACACTCACTGGAGGCCGTTGGCAGGAGGGATGAGCACGGCGAGGATCTCACGCCGGAGCATCGCCAAGGCGGCGGCGCCGGAGCGGCGGGGCGCAAAGGAAGCGCCATTAAGGAGAGGATAACTGGATAGGAGGGAATGAAGAAGAGCCCTGCCTGATATCCTAGCCATCCGCTTTAGCTGGATATTTTTCATATGAGCCCCTGCAAATAGTGTGGCATTACATTTAAGACCCGGTTCTGCGCCTTTCTTCATGTAAAGCGTAAAGCATGAATCCGCTTCCGATCTATCTTGTGATACATTTTCAATCCCTATAATGGCGAATTTTTCATGAACACTCCAATAGTCGGTCGCAACATGGAGTATGACATCCGCAACATACAAATCAACGTATGCAACATAAAAAAAAATATGTAAAAAAATATGTAAAAGTAGCTCGCAACATGTCTACATGCAATTGATTCAAGAAAAACTCACCGCAACGGCTCGTTGTATTTCGCTCAACATCCATCAATAAACTTGATCGAGTAGAGTCCCGTAGCACTCAACAATCATAACTGCCACATCTTCACGCAACGGTTCCGACAACCAAAAATCTAATCAAGAAAATGTATCCCTCTCCATCTCAATGTAACAAACCAAACCCAAAAAAGAGTAGGCAATATCCCAAATCGACCATTGCATTAAACCCAAAATCAATTACTCCCTTCATCCTAAATTATAGGTTATTTTGACTTTTCTATATCCATATGTGTTTATGCATTTAAATATAATGAACACCTATGAACTTAGAAAAATCAAAATGACCTATGATTTAAAATGGAGAGGGTATTACAAACATTGTGAAAAAAACTATTGAATCACCAATTGTGATTTGTGAAACATCTCGAATCAACGACCGCAACACCCCCATTAACTATTTCAACATTACACATCACCTTTTTCGGTGGTGACCGGGCTTCACACCCACAAGCTACTAGGTCGCGATGGCTCGACAACAGAAGCACCACATGTAGATGTAGCCATGGCCCAATTATGGCACAGCGAGCAGCAAGCTTCAATAGTAACCGATGATCATCATGTAAGAATCGAGAGAGGGAGGGAGAGAAGCAGGCAGACTTGGAGAGAGATGGTAAGGGAGAGGAGTTAGAACAGGGTGGTTCCGAGTAGACCAATTTATAAGACTTAAAATAGTGCATGTCACCAGCTGGTACGGAGAAGAGCCTAAATTATTAGAACTAGTAAGATATTCACTAGATCAGCTGATGAAAAAATGGATTACATTACAACACATGCACCCACTCAGAAATCCCTACCGTTACATAGCTTTGATATTTCCTGACACGATTCCAAGAATCCAGCAAATTCCTAGTTGTACAATAGCACAGATGAAAACATCTCTAAGCCTACGAGTTCTCTTTCTACACAAACAAAGACATCTCTGGTGGTTGGACAAACGAGAAGATGGCTTCACCAAAGACCTCGTACAGTGACCCCAAGAGATGACCGGCGTCCTGATCCTCTTTCCAAGCTTGCCTCAGCACCGTGGACACTTTCTGCGCAAGATCGCTGCCCTGATCCCTCCGGATCACAGCTGATGGGATGCTCTCTACCAACTGTCCAGAGGATGAAGCCTGCATCATGCTGGGGTTGCCCAACTGAGTGGAAAAGCCATCCATGGCTCCTTGCATGTTTCCTGCCATGGAGTTGACTGATGCGTCCGTTGCCATCTTCTTCAGAGGTGGCTGGGATGCAGAGAGATCTGTGCTGGATTTCCGCTTATCTGAAATTCACAGAGCAGCATACCCTTACTCCCAAATTTTAACCGTTTAAATTGTAAATAGTTAGGAACATTTGGCAACTATCTGCCAGTCAAGGTGTTTCTAGTCTTTAGTGTTACATGTATTCAACACTTACTTGGGTTATTGGTTAAGACCCTTTTATCGCTCCTCAAAAGAGGGCGTGTCGATGGAGAAAGCAAAACAGGAAATAATTTGAGCCGATCATACAAGCATTTGCCTGCAGCACACTGAAAAACGCATCCCACTGGTAAGAAACTTAACTTGGCTTAAAATGCTCAACCAAAATACAGTAAAAAATGAATTGACTGAGAGCTCTGAACTGACCAGCAAGGCACCGTAAACACGCCAAGCTTCCTTCCTTTTCATCTCATTTTTCTGCTTCTCAAGCTGCAGTTCCGGCTCCAGAAGTTGCATATATGTCACAAGGTTGGGCAAAAGCAGCAACCTAATCTGGTAGGCAGCAAATACAATTAGCCAATGGATGACTAATACAAAAGATGAGTTGATTGAGTAGGCTTTACCGCACTGGGCCCCAATGCAGATATCCCTTGTACAGCACCATAATGTTGGGTCAATGATTTTGCAGGATCAAGAAACGCATGGATCAATGTTTTTGTTAACCGGGTTTGAAGGTTGTGATAGACATGACCAAACCTGCAAAACATCATGTTCAGTCGATCAAAATTGCCATGAGAAAAAAAAACAATTACTGCAAATAGAAAAACCAATTAGCACTGAGAGCCAAAAATCGTAATTCAGCAAAAGTCTGCTAACAGTCAATGAGCAGAGTATGCAAAAAGCTATGGATCCATAAATTCGGAAAGAAAATTGAATTATGGAAACACATGAGACACAAAGAAAATGTCACCTAACCAACAAATGCATGAATGTAAACCTGAAATAACCTTCTATCTACACACAAAATAGCTACAAAAAACAAACATACCAGTTGGTCACAAAGGAAGAAAAAAGACACGCGTCGTATTTTCAGTAGCAGAACTATGCAATGGTTTATTGGTATGTTGGCCATTAAAGAACAAATAAGCTACCACGAAACTGATCATATTGCACATGGACTTCCATTTTACAGGAGTATTTAAGATGATCCCAAGAAATAACAATGTCTCCTATACAGTGTTTCAAAGGTGTCGCCTAGGCGACGCCTAGGCATCCAGGCAGACCCAGCTCGCCTTGGGGAACCGGTCCACCTTGTCACCTAGGCGATAAGGCGCGCAAGGCCCAAGGTCGCTTGTCGCCTTTGGAACACTGCTTATACATCGGAGGTCAAAATTCTATTTAATTGATCTTCATCCTATAGTTCACAAAAAGATAGCATAACTGAACTTTGTAAGATTTAGAAGTTTTATGGGAAGCAGAGCAATAGTACATTTTGTCTGAACAATAATAAAGATCATAGTATATGGGAATGTTGACGGCAACGGGGAGTTGCTAAACATAGATGTATTATTATAGAAAATTTCTACTGACACAATTAGCATACACTCACCTCCGGCATACCAAAGCAACCAAATTGGCAGAGAAGTCTCTAAGTTCCCAGTGGTTATCTGAGAGCCTATGCCCTAGCCTCTTTGCGACAATGCAAGTGATCATCGATGGCATCAACTGGTGCAACTGGCAACCAAGACAAATATTGCTAATTTAGAACTAATACGATGAAAAGAATACAGGTAATGGTTAAAAAAAAGGCAGGCATGTCACTATCAAAACTTTATGGTCTGCCACTTACATAAGGTTCAATATGAATGTGTGGATTATGAAGAAGACTTCGGACTACTCGCATGAGAGCAAATAAAACAGGAAGATCACCCAAACTCCGGGTAACCTGAAATTCAGATGGATGCACACTTTAAGATAATACCATCTCACATAAGCAACACTGAAAGCAAGATCACTAGTGTACAACCTCATCTGCGACAAAGTAGGAAAAGTAAGGAACCAATGGATGAAGGCCTGAATCTTTTGCCAAGCTCACTAAAGCTTCTTTAAAAAGGGATGTGTCAGATCTACTCAAAGTAAGCTCAGCTATTTTATCAAAGTACATCTGAAAAGTCAATCATTAAAGAGGAGTATAAGTTTCTTGGAAATATGTATGAGTTACAATGCACTATGTCATATGAGTTATAATGGATTATATCATAATCAAAGTACCTGTAGTTCTCTAGATAATACATGCTTAACAGGAAGCTTGACATCAACTGGAAGCCCATCATCCTTCCCATGCTCAGACCTTTTATTTTCAGCTGGTGGTACAATTGCTGAAGCAAAATGCTAGTTGTCAGAACAACTGTTTTTATTTCCATACTAGGTAAGAATGTCACTAAATCTTGTCAAGTTTTAAAGTAAGGACTTTTAGTTCAAAAGAAGAAGAAGTAAGGACTATAGACATATAATTACAAACAAAGAGCTAACCATCAATAGGAGGATTCTCTGGAATTGCAGGCTGCACCCCCTCAATCGCTAACCAATGGGCTACAACTGCTGTGTCGAGAGGGGCCTTAGGCAGAGGAGCTTCAATAATCTGCATGACACCAACAAAGAAGAGACATTTCAAGTGAAAGATTCTGAAATAAGTAGTACAAACTTTTAGACATTGTTAATAACTTAATATTGCCCTTACCTCTTTGAAGTCTACCTCCCGGTCATCAAGATAGAAGAGATCCTTATGTCCAACAGCTCTCTTAAACCGCAATGGATCACCAGATGCAAATCCATATACAGGCTGATTGAGAACCCCAAGTAATCAAAAAAATGGAGTCAGCTTGAAAAAAATAATGTGTAACAGAGGAATTTAGACCATCTGCAATACAGAAGAACCATGAAAATGTGCGCACACAACTAGATTACAGCATCAATAGAAGAAAGGTATTTTCACACAAAAGAAGCTATTTGGACATATTTAGATACTTCAAAACCTACATCGTTCAAGGCAAGACATGACACTGGCCTAAAGTAAAATAATATAGAAAATTCGAGAAAATGCCATTGCATTAGTAGTGGAAAGGGAACATCAGGTGTTAGTTACCACTACCAGTAAATATACTCATCTAAAGTTCTAAACCAATCAGGCAAACTCAAACTTATCAGCAGATCACATCTATGAAATCTACACCTAACATTAAAGAGCGGTTGTTTCTTCCAACAGTCGCTTCTTTCAACCATCATGGTCATTTTGCAAAAAAGCCTCTCAACTTTTTCATAATCAACCCGCAGTCCAAATGCTGAAGAGAGGAGGGGCTTGGGTGGAAAAAGGAGGGAAGGGAGGGGGTTAAGGGGGAAAAAGCTTCTCTTTCTTCGGAACAGAGAGGCGAAAGAGAGAGATTGGGCGCGGGCAGCCGGCAGCGTTGATGGTGCGGCGACCGGCGTCCTGCCGGCCACGGCCATGGAGAAGGGGAGGAGGGTGAGGCCGCGAGGCTTGAGCGAGGGGAGCGCGCCACCGCCGCTGGTGAGGCCGGAGCGCCTCGGCGTCCGCTCCGGGGGCCACGTCATGCGCGCCGCCGTCCTCCGCGATGCGGGGCTAGAGGCGGGGTCGAAGGAGGTGTTCGTGCCGACGCGGCGGCGCTTCAGGAGGGAGGGCGGGAGAGGCTACCACGACGGCCACGCCGGTTCCGCTCCCTCATGCAACGAGGAGTAGGAGGAAGTGGTGGTGGCAAAGGGCGCGTGGTGGCGGCGGGTAGCAGCGTCGCACGTGCCGATCGGGCCGCCCTTGCCGGCGTCGGGGGGGGGGGGGGGGGCGGGGGACGGCAAGGCCCATGATGGGGGGGGTGGGGGC
>NC_028454.1:23413210-23457801 GCF_000263155.2 Setaria italica
AACAGGTTTACTCTGCAGTTATGTTCTAATGCTTTTCGTTTCCTCTTCGTGTCCATCACCATGGCAAGCTGGAGCCCTGGGTGCGGCCGTGCCGGCTTGGGGGAGAAGAATGAGCGGCCGCCTGGAGATGAGGGCCGAGGCGCTGCCCATCCCTACCACGCGCAGGTGTGCTTGCGAGGTATGCTCCAGTCGATCTATTCTCCACCATCTCATCTCATCTCATCTCTTTCTATCTCTCTTGCAATTAGTTTGTGACGAGGATGGTTAGCAACAGCTCAGAGTGGAATTGGAGGAATGCAGCAAGGAACAAGGATATGTAGGGAGAATTGGGAGTTGGGTGAGTGATTAGCTAAGAACAGAGTTCAATGTTTCGTGGGGGCGGCGGTGGATGGAGAGGCTCATGATGGTAGGGCTGGTGGCTTCTCTGCGGGGAGGCCACGGCTCGTTCGTTTCCTCTTTGTGTCCATCACCATGGTGAGTTGGAGCCATGGGTGCGGCCGCGCCTGCTTGGGGGAGGAGAATGAGCGGCCGCCCAGAGATGAGGGCCGAGGCACTGCCCATCCCCACCACGCGCAGGTGCGCTTGCGAGGTACGCTCCAGTCGATCTATTCTCCACCATCTCATCTCATCTCATCTCTTTCTATCTCTCTTGCAATTAGTTTGTGACGAGGATGGTTAGCAACAGCTCGGAGTGGAATTGGAGGAATGCAGCAAGGATCAAGGATAGGTAGGAAGAATTGGGAGGTGGGTGAGTGATTAGCTAAGAACAGAGTTCAATGTTTACAATCTGGTGTTGTGTCCTCTCCTCTCTGAACCCCTCCTTTTAACCAGAGTTCACCACGAAGCTCGGCAAACACCAGACACGCTCTCACGAAGGGTTCTCCGTTGCTAGCGACGGCGCGCGGCCACTGCGCACATACCTGTAGAACGACAAGAGGTTCTACATGGAGATACATTGGGGATTCGTATTGCCCGTTGGCACCCCAGGGAGGTGAGCAACGATGATGTTTTCTGAGGAGGGGAAAGGAAGGATTGTTGTTCTTTGGGCTAGGATCTCAGAAGCAAATTTGAGTGGTTTGCTCGCTACATTGGTGTGGGCCATGCATCTAGCAAGAAATTCTAACAATTCGACTGTGCATTGGAAGTGGATCTTTTCTGAAATCCTGGACTGCTGCATATATTTACTGATAATTGACAAATATAGTTGACGTCATATGACCACTTTGGTGGAGTTTGCTCGATTATTTTGGCAGGAATCGGCTAGAATCGGAAACATACACCCCCAAGGGCAGTGGATCGAGCAAGCGCTACAGCCGCTAGACCCACATCTTCCACCCGTCGCTGCTGGTGGGTCCTTTGGTAATGTTCAGCCGGTGCGGTGAGCGTGTCGGCTCAACGGCACATGCGCAGGCCACCGTGGAGCAGCGAGGCTCGCTTGACATGGGGCATGGCCATGCACCATGCGGGGAGAAAAAAAATTATATTCAATAATTTAGTAATTCAATTTGGCAAAGACCTAATTGAAAATTGACAAACAACATCATCAATTTAAAACCCAAGTTTTGTGCCATGTGTATTAGGGTGTGCGATGCTTTTTTCCTCCCGTGCAACGCACGGGCATATTTCCTAGTGAGGAACAATATTACAACTCTTGTTGGAAAAATGTAAAAGTGACCCAGTACAAGAGAACTAGTCATGTTACCCCTCCAGGCTGCTGAAATGAAATTTTGAGCTAACAAATATGGAATAGAAGTTGTAGGCTGGAAACTACTTATTCTACTCTTAACATTTAATTTCTTTTTAGCTACCATAAATACAATTCTCAATTTCTACAACATCTTAATTGTAGTCACACTTTTCAGATTTACTGAATCTGAATCAGAAAAACAGTAGGAAAAAAGATACTCCCTCCGTCCCATAATATAGCTACGTTTAGGGTTCAAAATTTGTCCCAAATATAACTACGTTTTCAGTTCCCAACCCACATTTTACATGCAACTGGACCAAAATACCCTCACAGTTTTATCTCCCTACTCACTGCACGCAGCGCACATGGTGCTCAATTTGTGGCCTTAACTGTAGCTCTGCGGTAAAAATTGGCATGATCTTGGTGCCGTAAATTCATTTTCCTACACTGTATGTGCTGCCAGTTGATTTGTGCGGCTTGTCTCATTCCAGTAAAGGCACATAAATTGTGGCGGCAACAATTTAGCCTAGCACATGATCTTTCAAAAAAAAAAGATTTTTCTAGCACATCAAACTAATCTTGCAGCAAGGTGATTAGCCTATGGCCGGTCAGATGCGATTACCATGAAAGGCAGGGCATGGAGAGCGGGACAAGCGGCTGAATTAGTTACAGTGCTGTCAATTAGGGGCTAGGGGCAAATGTGACATTTTATCTATTTCCTTAATCTGTCTGAAAAACTCTAAATGTAGCTATATTTTGGGACAGAGGGAGTACTAAATTCATTTGCTACTAAGTCAGCAGTATATGGCATAGAATAAATAGTTGACTTAACCAACATTACTATTATCCTGAAATTTTATCAAAGGAAGATAATTCACCTCAACATTCCTGAGGCTGAGAGCACTATCAACATCATCTGCAGTCAGAACTGTCCGTTTCGCATGCCGCATACATTTAATGGACTCCTGCAGCAGCACAACACAATATGAGATCGTCAAAATGACAACAAGAAAATGGCAAAGATATTCTTTGAGTGCTTCTATGATAAAGAGAGGAAAGGTTCCACAGATTTGTGTAATTAAACAATTAGCATAAGTGACAGAAAGGGCACAGACAGCATCAACAAAGTAGTGAATTGTGAAAACCAGTAGCTAATGAAATATCTGGCCAATGGATACTCTTATGTCATCCCCCCACTAGTACTTCGACAAAATCCTGATAGCCAACTAAGCTGTAGATCCCTTAAGGGAAAGAATGCTATGGACTCTACTATAGATGCAGCATAGTTTGAATTATCACATGAAAGAAAATAAAATAACTTTTCTATAGCAGCAAGATAAACATATCCATGGTACATAATCCAAGGAAAATGAGAAAGTGCAAAGACTGAACAAAGGAAGGATAAATTGGAGCAGTATGCACCGGTTGTACCAATCAGAAAAAAAAAGGGACAGTGTCTCACTTAGCAGCTTTCTCCCATCATGCAGCCCGCAAAAATTCCAGACCAAATCATAAATGGTGTGTACTTAGCAGGAAAATCAGTAGCAATCAGTCAATTACAGGCAATTTAGAGAACTGACAGCAAACCACATGCTTCTTTTTCCCTACACCATGGCACATGTTGAGAAATTGTGGATAAGTCGGAGCATTTCCACCCCACAAGATTATAAGTACGCATCCTAAAAAACTAAAGGACGCACACTGCATTCGTTAGGCCAAAGCGCACGACCTGCAGTTAGCTCAACGGTAACAACTAAGAAAACAAAGAGACACAAAATGCTTACTGGGCTCCCCAGATTCAGCGCTCTGCTAACAAATCCAAGCACATTCCTAGGGAGAGGGAGAGGGAATCAACCCTCCCAGTTCATAAGAAGCAGAGCCGGAATCAAACCAAACCCTAGACAAGCGCACGGGACCTGACCTGCATGATCTCGCGGAGGCGGTACTCGACGTCGGGGGCGAGCGCGGCGGCGACATCGGGGCCGAGGCTGGGGATGCCGACGCTCTGGGCGATGACCTCGATCGTCTCCTTGGGCACGATGCTCATCGCGCTCCTCCCGGGCACGAATCCCCTGAACCCTAGTTTCTCTCTCTAGAGCTTCTTCCCCCAAATTCTTCCGAGCGGGGGATCGGTGGGGGCAGAGAGAGAGAGAGAGAGATGGGGATGGCTCGTTTGGGCTTAGACGCGCCAGACAACCAACGGGCTTATCGGCCCAGCAAAGCCATGGGCTGCAGAGAGCCGCGTCTGCGTCCAACCGAGCGAGCTGCTTGTTTTAGGAGCTCTTCCAAGATAAACATGTACAATATTTTATTAATATCCATCAATATTTATCGGCATTCATCAACATTTTTTTAAAAAAAATCTGACTTAATTGTTATCAATATTTCCTGATATTGATCAACATTTTTTCATATACCAACATTTTTGTTTAACTTTTTTCATTCACCAACATTATTGCTCAACAATTTTTTACGTGCACCAACTTTTTTCACTTGCCAACAATTTATTTGCCTCGTCAATACTTTTTATCAACATTTTTTTTACATTCATCAACTTTTTCATGTAAAAAATGTTAAGATAGTTTATCTAATGTTGAGATAGTTTGTTAGGCCATTGTAGGCCAGTTATTAGGCTACTGCTAGGTTATAGATGTTTAGTTATCTATCGTCTATCATTCGGAAGGTGGATAGGATTTCCCGCTTGCCGTCTTGGTAGGGATAGAAGGTGGTATTTTCTAATTTAGCCCTTTTAGAAAAGTATTTTTACAAATAAACCCTTAAAGAAACTTATTCCAAAATGGAACCATAGCTTAGCGTGCACCAGCCACATGGTGAGGTCTTTGCATCGGTGTGTCGTCAAACAACGCCAAAGGACTGCCACGCCATTGCCACGCGACGCTCGATTTGGAAACGGAGAACGGGACAAGCGAGGAGGATGGAAGAAGGCTAGACCTTGGCGTTCAACGAAAGCACGCCGAGATTTGCTGCTCGGCGTGAAGGTATGCAACCCCCAATGTCCTTTACCAAAGACCACGCTAGTGCTGACGTGGTAACATCTTGGCGCGTGTAGAGATAATGCCAATCGAAAGATCTTGGTGCGCACACCCGTGCATGCCGAGCTTTTGGGTTCATTATTGGAATAAGTTTCGCTAGGGTTCTATTTATGAAAAAAGATTTCTGAAAGGGCTAAATTAGAAAAAAAAACACGGGATAGCGCACGAGCAATGTCACAAAACTTTCCGGGTCGATAAATTGAAACGTGATACGCTATCTTACAAAGATTTAATATGGCAGGAGTTACATTGTTCTCGTACCCAGGCCTTACCACGATACTGAACATATCAAGCCAAACATATTTTACCTTCGAATCACATCCTGCTGCCAGAGGCATCCTGTCGTCTTGACAGTTACCATTCAGTTCCACATGTATAGATACGTTTATAACCTTCTGATCTAGATTATTATAACTTGATTCCACAAGCATTTTTCTAAATTGACAAAATCACCACAAACATTTTATCGTATTGACTACCATTAAAAAATAGCGTGTTTTAACAGTATATCGATATATATGGAGAAATACGAGCACTCATGTTGAAGGGAGGACCCAAAGCAAAAGTTTGCAGGTTCCGTCACATGAAATGTGTTCGCTTTTCTCTATTCATTTTGTGAGAGTTTTTTTTTATATAATGCAAAACTCGCGTCTACACCACAAAATTAGTACCGACACAGGTAGGTCATGTGTGCCACCGTGTCACCTCGTAATGACTACGCGAATAGGCAGCACCGATACGATATGGTGGCATGCAGAACTCAGGACTATCCATGTCAGCCCCTTTCTTTTCCAAGTATTGCAAATGGTGGTGTATAACATTGAAGATGTTGTCATGTGTTTGTATTGGTCGTTGTGGCGTGATAGTTGTCATATCATTTGTTTCTTTTCTCCTTTTGTTTTAGGATATGTTTGTTAGTGCTCTGCTCCTCCAATTCATTCAGTTGAGTATTTGTGATTTTTGTCCTGAAAAGTGCAAGTTGTTTCTTTTGTCGAAGAGGCAAAAGGAAGGGGTAAACATAATCACAAATATCTTTTTTTTTGTTTCTGGGAAAAGGGTAGATGCAAAATTAAGGTGCAACCAGACCAAGGAAAAGAAAGTGAAGACGATCATATTTACACCCATCCCTTTACTCTAACTTGTTAGAGTTGATCTCCAACGACCGAGTCAGACTCTGATCCCGCATCCTGATCGGAGGTGCACAACCAACCCATGGTTGCGGGCCCTCATTGCGCAGCGCTATAAAGAGAGAGGTGGGGCTGGGGGCACGCACGCCAAGGTTCACTGTGCCCACCAAATCCACCTGACAAAACCCTAGACCGATCTACCCACCTGACAAAATCCTAGACCGATCTACTAGAAGCTATAAGCGATGGGAAGCACCACCGCCACCGCCATGGCGAGCTCGTCCTCCAAGTCTGATGGTCGGTGACCCTACTATCTATGTCTCTCTCTCACTCTCTCGGTTAGCCATGAGACACCTTGTTGATTTTAGTCTAAGATAAGTTAATCACCCGCTAGATTCACACCTAGAGAACCAAGTAATCCTATCAATGGTATCAGTAGCCTAACACTAGCGTGTAGATCTAGTCGAGGAAGTTTTCATCGAATCAATTAGAAGGAGGGGATTTCGATCTCGAGTAAAAAACGAAAGAAAAATTTCAGAATTTTTTCTAAGACGGCAGCCGCCGGATCCACCCGACGATCACCAGCGGCGCTCCACCGCAAGACCTAAAGACGACGGTCGTGGGATTTTGAACCGACGGCCGCCGGTAGCTAACCCTAATCCTAAAGTAGAAAGGGGAAAGGGTTGAGGGGGTAACTCACCGGATGAGCTCCAGGAAGACCGCCTTGGCTCACCGGCACTACGGGTGAATGTGCGCGTCGGCGAGGGGGGCTGCGGGGGAGCCAAGAGCCTGTGGGGGGAGCCACTAGGGAGCCGCGCGCGCGCCGTTGACCTTCGGTTCGCTGCGCCGCCACCTCGCTCGCTCTGCTCAGCGCCGCCACTCGCCGGTGCTCGGCTCGTCGCGCACTCACACGCTCGCGGCTGCAGCAGAGGAAGAAATGAAGCGTGTTATGGTTCGCACATGGGGAACGACTGCGAGCAGGGTTTTGTTTGCCTGATCCACGCGCTCTGCCATTGATCTTCGATGGACGACCGAGATATGTCAGGCCAGCTTTCGGCCTAAGCAGGAGGGCGAATTGCCAGCCCAGGCCCAGGTTACGGCTTGGGGAGGACTTCGCGCGTGCTAGCGCTGCCAGGCTAGGCCGTTTCCTCGCGCGGGCTGGCAAAACAGTAACCTTAGGCCCAGGCGGGCGTGGGGGAAGACTGGACCGCGGTTTCGCTGCCACACACTGGGCCTGACAGGCCGTTAGCTGGGCCGCTTGCTCGCGTGGTTCGGAAGAACATTGCACATTGAGCCCTTTTCTTTTTCCTTATTTCCAGCGAATTTCGTATTTTTTCTGAAAATTGAATTAAGGCTCAAATAGAATTAGTTTTGAGGAGTTTTTCCTGTGGGTAAAATTCACAAATCAAGTTTAAGGCTCAGCATGCTTCCACTGTGTTAAGTTTAAGATAAGTTGAATTTTTGGCATTATTTTGCCAATTTATGCATTAAGTTAAGAATTTTGATCTATTTTTCTAATTAAATTGGAACCAACAGGAAAATTTAATTATAAAATAAGTAATTTTTCTAAGTATAATAATTTTATCTGCTGACCAATGTCTTTGATAAGATTATTATAGTAGCAAGTTTTATTTTATCATTAATGATTCTATTTGTGCCCAACAGTGATATAGAATTAATATTGAGAAGTTTCATGTTTTAATTTGACCAACGTTGAATTAACTCAATTTTTTTTTTGAATTTTTATTTTTAAGCAATCCTTTGAGTTATATCTCATCCATAGAGCCCCTCAATGGAGGGAATTACAGCTCGTGGCGAGAGATGATTGAGATAGCGCTTACGCTGTCGGATATTGATCTAGCACTGACTGCTCCCTGTCCTATTGCTCCTAAGGACCCTGAGGGGTGAGAATGAGAGCTAAAAAGATTTTCACGCTCGAGTGCGTGATTGATGAGGACACCACGAGTACATCTACACCATCAGCACCTCAGGCGCCTCCAGTTGCTCCTCCACCTCAGGCGCCTACAGTTGCTCATCCAGTTGGGCCAATCACTCGAGCCCGTGCGAGAGAATTAAACTTCATCATGCTATTAAGGAACGAAGGCCCATCGGAATAAGAAGATGGCCCAACAGGGCAACCCAGGTGGGGCGCCTAGGGTTGGGCGCCGTGACCCCTTCGGACTCCAGGGGCTGCGCCCCCTTTATTTAGTCCGAGTCCTTTTTGTTTACGACTTGAGTTTTGTTTTACATCTAGCTTTAGCTACTCTTGAACACGCACAAATACGCGCTGTCCTTGTTGATTCAGAACTCCACCTTCGAGTGATATTTAGATTGCTCGCCTCTTTTTCTTGTTCGTTCTTCGATTGCGGACAGGAATCGATCTTCGTGATCAGGCTGATCTCGCACCGGCGAGGTTGGTAACCATCGGGAGTTGGTTCAGCGATTGCATTGGCGCTTCGGGTTCGCTCGTCGTAGTCGGATCGTGAGGGTCTACTTCCACCAAGTCGAATTTATCTCCACTCACCGAAAGATCGGGCACTCCGACTCTATCAAGTGGTATCAGCTTTCCAGGTTGATCGGTGAGTTTTACCGAGTGTTTTTCCCTTCCTACAGTCCACAAAAACCAAAACAAATTTTTTCAGGTTAGATCCTTTGTCCCAGCAACCGTTTAGCCTCGCACATTCTTTCAATAAGTGTCTTTATTGAATTTGTGTGCCTACTCGTTCAATTGTTGCTGGTTACTTGTGTTTAATCTCTTGTTTCTTGTTTTTCATCTAACCCTAGTTTTTGCCGCCGCCGCCGTTCCGCTGCTCGCCAACCCTACCAGCCGCGCCCACTGCACCTCCCCCCGCGACAACCGCGCCGCGCCATCCCACTACTCCGATCGCCCCTCCCCTGTCAAAAAAAAAAGATAGAAAGCAATCAAAAAAAAGGGAAAGAAGCAAAAAAAAAACAAGAAGAATCCAACAGGGAGAAGGAAGGTGATTCGGATTTGTTTCGGTGGAAACTCCCTTTGCGCGCGCCGTGACTCCCCCTGGGTCACGACTCTCTGGGGCAAATTCCCCTCCCCCCACGCATTCCGTGCCAGCCTTTCATATCCGTATCTCTCTTTCTTGGTCCTTTTTTTTACCGGAATACCCCTGTCCTTTCCGAAAAAAGTGTGTGCCATAATTTGCTATTTGTGATCCTCTGTGTTCATATTATCAGTTTTGGGGCACCCTCTGTGAAAAAAAAACAGAAAAAAAAAGAGAGAGGTGCGCCCTTTCCACCTTTGCCTCTGTTCTTTCGATTTCCCTTGTTCCAGCAACTCTTGTTACGTGTTTGGCACTATAATTCAACTTTGCATTATTGTTTGATTGTGCTAATCCTTCATTTGAGTGCAAGATATATATCCTTAAACAATTTGGCGAGTACCACGCTGGTTGAAAAGTTGTCTTTACCCACTCGATATATCTTTATGTGAAAAAGCTTCAGAGGCGCAATGTGGTGGAACGGCAGGGCCCCAAACTTGGAGCTCCTGGCCGGTTGCGTGTTAATTCTTATGGTTACCAAAACGCCTGGCACCGGTGGCTTACATAGGCTCCATCCCTAGAGAACCGGCTGTGGTTTGTTACAACAAACTCTATCTAATCTATTCTGGAAGATTCACCACAGCCGCATAAGTCTAGGAACAGCAAAGGGATAAATACAAAATATATCTTTACATTTAACACTCCCCCTCAATCTAAACTTCTCAAGTTGAGATTGTTCTTAAACATCTCTAATTGTCTTACCGGCAATGGTTTTGTGAAGCCATCAGCAACTTGATCTCTTGTAGATATAAACTCAATGTCAAGTAATCTTCTTGCTACCCTTTCTCGCACAAAATGATAATCCACTTCTATATGTTTTGTCCTAGCATGAAAAACTGGGTTAGCAGAGAGATACTTAGCTCCAATATTATCACACCATAATTTGGCAGCTCTAGGCGCCTGTATTCCCAATTCATATAACAGAATTTGTATCCACATAATCTCAGCTGTGGCATTTGCTACAGCCTTGTATTCAGCTTCTGTACTTGATCTGGAGACAGTGGCTTGTTTTCTTGCACTCCATGCTATCAGATTAGACCCCAGAAATACTGCAAATCCTCCAGTTGACCGACGATCATCTACATCTCCTGCCCAATCTGCATCTGAAAAGGCACTCACCAAAAGAGAGGAGGTTTTACTAATACGGAGCCCAATCTTCATGGTGTGTTTTAAATACCTCAAGATCCTCTTTACTGCCGCCCAATGAAGTGTCGTAGGAGCATGTAAATACTGACAAACTTTGTTCACAGCAAAAGAAATATCAGGTCGAGTCAAAGTCAAGTACTGTAATGCACCTACTACACTCCTGTATGCTGTAGCATCTTTTGGTCCAAGAGGTGTCCCTTCTTGTGCTGACAATTTTTCTGATGTAGACATAGGAGTACTTACTGGTTTACAATCCTTCATGCCCACACGATGCAATACATCTCTAGCATATTTTTCCTGGGTCAACAGAATACCATTCCTCAATTTATTTACCTCTATCCCAAGGAAGTAGTGCAGCTCTCCAAGATCCTTGAGAGCAAATTCCTTCCTCAAGTCCTGCAGCAAACAAGTTGTAGCCTCCTGTGCGGAGCTAGCAACAATGATATCATCAACATATACGAGAATAAATATAGTAACAGGCCCTTTTTGATAGAAGAATAAAGATGTGTCAGCCTTCGAAGCCTTGAAGCCTAAAGAACACAATTTTCTGCTCAACCTCGAGTACCACGCCCTTGGCGCTTGTTTCAAACCATATAGAGCCTTATCTAACTTACAGACATAATTTGGAGTAGCCTTGCTTTCATAACCGGGTGGCTGACGCATGTACACTTCTTCTTCCAAAAAACCATGAAGAAAAGCATTCTGTACATCAAGTTGCCGCAGGCTCCATCCTCTAGAAACAGCAATAGATAGAATTGTTCTGATAGTAGCATGCTTAATAACAGGACTAAAAGTATCCTCATAATCAACACCATATCTCTGTTTAAAACCTTTTGCAACTAGACGAGCCTTATACCTATCCAGACTCCCATCCGCTTTTCGCTTTATCTTATAAACCCATTTGCAGTCAATAATATTAATCCCTTTTCTTGGAGGAACTAAATGCCAAGTTTGATTCCTAATTAAAGCCTCATATTCGGCATCCATTGCTGATTTCCACTCTTTATTATTTAGTGCTTCATCTAAATTTTGTGGCTCCCCGGAAGCAGTAAAACAACCATACCTAACTGTTCCATCAGTATAAATTTTTGGCTTACGAATACCTGCACTCAGCCGGGTCCGGTGATGTGGTGCTGGGTGATGTGGTGCTGGCACAGAGGATTCATCAACAGGGAGATCTGCATCTGCAGTATCAGGCACATGCGCTGTTCTCTCGGCCGCATCGTCCGCAGCGTCAGAATCAGGCGCAGGCACAGCTCCAGAATCAGGCGCAGGCACAGCTCCTGTCTCCCCCTCGCCTGAACCCTGATTCGGCCGCGCGTCAGCACCAGGTGGGGCACCCGGCGTGCACGCGGGGTCAGGCAGTGCCGGAGCGCGAACCAGCGTCTCCGTGGCGCTGGCGCGTTGGTGGGATGGGCCGGTAGAGTTGGAGAGCCCCGATCCCGGAGCAGATCGCCCAGGAGTCCGTGCCGCATCATTCTCATGTCTCGCACCAGGAGGCAAATCTGAGATCCTGTTATCACATGCACTAGATCCATTCTGGTGAGTAGCATTAGCGGAATTAAACACACGGTCTGCTACAGGTTCCACCTCAGGAATAGATAAAGGAACAAGGTCTGATGGTAATAGATTAATTTCAGCACGGAGACGGGCTCCTGCATTGGAGTGGAGTTCAGAAAAAGGAAAAATAGACTCATCAAAAATAACATCCCGGGAGATAAAAACACGACCGGATGACACATCTAGACACTTGAACCCTTTATGGAGAGGACTATAGCCAATAAAAACGCATCGTCTTGAGCGAAACTCAAGCTTATGTTGATTATATGGACGAAGGTTGGGCCAACAGGCGCAACCAAAAACCCGAAGAGAGGAATATTCAGGCTTTTGATTAAACAAGCGTTCTAAAGGTGTTTCATGCTGGATGGTAGCGCTAGGCATACGGTTAATAAGAAAAACAGCTGTTGCAAAAGCCTCATCCCAAAATTTTAGTGGCATAGAGGCATGAGCGAGGAGGGAAAGCCCAATTTCGACAATGTGTCTATGCTTGCGCTCAACAACTCCATTTTGTTGATGCGCATGGGGACAGGAAACATGATGCACAATCCCACTTTTGGTAAAGAAATTACGCAATTTTTGGTACTCCCCTCCCCAATCAGTTTGCATGGTGAGAATTTTGCGACCAAATTGTCTCTCTACCATGGCCTGAAAATCATGGAATTTCTCAAACACTTCAGACTTGTATTTAATAAAGTAGATCCAGGTGAACTTGCTAAAATCATCAACAAAACTAACATAATATTTCTTTCTCCCGACTGAATCTAGAGCAGGACCCCAGACATCAGAATGCACAAGTTCTAAAGGAAATTTTGAGGAATTAAAGGATCTACTATAAGAAAGTTGATGACTCTTTGCCTGTTGACAGGCATCACAAACTGAATCATTGTTTTTCTCAGAGGAACATGGGAGCATATTACTGCTGATAATTTTGGAAACAACTGGAAAAGCTGGATGACCCAGGCGGCTATGCCATCTAGACATGGACGGCTTCACTACTCCAAACGCCTGTTTTATTGACTGATCTGATGGAAGAGGGTACAACCCTCGGTGGCATCGTCCTCTAAGAATCGTGTTCTTCGTGGCCTGATCCTTGATAAGAAAATAATCAGGGTGAAATTCAAGAAAAACAGAGTTATCTTTAGCAAGGCGACGAACAGAAACAAGATTTTTGCTAGCTTTTGGAACATGAAGCACATTGTTTAGATGAAGATTACGGGACTGTGTTGGAACAGTAGTATGACCGATGTGCTTAATTTCCATACCTGCACCACTAGCTGTGTGGATCTGATCATTCCCGTGATACCTCTCACGGAAGGACAACTTCTCCAATTCGCTGGTGACGTGGTCGGTCGCGCCCGTGTCCGTGTACCAGTTGGTGTCGACGTTGTAGGAGTTCATCGCCGTAGCCACGTGCCGTTCTTCAGGGACATAGGACTCGTCGAAGCGATGCCAACACTTCACCGCAGTGTGCCCTGTTTTTAAGCACACTTGACAAAGAGGACGTTCATCCACGCCTCCAAGGTTGGGGCGCTGTGCCCTTCCCCCGCGTTGCTGTCCGCGACCACGCGCGGGACTGCGCCCACGCGAGCCGCCACGGCCTCCATCACCGCGCCCAGGGGCGCGATTGTTGTTGAAGTAGCGATTGTTGTAGCCGCCCGACCCAGATCCTCCTGATCCAGATCGGCCGCCCCTATTGGCGGCGTTTGCAGAGAAGCCCGATCCATCTTGAAGCTCGAGTCGCGTATCAAAGCTAAGAAGCTGAGAGTACAACTCATGAATTGAGAGCGGTTCAGTCCGGGCAGTAACAGATGTCACCACCGGATTGAATTCAGCGTCCAGCCCGTTACAGATATGGGCCGCCAGGTCCTCGTCGTCCATTGGCTTCCCCGCAGCTGCCATCTCATCTGCATAGCCTTTCATCTTGGCAAAGTATTCAGCAATTGTCTGGTTACCTTTCCTTGTTGTAGCAAGTGGTAATCGCACGTTCATCGTTTTGGCACGGGTTTGAGCGGAGAACATGTTCTCAATCACTCCCCATGCCTCGGCCGCCGTCACTGCAGCGACGACCTGTGGCTGCACTTCCTTCCCGACCGAAGACAAGATCAGCCCAAGGACTTTCTGATCCTCGGCGAACCAATCTGCATAGGTCGGATTAGGCACCTTGATGGTTGTACCGTCAGCCTTCTTCTCCTCGATCTCTTGCGCAGGAGCTTGAGTCTTGCCATTGAGGTAACCTTCCATGCGTGCGCCGCGGACGGCTGCAAGCACGAGTGCGCGCCATGGCGCGTGATTCTTCCTTATCAATTTCTCGGTGATTGGAACACCGAAGAGAGGATGCGGAACGCTTGAACTTGACGACATGGTGACCTAGGCTCTGATTACCATGTGAAAAAGCTTCAGAGGCACAATGTGGTGGAACGGCAGGGCCCCAAACTTGGAGCTCCTGGCCGGTTGCGTGTTAATTCTTATGGTTACCAAAACGCCTGGCACCGGTGGCTTACATAGGCTCCATCCCTAGAGAACCGGCTGTGGTTTGTTACAACAAACTCTATCTAATCTATTCTGGAAGATTCACCACAGCCGCATAAGTCTAGGAACAGCAAAGGGATAAATACAAAATATATCTTTACATTTAACACAATTTGGCGAGTACCACGCTGGTTGAAAAGTTGTCTTTACCCACTCGTAAGCATCCACATCCATATCACATTCAATGGCTTAATGATGGTGGGAAAATTAGAATTACTCGATCAGTCCGTGTTCCTTTCTCCATGGGTGCTTATTCTGATTTTGTCGATTGTGATGTTATTCCCATGGAAGCATGCTCTCTGTTACTTGGGCGACCTTGGCAATATGATACTGATAGCTTGCATCATGGTCGTTCAAATCACTATTCTTTCATGTTTAAGGGTCAGAAAATAATTATACATCCAATGACACCTGAACAAATTCTTAAAGATGATCTTGCTAGAGCTGCTAAAACTGCTAAACAACTTGAACCATCGACATCTATTAATTCTGAAATCAAGTTGAATGCTCCTGTTTTGCTTGCCACACGTGCTGATTTTGATGAGTTACGCGATGCTCCTTTGCCATGCTATGCCCTTATATGCTCTAGTGTGCTCGTTTCACTTGATGATGCACCATCTTTGGATATTCCCCCTGCGGTTGCTAACATTTTGCAGGAGTACGCTGATGTCTTTCCAAAAGATTTACCACCAGGGCTCCCACCACTTCGTGGCATTGAGCACCAGATCGACCTCATTCCCGGCGCACAGCTTCCGAACCGCGCACCGTACCGTACAAATCCGGATGAGACGAAGGAAATCCAGCGCCAGGTACAGGCGTTGCTTGACAAGGGTTATATTCGTGAGTCTCTTAGCCCTTGCTCCGTTCCCGTGTTACTTGTTCCAAAGAAAGATGGCTCATGGCGTATGTGTGTAGACTGTCGTGCTATTAATAACATTACCATTCGCTACCGATACCCTATACCACGCCTTGATGATATGCTAGATGAGCTTAGTGGTGCCATTATTTTCACTAAGATTGATTTGCGTAGTGGCTACCATCAGATTCGCATGAAATTAGGTGATGAATGGAAAACGGCTTTTAAAACGAAATTTGGGTTATATGAATGGTTGGTTATGCCGTTTGGTTTGACAAATGCGCCCAGCACATTTATGCGTTTGATGAATGAAGTTCTGAGGCCCTTCATAGGATTGTTTGTAGTTGTCTATTTTGATGATATCCTCATTTACAGCAAGTCTATGGAAGAGCATTTAGAACATTTGCGTGCTGTTTTTGATGCGTTGCGTGCGGCCCATTTATTTGCTAACCTCGAAAAATGCATGTTTTGCACACAACGTGTCTCGTTTCTTGGCTATGTTGTTACTCCACAGGGCATTGAGGTGGATAGCAGCAAGATTGATGCCATTCGGGAGTGGCCTACACCGACGACGGTCACACAAATTCGAAGCTTTCTTAGCCTTGCAGGTTTCTACCGCCGGTTTGTTCGTGATTTTAGCTCCATTGCAGCGCCTCTACATGAGCTTACAAAGAAGGATGTTCCCTTTGCTTGGAGTGATTCGCAAGAGGTTGCGTTCAGCACCTTGAAAGATAAGTTAACCAATGCTCCTCTCTTGCAGTTGCCTGATTTTACTAAAGTGTTTGAGCTTGAATGCGATGCTAGCGGTATTGGGCTAGGTGCTGTTTTGTTACAAGAAGGAAAACCTGTTGCTTACTTTAGCGAGAAATTAAGTGGTGCTAGCTTGAATTATTCTACTTATGATAAGGAGCTGTATGCTTTAGTGCGCACTTTGCATACTTGGCAGCACTACCTTTGGCATCGCGAGTTTATAATTCATTCTGATCATGAGGCTTTAAAACATATTCGTACCCAAACAAACCTGAACCGTCGTCATGCTAAATGGGTAGAATTCATTGAGTCTTTCCCTTACATTATTAAACACAAGAGCGGGAAGGAAAATGTCATTGCTGATGCTTTGTCTCGTCGCTATACCATGCTGTCACAGTTAGATTTTAAAATCTTTGGCTTGCAAACTGTGAAGGATCAATATGTGGATGATGCTGATTTTAAAGATGCTTTCGCCCACTGTATTCATGGCAGACCATGGGGCAAATTTCACATACAGGACGGGTTCCTGTTTCGCGCTAACAAGCTGTGTGTTCCAGCTAGCTCGGTTCGTCGTTTGTTGTTACAGGAAGCGCATGGAGGCGGTCTCATGGGGCACTTTGGCGTCTACAAGACGCATGAAGTGCTGGCTGCCCACTTCTTTTGGCCCCGGATGCGCGCTGATGTTGAGCGCCTTGTTGCACTACTTGCCAGAAAGCTAAGTCACGATTGAACAATCATGGTTTGTACATGCCTTTGCCTGTTCCTACTTCTCCCTGGCTTGATATTTCTATGGACTTTGTTTTGGAATTGCCTAGAACTAAGAAGGGGAGGGACAGTATTTTTGTGGTTGTTGATCGTTTCTCCAAAATGGCTCATTTTATACCTTGTCATAAGACTGATGATGCTAGCAATGTTGCTGAATTGTTCTTTCGCGAGATTATTCGTTTGCATGGTATTCCAAATACAATAGTCTCTGATCGTGATGCTAAGTTTCTCAGTCATTTTTGGAGATCACTGTGGAATAAAATGGGAACTAAATTGCTGTTTAGCACCACTTGTCACCCTCAGACTGATGGACAAACTGAGGTGGTTAATCGAACCTTGTCCACAATGCTTAGGGCTGTTTTAGATAAACACTTGAAACGTTGGGAAGATTGCTTGCCTCATGTTGAGTTTGCTTATAATCATGCAACGCATTCTTCTACAAAGATGTGTCCTTTTCAAGTTGTTTATGGTTATATTCCTCGGGCGCCTATTGATTTGTTTGCACTTGATGCCGAGGACACCCCACACATAGATGCCGCTGCACATGTTGATCACATGATTAGCTTGCATGAGCAAACTCAACAAAACATTGCTGCTGCTAATGCTAAATATCAGGTTGCGGGTAGTAAAGGGAGAAAACATGTTACTTTTGCACCGGGTGACCTGGTTTGGTTGCATTTGAGGAAGGATCGTTTTCCTACCTTACGTCGTTCTAAATTGATGCCACGTGCTGCTGGTCCTTTTAAAGTGCTCACCAAGATTAATGATAATGCTTATATCCTTGACCTGCCTGCGGAGTTTGGTGTTTCCACGAGTTTTAATGTTGCAGATTTGAAACCATATGTGGGCGAAGATGAGGAGTTGCCGTCGAGGACGACTTCAGTTCAAGAAGGGGAGGATGATGAGGACACCACGAGTACATCTACACCATCAGCACCTCAGGCGCCTCCAGTTGCTCCTCCACCTCAGGCGCCTACAGTTGCTCATCCAGTTGGGCCAATCACTCGAGCCCGTGCGAGAGAATTAAACTTCATCATGCTATTAAGGAACGAAGGCCCATCGGAATAAGAAGATGGCCCAACAGGGCAGCCCAGGTGGGGCGCCTAGGGTTGGGCGTCGTGACCCCTTCGGACTCCAGGGGCTGCGCCCCCTTTATTTAGTCCGAGTCCTTTTTGTTTACAACTTGAGTTTTGTTTTACATCTAGCTTTAGCTACTCTTGAACACGCGCAAATACGCGCTGTCCTTGTTGATTCAGAACTCCACCTTCGAGTGATATTTAGATTGCTCGCCTCTTTTTCTTGTTCGTTCTTCGATTGCGGACAGGAATCGATCTTCGTGATCAGGCTGATCTCGCACCGGCGAGGTTGGTAACCATCGGGAGTTGGTTCAGCGATTGCATTGGCGCTTCGGGTTCGCTCGTCGTAGTCGGATCGTGAGGGTCTACTTCCACCAAGTCGAATTTATCTCCACTCACCGAAAGATCGGGCACTCCGACTCTATCAGTGATCATGCACCAATTAGAATGGAGTACGATCTTGATCATGCACAGTGTGATCAGTCAAACCGCAAGTACTTGATGGTGATTAAGAGCTCCCAGAGTGTACCACCGCTAGAGAGTACCTTAGGAAGGTGGAGAGTTAGTTCACTGGCTCTTCAAAGGCTTATGCAAGCACTCTCATTAAGAGGCTAGTTACTAAGAAGTACACGGGTGGTGGGGTAAAGGAGCACATATTGAGGATGAGCAACATGGCATCTAAGCTTAAGCCTATGGACATAGGGCTCAGTGATGAGTTTCTAGACCATTTGATCTTTGCCTCCCTACCTAAGGAATTTGAGGGTTTTGTTGTTAATATCAACTCACAGCCTGATAAGTGGGGCATTGAGAAGCTTATTGTCTTGTGTGTGTAAGAAGAGGAGAGAATTAAGGGCTCACGCTGGTGATTCTATCAACTATGTGAGGCAAAATAAGAAGAGGAGTTATTATAACAAGAATTCTAAGCCACAAGAGATACCTTAGTGGAACAATACCTCCTCTTCTAAGGCACATGGAAAGGCTCCATAAAATGATCACCATCAGAGTTCAAAACCATGAAGTGGTGGACAAGGACACTTGCAAGTGGTGCAAGAAGAAGGAACACTATTAGAAGAATTGTGTGGATTTCCTGAAGCATCTATATAAGAAAGGTGAAGACCTTATTATATTCGTAGATGAGTCCTTGTATTTAAGTTATGCAAAATCTACTTGGTGGATTGATTCAGGTGCAACTATTCATGTTGCAAATTCATTACAGGAATTCCACACGAGGAGGACCTTGCAAAGAGGAGAAAGAACCATTCAAGTAGCAAATGGAGCAGAAGCTAAAGTCGAAGCCATAGGAGAACACCCATTAGAATTAATTGATGGTTTTGTACTTTATGTACGAGATGTTCTCTATGTACCCTCTTTATATAGAAATTTAATAAGTGTCTCGCGCTTAGACAGCGATGGATTTGCTTGTTACTTTGGTGATGGACAATGTAAGATTAAATTTAATAACAAGTGTGTTGGTCTTGCCTTCAGACAAGACGAGCTTTATTTGCTATCACTTGGTGAGAATGTGAATATTGTCAGCAATGAGAATGTGAATGCCTCCTCGTCTATGAATGTAAGAAATAAGAGGAAAAGAATTTATGATGTATCTTCGAAATTATGGTACTATAGTTTAGGCCATATTTTGAGGGGGAGAATTGAACAATTAATTAAGGAATCAATTCTTCCATCCTTAGAATTTTAGATTTAGAGCAATGCATTGATTGCATTAAGGGAAAGTATATTAAGAAAATTAAGAAAGATGTCAAATGAAGCGCAGGAATTTTAGAAATAATTCACACAGACATCTGTGGTCCGTTTCCTATGACATCTGTGGATGGTTATGATTCATTTATAATATTCACAGATGATTATTCACGTTATGGCTATATTTATCCAATTAAGGATTATCCAATTAAGGAACGATCAGAAGCGTTGGATAAATTTAAGATATTTGAGGCTGAAGTAGAAAATCAGCATAATTTAAAGATTAAGATAGTAAGATTCGACCGTGGGGGGAGGGAGAGAGTACTACGGTCGACATATCCCATATGGCCAAGTTCCTAGACCTTTTGCAAGGTTTCTACAGGAAAATGGTATAGTTACCCGGTACTCTACACCGGGTGAGCCTCAGCAGAATGGAGTAGCTGAAAGACTTAACTGTATCTTATTGGATATGGTGAGAAGTATGATAAGTTACTCCACTTTACCAATTAATTTGTGGATGGAGGTATTAAAAACCGCCATTCACATTCTTAATCGGGTTCCAATTAAGTTGGTGTATAAAACACCATATGAGTTGTGGACTGGACAAGAGCCCTTACTAAATTATTTGTGTGGGGGGGCTGTCCAGCTGAAGCTAAAGTATTTAACCCAAATATTGAAAAACTAGATCCTAAGACAGTCAGTTTCCATTTCATTGGCTATCCAGATAAGTCAAAAGGCTATTGTTTCTACTGTCCTGACAGACGTACTAAGTTTGTAGAAACAAAACACGCTGTCTTTTTGGAGGATGAGATGACCAGGGAGAGCATGATAGCTCGAGAAATTGGCCTTGAGGAGAAGCGGGTATACGTACTCACTCTGATGATTCAAGAACCATTTTTCTCGATACCCGTTGCTGCTGCTCCGACAGCGCAGGACACTATGGTAACAACACCTGTTGTTAGTTCTCCCGTGGCAACAACAAATGAAGATGAGGAACCTGTCCTTCAGGATCCTATAGAACCGGTTCTCACACATGAGGAAGAGCTGCAATAGCCCCATATGGAAGATGCGCCAAATGTTGAGGCTCCCAGAAGGTCTCAAAGAGTTTGAAAACCAGCTATCCCTGATGACTACAAAGTCTATGTTAGTGAAGAAGTTCAAATGGAGGGAGATCCCACCTCGTTTGAAGAAGCCATGAGAAGCGCTCACTCATAAAAATAGCTTGAAGCTACGGAAGATGAAATGAGATCTATGAGTAGCAATAAAGTGTGGGATTTAGAAGAAATTTCTAAAGGAGCCAAGACAATAGGTTGTAAATGGGTCTACAAAATAAAATGTGACTCCAAAGGGAATGTGAAAAGATATAAAGCGCGACTTGTGGCAAAAGGCTTCACACAGAGAGAAGGAATAGATTATAATCATATATTTTCTTCAGTCTCATATAAGGATTCTTTTAGAATCATAATGGCTTTAGTGGCGCACTATGATTTGGAATTACATCAGATGGGTGTAAAGATGGCATTTCTCAATGGAGATTTATGTGAAGATGTTTACATGGCACAACCCAAAGGTTTTGTCATGTAAGGAAAAGAACATATAGGATGTTGCCTAAAGAAATCCATTTACGGATTAAAACAAGCCTCCAGACAGTGGTATTTGAAGTTTGATGAAATAGTAAGAAAATTTGGGTTTAATGAGAATAAGGAGAACAATTGTGTTTATGCAAAGTTCAAGAATGAAAAATTCATTTTTCTCATCCTGTATGTAGATGACATCTTACTCACTAGTAGTGATGTTAATCTGCTATCGGAGATAAAGAAGTTTTTGTCCTCGAATTTTGATATGAAAGATCTCGATGAAGCTTCATTCGTTTTAGGAATTGAAATTCACCGAGATAGAAGAAAAGGAGTTTTAGGATTATCGCAAAAGGCATACTTGGAAAAGATTTTAAAGAAATATAGTATGCATGCGAGTAAACCTACACCTGCTCCCATAGTCAAGGGCGATAGATTTAGAAAATTTCAGTATCCCAGGAACTAATACGAGATCAATTAAATGAAAGCGGTTCTACATGCTTCAGCTGTCGGAACCTTAATGTATGCTCAAGTATGTACACGCCCTGACTTAGCTTTTATGACCGGGATACTTGGCAGATATCAAGATAATCCAGGAATAGATCATTGGAGAATGGTAAAGAAGGCATTGCGTTATACACAAGTTACGAAAGGCCTCATGTTAACGTACAGAAAAACTGATTCCCTAGAAATAGAGGGTACTCAGATTCAGATTTTGCGGGAGATGTAGACGATAGAAAATCCACATCAGGTTATATATTCACTCTCGCAGGTGGAGCCATATCATGGAAAAGCTCCGAGCAAACCGTCATTGCATCATCCATGATGTATGCCGAGTTTGTAGCATGTTATGAGGCCACAGGACAGGCAAAATGGCTAAAGAAATTTGTATCCGGGTTGAAAGTGGTAGACAACATTCAAAAGCCACTCAAGATGTACTGCGACAATGAAACAACAGTGTTTTATGCTCACAACAATAAGTCAAGTGGTGCTACCAAACATATTGACATCAAGTTTTATATTGTGAAAAAGAAAATCTAGGATCATACCATTAGTCTAGAGCATATAAGAATAAAGGAAATGCTCGCGGATCCACGCATGAAAGGCTTACCACCCAATGTGTTTAGAGAACACTTAGCCGGCATGAGTTTACAGGAAAGCCTATGATCTGTGGATACTAGGCCCATGATAAGTTAAGAATCTATTTCAAAATAGAAAGGTGTATTGTAGCTGTTGAATCCGACAACAGGTAACTGACTATCATGACGAGGCATACTCTATACACTAATATGTAATGAAATGGGAGCCAAGTTAAGTGTTAAAGTTGAAGTTTAAGTTTAAACATAAGGTGAGATCAAGTTAAGTGTTAAAGTTTAAGTTTAAGTTTAAACATATGGTGAGATCAAGGGGGAGAATGTTAGAGTTGATCTCCACTGACTCGGTCCAACGACCGAGTCGGACCCTGATCCCGCGCCTTGATCGGGGGCGCACAACCAACCCATGGTTGCGGACCCCCGTCGCGTAGCGCTAGAAAGAGAGATGTGGGGCTGAGGGCACGCATGCCAAGGTTCATCGTGCCCACCAAACCCACCTGACAAAACCCTAGACCTATCTACTAGGCACTGTAAGCGACGGGAAGCACTGCCGCCATCTTTGCCCTTGCCACCGCCGCCGCCGTCACCGCCATGGCGAGCTCGCCATCCAAGCTCGATGGTAGGTGACCCTACTCTCTTTGTCTCTCTCTCACTCTCTCGGTTAGCCATGAGACACCTTGTTGATTTTAGTCTAAGTTAGGTTAATCATCCGCTAGATTCACACCTGCCTAGAGATCCAAGTAATCCTATCATAACTAAACCACTCCAATCCTGACCACACTCATTTAGGCATCAGCGTCAAGATTGGAAAGGCCAGCGGTCGACTCCTACAGCAAGGTGCTCGGCGTCGACCGCGGTGCTGGGGACGATGACTTCACCATCAGTAGGAGATGGAGGTCAAGTTCAAGTAGATCTCTGAGGCACACCGGGCTCGTGGGAGAGGCTAGGACGGCGGTGACGCGCAGGTTTCGGGGCTGTAGAGCGCGGAATCCGGAGACGACGCGGCGTCAGCGTCGGAGGCCGACGAGGTGCGCAGTGTCGGGGCCAGGGGCAAAAACGGGATAGCATGTTTCGATCGAGTGAGTCTACATTCTGCTCTGAAGTGCGCTGCCAAATATTGACGAACAGAGGGAGTGCATGATAGTAGCACAAGATGAGATGTCTCGCATTCCAAACACCGATCGAACAATGAGCGAAACCAAAATGAAACAAGAATCACGCGTAAGCAAGCAGCCATGCAGGCCTACAGGCATGCAAATATGCAATCACGCGCTATTATTCTGTAAGCTACAACGACGACACACTGGCCTGCACATGCATGTGCCCATGCATGCTCGATCGATGAGCTGAGCTCATCAGGACTCCTGGCTTGGTAGCGGGCAGCAGCATGTGTACATCAACCGCTCCCGGCAGAACGCCTCCGTTTCATCCCAGCGGCGTGACCATTTCCCTGGTGTCTTGCAGGCTTTGATGGCACGACGGGTGCAATACTCGGTGGCAGCACCGCAATTCTTGACGCAAGCCGGGGGCTCGGCTGCCACGGCGGCCGGACCCATGGACGGCGACGATGACAGGAGGAGGAGGAGCGTGAGGAAGACGGCGACGACGGCCATCATCCTTCTTAGCGTGGAGGCACCCGAGGAAGCCATTGACGATTGGCTCGTATCAAGAGAATATTGGTGAAGCTGGCTTCTAGCTGGATGCTTGCTCCCGTATGCTTGGGCAGCTGGTGCTATTTGAAGGCAGCAAACGGTGTGGGACACTGGGACGCCAGCTAAGTATAGTTGACCAGGAAATTTGTATATGTGTAGCCTGCACCTTGTTTCTAGTTGACAATCGATATATACAAATGAGCTCGTGCTCCATTTTATTTCCTCGATCATGCAATGCACTGATTGTCCACGTGGATGGCCGTCTCTTATTTATGTAAGTGTACAGTGTGCTGACACAACAATAGGGACTATATGTACAATATGAAGCACTCGTGATCCATCCCTAGTGTAAAAAACTATATATCATTCTATGCATGCTGAGCACGGTCGGTCATCATCATTGTAAGAGCACCTCCAAAAATGCCTAAAAATAGAGGTTCAAAAATATGATTTTAGTATCTTGCCAAAAGGATGACGTTAAGCCGCAATCCATCGCGCAAAAGCGCGAGGGCGCGACCCTCTCATGTTTTCACTACGCTTTGAAGGACTCTTCTATTCCTATTTTGATCGTGCCTGGTTGGACACAGCTTGGCGTTTTTGGAATTCAAAAATGTGTGCATAGATGTCTGGAGCACCCGCGTGGGAAGAAATATATGGTTGGTGTATATACTATTGCGTTCTCTGTGAGCTTAAAACACCATTACTCTCACATACATTGTCTGTTTTCAATTCCAATCGCACCATTAATTTTCTTAGAACGAGGTTTAGAACACAAGACCCACATTACATATATATTGATGTCATTTTGTGTGTAGTGTCTTATGCGTTGTGATACTATCAACTTATATACAAGTTATGTATCAATTTATGTAAAATATCTTTATAGCAACTCACATTTTATTATGATTTGCTATGACTTTGATCTTAATCTGTAGAAATTTTTGTGTGAATACCTAGGAGTAACCACAGAATGTATACCGTTAACTTGTGTAGAAATATCTAGCAGCAGCTTATAATAACCTTAGTGATTGTTTAGTAGCAAATAATGTAAAACATTAAGTGAATGCCTGGTGACAACGTCAGTGAACCTCAGAAAACGCAAGTAAATGTCCCATAGCAACTTCAGTGAATTTCTCGCGTCAACTTCTATATAGCATACAGTAATTTATGTGTACGTCTTATATCAACTTATGTAGATACTGTAGCTACTTATGTGAATTGCAATATTGTTCTCATTTTTTTAAAGATCTACTGAATACAATGTGAAATTGGAATTTGAAGCGGACAAAATACGAAATAATTATAGCCATCCAAGAGAAAAAAAAATTGTATTGAATAACGCAACTTGCTCGGCCCAAAAAAAGCAGGGGGCTTCGCCCCAAAAACTGCTCGGCCTGTGCTTCGTGCTCGACCCAAATTGCACGACAGCCGTGAAAAAAACACAATCTGCACGGTCAGCGCTGGTCGGCCAGCGTCGCGTGATAAGTGGGAAGCGCCACCAGTCGCTTTATAACTTTTTCCTTGCCAAAAACTATTGGGAGTAAAAAAACTGCCTAGCTCCAACAGTTCCCAAAAATTTAACGGCACGGCTAGCGCCCGAACCTCTGATAGAAATTTCCCCATCGAACGCTCCTTTGCAACATCAAAATAAAACATATGCAACATTAAATATTTATGGTTGCAATATTGAAAAATATGCGAAAAAATGACTACATTGTTCACTCAAGGATAGAACATTCCCGACGCAACATGAACACTATGTTTCATGCAATATTCACTGTGAAACATGCAGAAACAATAGTTGCACCATCGGATATTTAACTATTGCAGCATATGTCGAGTTGTCCGATTTTTTTTATTCTGGACGTCAGTTCTGTAGCATTACCGAAAATTTAATTCCAGAATAGATCTGATTACTACCATATCATCCAATGTGCGCCCTCCATACCAGCCCTCCCTCCTCTATCCCCTTCCTTTGCCTACTCGAGCACATTTCGTTATTTTTCTTCGTGACCGATCTGACCATTCAAGCTGCTTCTAATGTGTCCTTGATGCCAGATTCACATTGGATACGCAACTACACAAGAGCCTGACGCATTTGAGAAACAACTCTCCGCTGCTTGCTCCTGGCCACATATAGTTTATGTTTGTCCCTCCCGATTCGTTCAATTCAACAATCATCTTTACTGCCGGATTCAGAAGGCATCTGCATTGAAAGTTATGATCGGAAGTTGTTATCATGAGTTCAGCTATGGATTTCTCATTCATCATCGACTTCCAGTGACCTCTCATGGCTGGGAGATGCGACGGCAGGTTGGGCGATGGGATTGGATCGGAGCAGTGACAGGGCCAGAGTCAGGGGTGACATCCAAGGTCTCTTCCAGACTGCCAAGGAGCAACACGATGACACCTACTGGGGAGATGCAGGGCACCACACCGTGGCTGCCTGCACGAGCAGCGCAGATGCATGGGGCGTCGGCATCGCTGCGGAGATTAGGAGAGGCTGGCGGGTTGAACTGCTGAAGGTAAAACAATGCGTAGGAGGTGAAATCACGTGGGAGGAAGAAAAAAAAGTTGAAGGCCATCGGGGATTGGGAGTGCAATCCAGCGGCGGAAATTTGCACTAATGGGTCTGATGGCCTGCCTCCCTCCATTTGCAGCTCCCCCGTGCAAGGACTTTAATTTCCTCTGCCTCCCTCCCTCCTCTCTCCATCCGCTAGCCTTATCCTCTCTCCATCTCTCTCACCCTCCCTCCGCCTTCCTCTAGCTCCACCGCACCGGCCCCCTCCCTCCCTCCCCGGCCTCCCCTCTCCTCCCCCCTCTGCTCGACCCTCACCTCATTCCTGAGGCGAGGTGCGGTGGCGGTGGCCATTGGGGCACAGATGGAGCGGCTGGCGGGATGCGGCGGATGGAGCGGCTGGCGGGATGCAGTGGATGGAGCAGCGGCGGCGGGATGCGGGACCGGGGATGGCGGGATGCCGGCCGGGGACGGCGGGATAAGGGGTTGGGGGAGGGCGGCTGCGGGGGGAGGCCAGCGGTTGGCGGGAGGCTGGGGCTGGAGGCGGGAGGGGGGAGGCCGTCGACCGGCGGGGGCCGGCCAAGTGGGGGGGGAGGACGGGCGGGTGGGGGTCGGGATTTCTTTTTTTAATTTTTTAATACCCCTTTAGTATCGGTTATTTCAACTGGTACTAAAGGGCCCCCTTTAGTACTGAACTAGTAGTACTGGTTGCACAACTAGTACTAAAGGGGGTTAGGAACTAGTACTGAAGGCCATTTCCCTAGTAGTGTTGGCTCGAGTGGCCGCTGGTATTGGGCGCACGAAAAGATTAGGTACCGTCTTGGGCTACTGTTGGAGAGATGTTTTTGTTGTTTGCTCCCAAAATTAATTTTTGGAAGTGAATTTTGGGCACTCTTGGAAATGCTCTAAGGTGATGCCACGGTGACCTGGGTGGCCAGCGGGCACAATAAAAAGCCATCGACCGACTCATAGCTGCACACCGCTGCGCGCATATGTTGGGACTTAATTTGAATGGCTGGTGCATATGTTGGAGACAGGTAACTGCTATTTATTCTCGATTTGGCTTCTAATAGTGTCATGAACCAATTTTTTTAAAACCTTTTATCCATTACTATCTTTGCTCATACTTTAAATTACAAAAAAAGAGAATGAATTGGACCTTTTCCTGTAACTTTTCACTCGTATTTTTTCACCCACAGGATGATTTCACTCGTATTTTTTCACCCACAGGATGATTTCACTCGTATTTTTTCACCCACAGGATGATCCGAGGTTTTATCCTCTAAGTGTATTTTTCACCACTTCTTATTTTTTGGCATAACTTTTTTACTCCATATATTGATTTTGATGACCTTGACCCTATGTATAACTTGTGATGAGCTCTATAAGATTGTATATAAACTTATCTCATTTTATTATATTAATTTTAGAAAAATCTAATTCATTCATCTCCTTTTCTAGTTTTTTCAAAAGACATCTCTTAATTACAAAGAGAAAAGGAATTGGTCTTTCCCATAACTTTTCACGCTAGGCTCCAATTTTGGTAATCTTTGACTTTGTGGAAAGACTACGAATAGTTGTGCTTTAGTTGCATGCGTTCGTATTTGAGATCGAATGAAAGAATTAAATTTAAGTACTTGCTTTGTTAAAGCAACTCGGATTTTCACTATGGGACATATGTTTTTTATAATAAGTAAATTGCACCCACCATATAACAACTTGTTAGATGGGTATAGATTAGTCCAATAACTAATAAAATGCTTAATCTAGTACACACAAGATAAATCACCGAAATACAAGATAGGAAGCAAAGTCTAAACTACAACTCAAGTCAATATAACATGGAAAGATAAAGTGCGGAAAGTAATGCTGACTCGAAAGTTGTTGAAGAGAACTTATATTGATAAAGTCAAAGGCAAAGATACAAGAGCTATACTAGAATCCCAAAGATGACTCCGGAATTCAAAGACAAGCTCGACTCGACTCTAAATCCCAACTACTACTACCTAACTCTAGAAAGTGGAAGAATGTAGAGCTCCTCTTGGTGTGTGTTTAACAAGTGAGGCATTCACCCCTATTTATAGTCTAGGAGTGAGAGGCAAGACGGTGTAGTGGTTAGGTGTTTGGCGCCGAGGTGGGGCCAATTGGCTTAGGTTGGTGGCTAGCCTTTGGGTCCTCTATCCTTGCTCATGTGTGGCTTGGATTCCTTCTAGATGGTGGTTACCCAATTACCCGGACGTGGTCTGAAGCCGGAGGGTGCAAGTGTAGGCCTACCGATCTAGGTGGGGCCATCTGGCCTGGCACTCGAGCCTCTAGCCATCTGATGCATCGCCTCATCTCTTGTACACCTCTAACTGTTCACCCACATGTGAAGTTGGTGTTAGTTGCAAGCGTTTACCCCAAGGGAGAGGTGTTGACGGCAGTTAGCACGCTAATTTGTGAACCGCAAGTGTACGGATCATCATAGTTTTTCCCTTAGAGTATTCCATCCAAGGTTTATCAATCTGTGGATCGGCAGCAAACTGACTAGGGTTTTCCTTATAATCTAACAAATCTAATCCTAACATGAAGCATGGATTGTGAAGGGTAACCTTGATGTAACCTTGATATAAAGATTGACATCATGAATAAGAGTAGATCACATCCACAAATATATATAATATAACACTACCAAGTATAGCAAGAGCCTATCATCTTCTCATTGTAGTTCCAGCCAAAGCGGTAACCAACCTTTGTAGCACCTTGATAAAGAGTCATCTCTCAGAACGGCGGCTCGCAAGCGGCCTACTTTCTCATGGTTGCCACTGCGAGGTGCGTGTTGACGCCTCCATTTTCCCAAAGTTTTACTTCAAACGACTCCCACAATACTCGCCATCATTCTACTCAACATTATGCAATCGTTCGGCCTTTTCCCTCCCACATGCTGTCACCACGCAAGGGTAATCACACCGACTTTCTACACACTACTAAGATGTATCCACAAGATATAAGCTAATCACCATGATTACATCTATTCCTACTAAGAACATATGCTAGCTAGACATATGAGAATAAGCAATGCATCATAGTAGATCAAAGCAAAAGATTAGATTGATATCACTATCATGTGCACATAGGCCCTGATGAATACAAGGCTTGGCTCCTAAACTCCACCATGGCTTCGCCGCGCAGGGACGATCACGGTGGCTAGGGTTTGGCCTAAGCCATCTCCTAGACAACTTCGAAGACTTGCGGCGGCCCTAAGCTCCCTCTAGTGAATGCCCTTAGTTTCATCGAGTTTTGGTAGATAGATTCTGTGTACTGATGAAAATTGGGCATATTTATAATCCAAAGGTGCCGTGGGTGAAGGGCACGTCGATCGGGGCTAGAAACAGGCCAGGCCGATGGGACTAGGCAATTTTGCCACGTTCCCGAACTCAAACACCAAAACTTTCTATATGAAAGTTGTATATATTTTCGAGCCATGCAATTTAGACACCAAATTAGTCCCAATTGGAGTCCGTACAAGGAAGGTATGCTTCATGCAAGATCTGCTGCTTCTGCGGGTCTTCTGACCTTCCAATCTTGTGTTTCCCTTAGCTTGACCAGGAGATTGACTTGCCAAATCACCACATACTTTGCCTCTAAGTCATCTGGAATGATGTTTCATCGAATGATGATGTATTTGGATGGTGAATTGGTCCAGGACGATCAACCTATGGGTCCTAGGCCGATTGGCCTACCCTCTTTTGGTTTCTGCTAGTCCTCATCTTTCTCATGTAGACTTGTTGTGAAAGTCCAGGTCCAAATCCAACGTGTAGAAAAACTCTTCATTTATGTTGTATTTCCTATAGTTTTGCAATATGGTCCAAAACAAAACACATACGAATGTGAGATTATTTTAGGTGCCAAGTGGCGGGTTAGTATAAGAATATGCATGAAAATACTATTCAAATGGCACTAAAAATGTGTAACTAACGAGTGTCAACAAGAGACCTTTCAATCCATATGATGGAACCAAACATAGATCCTCGGTCTGGAACTTAAGTGTGTTCTTCGCACCTAGATCATTAACATGGCAGGTGGGAGAGGTGGCTAGGCCAGCCAGCCCCACCCTGGCTGCCGCCTTTCCTGCCATGTTTACCTGCATGCCCAACTTCACCAAAAACTCATGGAAATTTATTAGTTAAATCAAACTATGTATGGAACATAATGTGAAATTCTTATTTATTACCGGGAAGTTGATAGTCAAAGCGGGATTTGGTGGCTCTCAACACACCACCAAGCTTAGATCTTTGCTCATCCTCGAGCAAAGTTGAGACTTAGGGTCGGTGGATTAGGAGTTGCATCAATGCCCATACCTTGCTAATACCTCATGTACAACCAACCTCTAATCCATGGGTATCTTCAATAAGTTGTCACTTTATGATTTCTTATATGTCGAACTCGTACCTATGGGGCATGTTTGCCTTTATCTTCATATTTGTCTTTTTGTTAACGTTCACTTCTCAGAGTTTTTCAAAAGTTTTCAAGAGAAATTCATAAGTTTCTAGTGGTACTCTCGAGTCACTCAATGTGTATATCCCTCACCATGGTCTTGAGTGTTGACCATCCTTTTTCCTACTTCTAAGGTTGGTATGTGGAATTCATGGGTAGGATAAGTAAGGCATACCTGAGTCACTTATGTTACTATTGACAGTCCTTAATTACCAAATCTGTCCAGCAAATCCTTCATAAAAGATGAGCAACAAACATAGGGGCAGGGCTTATTACTAACTATTTCCACAAGTGTCGGTGAATATTTGTATGTAGATGATTAATTATTAGAATTAAAGGAAAACACACTTAATTATGGAAGAAGCACACTCCCAACCTTTTAGAAGGAAGCACACAAATCCATGGGCCCACTTCTAGGGTACAAACTGATGCCAACCATTGCCTACATGCACCAGTGCCTATGGGACAACGTCTCAGCCAAAAGGGGAGGCCAAAAGGTGGTGGACAAGGGTTGGCCGAACCACCCATGCCGCCTTTCGCAACTACCTTCCATGTGTTGCCTCCCTACACCTTTCCAATAACGGTTGTGACCCCTTTCCATGCAGTTGCCACCTTAGAACCGCCCTAAAGACCCTATAAAACAAGGGGGTAGGCTCCACCTACAACACACACACAAGATTCAAGAGTTAAAGCCACCACTCCATGGCTAAGCGCTGCCTACTAGTGCTTATAAATAGGGAGAGAGTGAGGGGTAGTCTGGAGAAGTGCCAGTTCTATTAGCATTCTTCTCCAAGCTTTTACCTCGATGGATGCTTGCCTTCTTCTAAGTAAGTGTTTGTAATATCTTATGGTGGTGAATTCCTTGGTAAAGTAAGTTTTGTTTTCTATTTGCTTACGGGATCATTGTTTTCTTTCATTAAGTGGATGCTTTAGTCTAAGACTCCTGATAAAGACGGATGTCCTTGGTCGAGATTAGAGTAGTAATGGATAGTGTAGATGTGGTGTCTAGGCTAGAGGTTAACCTTGTTTGCCATGCCCCACGGGTTGAAGAGGTAGACAATAGCAGTGACAGCCCTATCTTCCCTTTTGTAATCCTCCATGTTCGAGTTCGTCGTACAGATGTAGGCCGGAGTCAGTTGGCAGACCAGGAGTAAGCCGGTGCCCTAAGAAAGCAGTTAGCAGCAGAACTATCTTATCTTAGGACCTCTTTCCATAGGAATCCTCTCTACCCTCTCCAACATTATTCTAGTTGTCCTTGGATGAGTTAGTCTAGAAGATTAGTATACACACATTCCCTATGGATTCGATAACCTTGGAACACTCACGTGTGAAAGCTACATCGGTATCTGTATGCTTGCTGATTTATCTGTAATCGTTAAAAATACCAACAGTTACTGAGCCGAAGAGTGCTTCATAGAAGGAGTGTGCTTGATCAAATCCCGATCTTATGGAATATGCAATGTTCAGGGAAGAGGGAGAAAATGAACTCATGCGCTGGAAATGTGGTCTTTACTTTTGACTCCTTGTTGATATTTTTGGAGGAAGTATGGGTCATCTCCTATTTAGTATGCATCATCTCCTATTTTTTTTTCTTTCTTCTTTTTTTCTAGTGACCATATTTTATCTTTAGCAACCACATATCCCATCATTAATAACCATTTTTCTAGTAGTGATTAACTTAGTTGGTGCCTTGTTTATAATATCTTTTAATGACCATATTTGTACTTTTAAGGGCCACATATCTAACCATTTTTCTAGTAGTGATTAACTTGGTACCACCGGGTAATCAAAGTACTTCGAATATTTTTAACCAAATAAATATGAAATTCTCATAGAAAAGCATGTAAACAAACATAAAAAATGTGTTATTGCTCACATACTTTTATTGGAACATGTTCAATAGTTAAGGAGAAGAGAAAACAGAGTCACTGTGGACAACAGGACTTTTTGCATTCGTCAATTGTTGGATAGCAGCCATCTTCAGGACCATCTGTTAAGACTTATTTATTTTATCAGCACAACAGAAGCATGTCCCATTTTTGCAGGTTAACACCAGACATTGGCATATCAGGATCTTGTTGCTATCCATCATCAATTGTTTGACCTGAAATCAAATATGTGCAGTTAGTTGATTGTTTAGTGAAGGTTCCGTGGAAATAAAACAAACAGCATCATATTAGTGTAAAATAATGCAAAGTTTTCAAGAACTCATTGTCTCCTTTAGCCAGGATTGAAACATCCCATTGGTTTTGTGAAAATTAAGATGATTGTTTTTGTTCACTTACAGTGTGAAAGAATCCTGAAACATCCTAGAATGAGCATCAGAAGCAGGACCTCCTTGGTTCTCTCCATTGTATGCTTCTCAAAACTGGTAGTTATTTTACTACTGTCTCATACCACTTACTTGCTCCTTGGTTTATATATAGGAAGGCAAATTAAGTTTTCTTAGTAGGAAGTGATGAAGACCAGGCTGGCGGCTTATCTTTGAAATTAATTACTTCTATGTTTATGTGTAAGCAATCCAATTAACATTAACATGTATTTGGATAAAATGGAATGGTAGTTTATATATAGAAAGGAAATTGACCTTCCTTAGTAGGAATTGATGACAGCCAAGTTGGCGGCTTATCTTTAAAATTATACTTTTAGGCTCACATTACTAGGGAACTCACCTTTAGTACTAGTTGGAAAATCGCTTATAATACTGGACCCCTAACCGGTACTCCCAAACCAACAGTAAAACCCTCGATCTTTAGTACTAAGTCAGGGGACTAATACTAAAAGTTCCCTTAAGGTTGCCATGCAGTGATGTGCAGGGGACCCTTTTAGTACCGTTTAGTGTTACCAATCGATACTAAACGAGATTTGCCCATTTCTTTTCCCTTTTAGTTCTTTATTGTATTTTACGCTACACTGTTATATGTACCTTTTTGCATATCCCGTACACTATTTTTGTTTCTCCATACACAAGCTGAATTTTAATTTGAGACTTTGCAGGATGGCAGTGGATATTATAATCTATATTAAAAAAATTATGAATTTTTTATCATTAGTTTTTATATAATTTTGTATCTCAAGGATAGATTTTATTATTAAATATCCTACCCTATCAAAATAATGATAAAAAATTTATGATACATTTTGTTAACATGTCTTATGATGTCTGCTATCATCTTGCAAAATTTGAACATAAAACTCACCTTGTGCATGGAGAAACAAAAAAGAAAAATTGTGTTAAGGTATAAATTGAACCAAATGGCATAGTTTAGGGGTAAACTGAACCAAGAAATAGTTTAGGGGTTATTTAGACTTTAGTTATACTTGAGGGGAGTAATTTGGATTTTTCCCCTAAGCATTTTAGTTGAATCATACATTTGACAGTGTAAATGTGTTGTCAGGTGAGAAATCATAGTCTCAATCATCTAAGGTCTAAGTGATTGAGAAAGGCATAAGGATAAGCATTGTTGTTGAAATTCCTGTGAAAGGTATTTGCGAACTCTAATGTCCTCATGCTTGTAAAGTATTCTCTGAATTGGTGATGATTTGCGAACTAAGCGTAGCTCAGCTGGTAAGGTTTCTTGTGGTGGAACCTGCCCACCAGGATTCGAGTCCTCGACTCGGCACTGGTGCTCGCATTTTCCTGAATTTATTTCAGGATTTAACCGATACTATTCTTTCAGTGGTAGGCGACGTGCCCGTCGATAGCGAGATGCTAGTGGTGACTTTGTCAATCTCGAGGATTTGCCGGCTCAGTCGTTCGGAGGTGCTCATACGGGTAGGGTTGCGTGCGTGTGTTCGTAGGGTTGAGCATGCGTGCGTGTATGTGAGCATTTGCGTCTGTACCGTGTGATTCGTAAAAAAAAAATGTTGATGATTTCTTACTGGTTCTATTGTTGGTGTAATGCAACTATTCTGGTTTCTTACTTGGTGTGAATTGGTGATGATTTAAGACCTTGAATAGCATGTAAGCATGATAACTGCAGATGCAACATGTGTTTCTAGACTTCACATGTTGCATACAGCGGCGGATCTAGAATTTTATCATAGGGTATGCCAAAAAAAAATTTTATGCAATTCGATAAAACCATTTACAATTCGATAAATTCAAAGATTAAGCTAGAAACAATAACAAATCACAATATAAATAGTTCAAAATATAGCATAAAACAAACTTACAATGTTACTTGTCTCCTTTGTTTACCCGCCGCTTTTTGAATGACATGAATGTCTTGATTATATCTTCTTCATTCACTTGGAAGAAAATATCCCGCTCAATGAATGTGACTAGACAATCATCCAAAACACTGTCACTTAGCTTATTCCTTGACTTTGTTTTCACTTTAACCATGGCAGAAAATACCCTTTCAACACTCGTTGTTGCCACTGGTAAAAGCAATATCAATTTGACAAGCAAGTAAACCATATCATACACTTTGTGCCTCCGTGTTTGAACAAGTTTAACTGAGAGATCAACGATGCTGTCTAGACCCTTGAAGCTATCATCTCGTCGCATGTCATCAATATAATTATCAAGTTGTAATTCAAGTTTTAGCAAATCATTGTTAGAGAAGTCCTTAGGATAAAATTCAGCCAATCTGCGTACCTTCTGTGCATCAAACGAAGCAAATGAATTGGAAGGACTGAAGGCTGACATACACGAAAGTAGCTCCATATTGATCTCATCAAACCGATTATCAAGCTCTTGCCTAATTTGATCAATAACACCAATATATACTTCTCTTCTAAAATGATCATCATTTGTTTGGTTTCGAGCACGGGCATACCTTGCTGATTTTCCATACGGCACATAATCACCATCCATAGCAGGAACTTCAACATCATGTTTAATGCAAAAAGAAGTGACCCTCTCAAGGAAGTGGTCCCAACCATCAGACCTTAACTGTTGCATTTTGTTCTTTGCCACATTAACAAGGGAGATTGCATTAAGAATATCTTGATCCCTTCTCTGCAAACACTCTGATAACTCATTTGTGTATCCAAGAATAACAAACATTAAGTGCACAAAGAAAATGAACTCAAAAGTTTCAAATGCTCCAAGCACAAAATGTATCTTTGTCCAATCATCCTTATGTGAAATATCATCACCAAGATCAATGAGCACATCATGGATTGAGGAATACATTGTAATGATGCTGCATATAGTTTTGTAATGAGAGCCCCATCTAGTTTCACCAGGCCTAGGCAAACTCATCTCTTGATTTAATCCACTCCCTGATTCAAGTTCACCACACTCAAGTGCTTTCTTAATATTCTCAAGCCTAGCAGTTCGAAGCATACCATGACGCTTGCAAGAAACTCCAATAATATTCAATAAGATAGATACTTGATCAAAAAAGCTCTTACAATCAGTATTTCTCTTGGCAACAGCAAAAAGAACTAGTTGGAGTTGATGTGCAAAGCAATGAATATAATACGCACAAGGTGATTCTTGCATAATCAATGTTTTTAGCCCTTTAATATCTCCTTTCATATTACTGGCCCCATCATAACCTTGACCTCTAATTTGAGTCATAGTCAATCCATGACTAACAAGTAAACCCTCAATAGCTTCCTTAAGTGACAAAGAGGTAGTATCATCTACATGAACAACTCCAATAAAGTGTTCACAAGGCCTTCCAAGTTTATCAACATAACGTAAACAAAGAGCTAGTTGTTCTTTATGTGATATGTCACTGGACTCATCAGCTAAAATTGCATAGGGCTCATCATCAAGTTCTTCAATTATTTTCTTTCTAGTTTCTATGGCACAACAATGAATAATTTGCTTTTGTATCTCTGGGCTAGTTAAGGTGCAATTACCTGGAGCATTATTCAAGACATACTTGTTCACTTCATCACTATTTCCTGCAAGAAACTTCAAAAGTTCAATGAAATTTCCTCTGTTGCTAGATTCTTCATTTTCATCATGTCCACGAAATGCCAATCCTTGATGCAAAAGAAACTTGATACATCTAAGTGAATATGTCAACCTTTTCTTATAAAGACGAAGATCCTCATCAGTCCACTTCTCAATGTGATAATCAATTGCTACCTTGGGATTTATAAAACCAATGTATCTCTCCTGAGCTGCACTGTGTGCCATAGAACCACTATGTTTGAGAAGTGCTTTGTTTCCTATATTTCAATTATTCCATCCTCCAACAATAAATGTATTTGATCCAGCACCCTTCTTGAACAAGTAGCATATAAAGCAAAACGCAGAATCCTTCTTGATACTATATTCAAGCCACTCATGATTATACATCCATACATAATTGAATTGGCGATCCCTACCTCCAATTTTTCTTGATGGAAAATCATGATTAACAGGTTTGAATCGACCTTTAATAATATATGCTCTTCGAATTGCATCTTGATCATTAACATGATAACTTTCAATGGGCTGCCTTTCACCTGGATCATGTGGAAGGCGATTGATGTCATAAACCGGCGGTTGTGATGTGGGTGGTTGCAGTGGCGGAGGCAAGGGCACAGGATCCGCGATTTCTTCAACTACCACTCTATCATGCTCCTGATTCTGTTCTTCCACAAAAGTTTCAACTGGAGATGGGATAGTGTTTGAAGCAGCTGTTGCCTTCTTTGCTGCATGTTTCTGAAAAAGAGATGCAATATCTCCGCCTCTCTTCATAATCCAACTGTTCTAAAAAAACAATGTCTATGTAATGTAAGTACAATAACTAACTAGACATTATAGCAAAACAAACATGTAACGATAGAATCATGTTTTAAATTTTCGGATAGAAAACTTACAAATCACAACCTCACACGATATTAAGTTAAGAATGTTGATGGATTGACGGTCTGTTCAATAAACTCACGAACTGAAATAAAAAAAGCACTCATACATAAATAAATAAAAATATTTAAGAATATATGTCTTTTCAAATAAGAAAAAAAATAGAAGATAGATTCATCTTAAACCTCCTTGTGGTTTGTGGACGATGAGAAGTTTTCCTTATGGACCATCAGAAGTTTTCGGGCACAAAATCCCCCATGCAGTTGCGCACTTGCGCAGACGCGCTGTCCCTGGTGGCCTGGTGCGGCGGCCGGCGGCGCTACGGCGGAGCCGTGAGAGGACAGGAGGAGTCCTGGCGGGCGGAGAAGTTGTAATCGTCGAGATGTGGTCTGATGCGTCAAATCGTGGGCCAATCTTGTACTAGAGACAAGCAAAGCAAGCAGTCCGCACACAGCACGTCGTATCCACGCAAGCAAGTCACAACCAGCGGGGGGCCAAAAGCTGGGCCTGGGCATCATTTGCCTTGCATCGTCTGCTGGGCCTGAGAATCATTTTTCGCAGCTTGATTTCTCACGGTAAAGTGATGGGTCCCAGGGTATGCCAGGGCCCACCCGGCATACCCTGTAGCTCCGCCGATGGTTGCATATTATAATATGGTAAGTCTTATCTAAAGTTCTAAATACCGATAGAGCTTTGTGTCTAAATTGCAAGTTTCCTAGGCAATGGCACCTATGTTTTACTGAGTTCATTGCTGAATTTTAAACATGAAAGTCAAATATCACTGGGTCGACCATTGCATAGGTTAGGAGGTGAAAGATTTGAGGAACTTATTCCAATGTGATATGGAAACTAACTTGTCTTGCTAGAATTCAACACCATCAACTGAACTAACTATATAGCTTATCTGTAACACTGCTTGTCTTTGGTAGCTTAAACCTAGAGATCTCCAAATCCTAATATGCGACTATGGAGTTCGCAGAAAGTATTAAACTTACTCAGCTTTATCATTTTTAATGTGGTCCTATATCTACATCTTCCTTATATAGCTCATATAGAGGAATGTCGCAAAAATCTGGCTTAGATTCAAAGGTAAGTTTTGTGAATTCGAATCGGTTCTAGTTATGTACGACCAATTAACCTTATTGTTTCAATAGCAGAATTTCCTAAGAATATGTCACACCTGGTTTTAAAGGCAAAACCAGATGCATGAATCACATGTGTGCCAGGATCAAATTACACAAATACGACAACTTCAGTGAATAACAAAGACAATGTCATAACGTAGAGAGAGTATATAATTATTACACTTATGATTGGTACTCAGCAAGCGTGTGCAATGTGTAGTGTAAGGCCGTTCAAGGATAGGCTAAGGTTTAATTGCAATTCATCATTTTAATTGGTTGGTCAAGTTTTATTAGCATTTACTAAATGTAAGTTTATACCACCCAAACATGAACATAAATAAAAATATCAGAAATAAATAACAACAATTTAATTTGACTTTCAATAATTTAATCGTGTGAGGGTCCAGGCCGCTTTTGACCGTGAGGATGGCTGATCGATCGGTTTTACACTCTGTAGAGGTTGCACATTTTTACCCACAAGTCGTGTAAAAGTTCAAAAGAACTTTAGACCCAACCATGCTGTGTGGCCCAAGCACAACACTACACTTCCGAGGTATGATTGCATAGGAACGCTACGAGGCCTTTACAAAGATTCCCTAGTATGTGGTAACCCGCTAAGGTTTCAGATCGAAGCAGAGCATAAACCTCTCTCAAGACTGCGAAGCTACCATAGAGCAGATCAGCCTGAGGGTCGAGGTTGTACCCCATCAACGCCTCCCCTCTTGCCCTTTCGGTAAGGTTACCCCAAACTAAAGCCTCTAATTAATTAGCCAAGACCAGAGCCATGTAGTTCTTGTGGTTGTACTGTTTTCCCGAGTGGTTTTCCATGTTCCAATTAAGCATGGTAATCTTATATTAATGAAAGGTATAGCATAAATAAAACAAGTTTAAGCATTGGTTCATTAATACAACCATATCCAAGTTGAGCAACTAAGCAAGAACTACCCAACATTAAAGTAACCCAGGTTCATCTGCATAGGGAATAAAACTAGGCACACCTTAAATAGGACCCATCATGTTTATAAACCTATCGTGCGTAGCATATGTGTTATTGAACATGAAAGTAAGCTATGTTCAAGGGCACGACTTGCCTTCTTGGACTTGCTCTGGCTGCTCGTAGTCTTCAAAGTCTTGACCTCCGAATTCCTCGAGCTACGGTCCTTCTAACAGATCACACGATCACATACAAGCAAGCAAAGGAATAAAATAAGAAACAATACATCAAACAGTAACAATAGAGAAAAACAAGATCATAAAACTAATCACACGTTAAGACGAACTCATAGATGCAAAAAACACTTAAAATGGACCTAAGACGCTAAAGATATTGTGCTCTCGAGCTTGCACTGCGTCAAATGCTCTTTCAAGGTTCACGATAGGGATGTTTGTAGCTAGTAGTCGGCGATGATCCGCTCGCACAGCATTGCGTGCTCTTCTTTGATTTCTTTGTTCAGAAGTTTCGTCTTGTGGGGCGTTAGCTGATGACTCGTCTTCTAAAATATCATCAGGTTGTGTAATCCATCGAGGAATTCTCTGGAGGCTAGCATCCACATCATTATTTTGTGATGTGATGATAAAGATTTCCCTGTTCGGGTAGTAGCTTCCAGAGCTTGACGTTGCAATCTCTGTGGTGCTTCCTTCCTTGTAGGTTGAAGTGAGCGAGTGCCCTCTTGATATGAGAGGTTGTCTATGTGAACGACAAGGCACGACTCGTGATCTTGAGCTAAGAGAGATGGCTTCATTCCAGGCCAATAAACGAACCTTCCCTATGGAGTCGAAGTAATTACCAAGCCTTAAGCTGGGCCTGATAAAGGAAACTCTTGGACGTAGTCCGAGCTGTAGTCGTAGTCCTCGACTGACTCGAGTTTGGATTGAATTTGAGTAATGAAACCCTGGTGGACTACGGCTGCGTTGCGGAGTCCGTGCGGGAATTGACTTCGACTTGAAGTTGACTTGGGCGGTAACTTGGGCGTTAGCCTGTGCGGGCTAGTCCGAGTCGGGGTCAAGTCCGAACCATAGTCGAACTCGGTGTCGTTAACATTGGAATTTTGGATTTTCTTGGTAGGATTCTCTATTTCTTGATGAGAATTCTTCTCGAGGCATTTCTTCTCTTGGTCGCTGATCATGCAACGTGTAAAGGATCCAGTGCTATCAGCGACGCAAAGCTAGGATCCGAAAATGAAGGTTGCGCCTGCCTCAAAGGAGAAAATGGGCTTGATGATGACTGGTGCCATCGGTCTCACGCGGAGAAACTTGGTGACTTTCCCTACCTAGCGCACCAGCTGTCGATGTTTTAGACCGACAACCCACCTAGGGAGTACCCTAGGTAGTCTTTTGTGCGGTGGGTGTCGTCGAGAATCAAGGAGTCAATGGTGACGTAAGGAACACGATTAGACAGGTTCGGACCGCTAGATCGTGTAATACCCTACGTCCTGTTGTTGATTGTATTGATTGAGATGTGTTCTCTCTTGTTGTTCGGAGGGGGTCCCTGCCCGCCCTTATATAGTTGGGGGAGCAGGGTTACAGGATGGATTGTGTACAAGTCCTAGTCGAGTACGTTACAGAGTCCTACTCTAACTCGGTAGAGTAATCTCCTTCCTATCCGACTAGTCTTCGGGGAAACCATGAAGCCTACGCGCCCTGCAGAGTAGTCTTCATGTCCGAGTAGATTTCAGGTATGTCCCTTTGAGTGGGTCCATAAGTCTTCTAGCAGGCCCAGGGGTGCCTAGCCGACACTAAACAAGGTGTAGGGGCTTGTTGGCAAGGTTTTAAGACTTCCAGAGGCTAAACTTGAAGAAATTAAGGGCTAAAACATAAATACGCATATAAGCTGAAGGTTTAATGTGCAAAAGAGCAAGGCTAGGATGACGGGCACTATTTTGCAAAAGCTCAGGGGCTAAAACGGAAGAAAAGGGACCTAGATCTCATTACTTTTGAACTGCGCTGGACCTCGGGTGCAAAAACTAGAAAACTCGGGGGCTCTTAAGCAAAACGATGCGGCTGACTGGTGGTTGACCGTTGACTCCGGTCAGATCTGATCCGAGCCGTCGGATCGATCGAGCGGCCGTGGTCGACTGCGACTAAACCGGCGATGCGCGGCTGCGAAGACTCGTTGGACTCGACTTGAAATCGAGCTTCCGGCCACGGATTGGGATAGGAACTAGACCAGGAGAAAGCTAGAGGCACGACAAACACGTCTAGGGTGTCGTCGTGGAGGGTTACACGGCAGCGGTGGCGCGAGGCTCGGAGATGCGGCTCGGTGGTAGCTCCGGCGAGCTCAAACGCGTGATAGAGGGCCTGGGAGCGCGTCGAGTCTGCACCAGAGGCTTCCTCACCTTGCGGCAAAACCATATGATGTGATAGCCTTTAAAATAAATAAATAAATACCATTGACGTGAAGCTAGTTAAAAATAAAAAATTAATATACACAGCTGCAAACTTTGTTTGGATTTTGCTTTTCTCCACAACTACTAAACTGTACCATATTTCCTCCCACGAATGTTCATTAAGATGAAAACCAAGTTAAACTTCCATTCGTTGGAGATCAAGGTTAATAAGCCATAATATCAATAATATGCAATTGATTATTATTTTAATAGGAGAAAAAGTTTCCACAAAGTAATATGTTTCCTTTGTGCAAAGCTAAAAAATACTCCATAAAGTACATACCTTCCGTTCAACGTTTCCACAAAGTAAACCTTCCCTTGCGTGAATCATAATATTTCCACAAAGTAAACCTTCCCTTTGTGTGAAGCCAAATATTTCCACAAATTAAACCTTCCATTTGTGTGAATCCAAATTTTTCCACAAAGTAAACCTTTCCTTTGTGTAAATCCATTAGTAAAGAGCTTAGCCTTAAAATTCCACTAAGCTTTACATCCAGTTTCCATCCTAGAGACTCGTAGTTGTCTCATAAAGTAACAAACTCTCAATCACTAGTATTCCTCATTGAGTATAATTATTTATGCATTATTTCCAACCATAGTTTTTCATTAAGATTTATTTCCTCCAAACAAAAAACTAGGTTCTTCCTCTAAACCAAAAATTTAGAGTGTGTTCCCATACAATACATAATGATCATCCATATATGATGGTTCAAGTATTCCTCCCACTTTTCCTAAGCATGTTAGTGATGGGAGTATGACATATATTACTTTCCAGGGGATACCTCTTCCTCAATGAGTATTAATTCCAAGCGTTATACTAGATCTATCCATACGTGCTTGCTGTCATATTCTTAATAATTCCACCATTATCAACTCAGAGCAAGATGAGTGTTGATAATATTGTATATATATGTTCCACCAGTTTGTCATAGAATAACCAATAGAAAATGAAAATCCTGGTGTGTACTTCCAAAAATTGTTAAACAATAAAGCAAGGGGTTTCTTCCAGTGCACAACTCAAACGCAGTGGCTGTGATAAATTATATGGTGATTGATCCAATGAATAATAATAATTCATAAATATTTGAGTCCTTTGCATATACCATATATTGGCAAGTGTATAGATATACATTAAAATAATTCCATGCTCATTATATAATTAAATCATTCAACATTCCTGAAGTGTATCCCCCCCCCCCCCCAGTCAGTGAATAAATCTTATATTCAACTGATTTTCCACTTCAGTTTAAATTTCTTCAAACTTCCGACTTGTATTTTAAGAAGATAAATGGAACCATATCTAGAATTAGTAATCCATAAATGTGATAAAAGTCAAACACTAATTAGATCTTTCCACCTTCAGAAAGGCCTTGTATATGTTTCACTATTATCAAATTCCTCCCACTTAAAGTTAGTTCCAGAACTAAAGAACATAATTCTGTTCAAGATATGTGACCAAGTCTCAAATAATATAATTGTATTTCGAGCATGTGTTCCTATCAATAGTATTCCTCACTATGGAGTTCACAAATTAAAGAATCAATGTTTTCACCATCCAGAATACCATAAAAAATGATGAATTCCAATATGCACTAGTTTCCAATGGGTAATGTTTAAAATTTCCCTTTTCCAAATAGTACCAAAACCAATGGACTCCAATTAAGCAACACATATAATTCCTTCACATGCTAAGTGAGTATAAAGTGTCAATTTTCCTCCATAAGGGAGTTAAGCCATTACTTCCAATTCCAAGTATCATAGCTTAAGCAATACTCCTCAAGTGGGTACATAATAAATATATATTTCCTTGGAATTGTTTGCATGGAAGTGGAAAACATCACAATTTCCAGTAATATGTGATATAGAACAAAAATATATAGCTGGACTATTTGGAAAAGTAATGGTAAATAAGTATTCCACGCATACAAAATTATAGACATACCTTCCTCTTTGCCAATTCCTTTGATAGGTATTATATTTTTCCTCTCCAAGGTGCAATTAACGATATTCTTGACTAGATCCTTCCCTTGGAGAGTTTTCAAACTTCCGCCACACAAGAGTAATATTCAAGATCACATATTGAAGAAATGGTAAAAATTGTGATATCTTGAATTATATCAATAACTTTGGCAAAGAGTTCAAAATAACTATAACCTGCACTTCCGTTAGTAATAACGTGCATTCCGTAATTCATCTGCTCGAACACAGAGTTAGATGCTCGTGTATTCAAGTACATGTATTCATCTTAGAATAAATAAAGCCATAAACAAGGCTAACTACTTATGAGAGGAACTTCATCAAACACTTGTTCCAGTTGCGTATAATTTTCCACCAATATGTTCACTCATATTCAGCAGCAAAAGAATCGGTTGATACTAATTTAATTATCAGTTCCCTTTTCCTCACATTGGCTATTTCTTATAGCTTTTTCCGGTTTGTTGTATCAATAGCATAATCAATGTTCTTCAGCCAAGAGAAAACAATAAATTTCCTTTTTCCAAACCGTGCAATATTGAGCCATCCAATTGTATGTCTGAGCTTCCAGGAAAAAAATGCCATTGCAAGTGTTAATATGTGCTACCGAAGAGAATTAGCCGAGTACACTTGATGCGTAGACAAATCCCTTGAACAACAGCTGGCCTTCCTTGCTCGATAGGCCTGCAAAATATCTGTAGTAGTAGCAGCTGAG
>NC_028454.1:23457901-23466571 GCF_000263155.2 Setaria italica
GACCCCGGCCCCGCATCCCGCCACCGCCGCCACCCTCGCATCCGCGGGGTCTCGTCGCCGCATCCCACAGTCCCCGGCCTCGCATCCTGCCAGCCGCTCCATGCCCCGATGGCCGCCGTCGCCGCTCCTCGCCTCAAGCACGAGGTGAGGGGCGAGCGGAAGGGGGAGGAGAGGGGAGGCCAGGGAGGAAGGGAGGGGGCCGGTGGAGGGGGAGGGAGGGGCCGGGGGGGCATGGGCCTCCTGGAGGGAGGGGGAAGGAGGTCTGGTGCGGATCGATGGAGAGGGAGGCGGAGGGAGGGTGCGGAGTGGAGCAGATGGATAAATTAAGACTTGCACGGGCTGGGGAGCAGAGGATGAATAAGATCGCGCGGACAGTGGGAGGCGGACGAAACCTTTAGTACTGAGTGTAGGTTTCACCCGGTACTAAAGGTCCTCAGGCACCACCCGGTACTGATGACCTTTATTAGTACTAGGTGGAGCCCCCACCAGGTACTAAACGGATTCATGGGGACCTATCCTTTAGACCCGGTACTAATGCTCACATTAGTATCGGGTCAAAATGCAACCAGTACTGAGCCTCAAGACAAATGCTCTCCTCTGTTCCTGACGCATAGGTTAGAGAACAAGTAGCACCTACAGATGATCGATTCCAAGCAGCAGATGATCGCTTCCAAGCAGCAGATGATCGCTTCCAGCTTCCTAACTCTGGGGTGTTTGGATCTTTAGTTCGGACTAAAATTCATGTCACATCGAATATTCCGAGACTAATTAGGAGGATTGAACATAAGCTAATTATAAAACTAATTACACAGATAGAGGCTAATCTATTAAGCCTAATTAATCCATCATTAGCACATATTTACTGTAGCACCACATTATCAAATTATGGACTAATAGGTTTAATAGATTCGTCTCGCAACCTTTATCCGTGCAATTGGTTTTATAATTAATCTATATTTAATACTTCTAATTAGTATAAAAACATTCCATGTAACCGAATTTTAGAGCTCGTCAAACCAACGCGGCCTATCTTCCTGCATGCTGACACAACGCGCGTCAGTTTTTTCTTCTTCGAAGTTCGATCCCGTGTACAATCTTCATGCGAGTACACAGCTTCTTGGCACTTCCACACTCTGTCGGCGCGTGCACGTACAGCAGCAGAGAGATTTCCACCGCAGGCAGCAGTGTGTGCGTCCTTCCATGTGGCGGGTGCGGTGAGGTCACGATCCGACGAGCGATCGATAAGCACACAATCCGCCACATCCAAAGCGTCTTTAGCCTGCAGCCCTAGATAAAATTTCAGGCGGCAAGGGAGCGGTGAGAACCCCGATCCGCCGCGCTAGGGCTCCTTCAATTCTTGCACGTGTCTTGCATCAACCGAAGAAGAGATTCCAAGTTTCGGGACTAGGATCCCAGGAGCGACACTGCTGAGGACCCCACATGATCGAGATCCACACGGATACGGCCGTGCAGTTCCTCAGGAACGCGGAGTCGTTCACCTGCAAAATTGCGGGCGGCGACAGGAGGTGACCGTAAGGCAGAGTTCGCAACGGATTAGGGAAGATGGTCAGCGACGATCAGATTGCGCCGCCGGTGATCTCAACGCCTCACCGGCTCTGATATCAATGTAGGGTTTTATGGATCTAGACGATCTACTCTCTATTCTTCTACTTTATTCGTGATGCCGCTTACAATATATAATGAGATTAGAGGGTAGGAACCTATTTACACACTTATTTACACACTTATTCCATCTGTGTTTCGGAAAAATCCGTGTGACTCGTAAACCATGTCACCAACCATGATAAGAAAAGTTAGTTTAATGAGTCTAAAATATATTAGTTCCTAGCACACGTGTGAGTCGTGTGCCATGATCAATTGTATATATGAGATCAATTCTAATCTGATCATGTGGATTAATAGCCTGCAGAGCCGATCCTGCAAAACAAACCCAGCTCTTCCGTCGTGTTGTACCCGGATCAAACATGTACGTACATAATAAACATTTCAGTAGAGTCGATCTCGACTTGTTCCTCTCCTGTATTCCAGCACAAATGTCCTCGGCACCTCGAGTACAAATTCGTCTAGTTAGATTCCGCATCAATAATTCCCCATCACATGCATCCGAATAATTCCACATTGAGTTGAACAATAAGCACAATATAAAATAATGTTGAAAGCCACATAAAAACCCAACAATCTCTTCTGAAAAAACTATTTAAAATAGACGGAAAATATACTTGCACTGAAGTCTGTAGCAGGTTCTTTGTCTTCCCGTTTTACAGGTTACTATCTTCCTCATAACAATTTGATGCATTGAAGTTTGTAAGAGGACCTATTCTTGTAAATTGTTTCGTACCTTTCAACCAAAGGCATCTCGTCGCTTTGTTATACCTCGTTAACCGAAGATAGATCATTTCCTTGGGATTAAAAAAAATGGAAACACTAAAAGGGACAAAAGTGTTCTAGGGACATTGGCATAGCCTAGGGCACAAGTTTGGTAATATCATTTTCACATGACAATTTGGAGATATTGTAAATAGTACTCCAATACTTGATGTCTAAGGCTACTCCAGCAGTGAGGGGTTTTTTATTGGATTTCATTCTGATTAATTGGCATGTCACGTAAGGATTTTTTTATTGGATTTCATTCTCATTAATTGGCATGTCACGTAGGATTAATAGAAGAGCTTTGTGACGATGCTTTTGAAGTACCAGTGGTACTGCAATTGCAAATACTTTCCTTTCTCATCCTTCTTACTAGAAAAAAATTAAATAGATTTACACATAATTAAAAAGGCATCATAGTAATTTCTCACTTTGGTCCCACCAAATTGGTACTTGTCTTTAGGTATTTCATGGTACTTCCTTTGTTTCCACCGTTCAATTTTGCTGGATGGACGGCTCTCATTTTTTTCAAGCACTCTAAAATTTCTCTTAATAAAAATACTCAATGAAAAAGAAAAGAAAAAGCCTTGCTCAAGATATTGACCTAAATGGTGCAAAATGCTAGAACAAGATGAGATCAATGAATGTTTGGTTGATCATAATGAGCGCTATGCTATTATCTTCTCTAAAATTATCTTGAACATTATGGTTCAGACAAACAATCTTGGGCGATCGGCTTTACTATATAATTCGATGAGGCACCTTTATTGGTTCTGAAGCATGCAACGATCAAGGAGTTGTCTGAGCAGAAGGTGCATCCTTGTTCTTCAAGATTTGCATTCCTTAGAAGCCTTAGAATTTCTACATGAATGGGCGATGGATGATTTGAGTTTTTCTGTACAGAGACCTTGATTAGTAGATATTCCTACTCGCTGATAAGACAAGCCCCATGTCCGATCCTCATCGAGAACAAAAACAACAAGAGTTGCAGAGATTAGTCAGATGGAAAAGAGAGAGCAATTATAAAAAGGGTAAATTCGTTCTATACCCCAGAAAGGCAGAAACATCACTGGTTTAGTTAAAATACCGCCTAAAGATGCTACTATGCTAGGGTTCCAGACTTTAATTACTACCTCCCCTGCTTCCATTTGGCTGCAGAGACCGTTTTCATTTTCTCGGGGTATCAAATTCACGAGTGAATGTCAAATATAGCTAGCGTCTGAGGATGGTCTGGAGTGGCGTACGGACAGTGGCCAGCAATGATCGCCACGGCAGAGGGTGTGCCTTAACTTGTGGGGCCGGGACAGAGTCAAAGGAGAATGGTAAGGCGCACCTAGCTGGTCTCTATTCAACTTACAGTGTGATCGAGTTGTGAAAGCCGAAACATTTTTTACTTTTAGCTTCTCGTCAAAATCCAAAAGTTAAAACACAATCAACTTTTAAATTGACTTTCTAGAAGTAAAAGACGTATTTGTATTAGAAACGCTTTTGTTAGGGATGTTGTTTTGGAAGGTATTATTACATGTTTATTAGTTCAAGAGCCAATCTCACGAAGACCACACTTTTCTAACTTTTCAAAAGCGAGTGTTTTCAGCACCCCGTAGATACCTTTGTGAAAAATAAAGATCAAACAAATGAGCTAATTTGATAGCTTAAGCATCCCTCAACCACGGCGATGGTGGTGAATCCTTGGTGCAAGGAGAGGCAGCAAAGGCGACCGTCCACCTTCGCTTGTAGGTGGTGCTGGGCAGGCGTTCCATGTAATATGCGGAGTGAGATTCAGTCTAAAATAAAAAATTGAGGACTAAAATGGTCACTTTGATAGGATGGAGATAGCTATTCCGCTAATTAAAATCTAGCACCGGCAGTCCACGTCAGTCTAGAATCAGAAGGCAAAGCAATGCGCGTTTGCAAGGGTGGTCAGGGAATCGTGAGGTGTTTTTTTTTTCGATAAAGGAAGAAGTCCACGTTACTCCTGACCTCTACCCTAAGTCTAAAACTCGACCCTGATCTATGAAACCATCAATTGACATCTTCGATCTCCTCAAACCAACCCCCCTCGACCCATACCAGTCTGGTTTTCGTAGAAGGGAAGGGAGCGTGGCCGAATGGAGGTCTTGGGCGACGCCTCGGTGTGGTGCTTCTGCTTCGGCAGTACCAAGCTAGAGCAGATCAAGTCCAGCCTCCTCGCCGTAAAAGGTGCCGTCGACGAGCATTATCCTTCCCCAATGGTTGCGTGGCAGAGGGTTGCCTCCAGCTCCCCCACACACGGGTGTCAGGATCTCCTGATTTCTTTCTCTCTCACGCTCAGGTAGAATCCTTTAGGATTTCTTTCATCCTCATCTCCGTTCTTCTTACTTTGACGTCTTATATGTGCATGCCTGCTTGCCTTCCAATCCATGGAGGAAGCTGCTGTGCTGCATCCATCCAAGCACCTCACAAAAGTCCGCTCTGCCCACCTCTCCTATTTTTGCAGCTCATCTTCTGAAGCAGTCCTAGTCACGGAATCACCCGCCTCGTAACAAGTTTGCCGGTGCCGGCGCGCTCGACGACTCCTTCGGATTCCTCTTCTCCACGCATGCTCTTCCTCTACTACTCCGGCAAGCGGCAACACATCTGTTTTGATTCCCCTTTGCTGACTAGGATGACTAGCTGATGGGAATGCTAGCAAGGCAGAAAACCAGACTGGTTCAGGTTGTGGGTGTTCGATGTCTGGTTTGAGGAGATCGAGGGTATCAATTAGACAGTTTTATAGATCGGGGTTGAGTTTTAGACTTAGAGCAGAGGTCTCCCTTCGATAAAACCACGTGCGTTAGTATCAACTATCAAAATGAGCAGCAGCTTATATTTGAATTTGAGGTCGCTCGTTAACCATCACTTAGGATGGATTTGTTTTCTATGTCTAAGCAGATGCATTGTTTTCAATTTCTAAAAAGTGTCCATTTGTGACGGGTGGAATGAAACATACATACAAAGGAGATTGTAATATCTTTCTTCGTTGCCGTGGAATAGAGTTGCAAAGGCACGACGAAAATGTGTTTAGACAAGTATAAAATATTTATTTTTTCCTTTTTAATTGAACGAGCTTGATTTGTTCGTTTTTTATTTTTAATTTTGACACAAAGAGTTTGATTGGTTTCATGCCAAAATATTGGCATGCCAAAATTTTGGCCACTATTTGGTTAGTACCAAATTTTGCCCGTACCTTCTATTTATCCTACCAAAATTTGAGCAAGTTTTTTTCAACTTTTAACTTGCCAAAATTCTGGCGTACCAAAATTTTGGCATCAAACCAATCAGGTTGTGACGCGTGGGACTCGACCCGACGACCACGTCTCGCGTCAGGTGCTCCTTCCCCGTTGTTAAACGGCTAAACCCAAATCCGAAGCCCCAGCCCGAAGCCCAAACCTCCGATCCCCATTTCTTCCACCCCGTGCCACCTCCCACTCCGACGCAAACCCCCAGAATCGGCACCGCGGTGAAATGGGGCGGCGGCGCCGATTCACGCAGCTGGACGACGACGACGACGACGACGACGTGGTGCCCGTCAAGTCCAAGCCCTCCGGCGGCGCCCCCTCCTCGGGCGCCAACTCCAGGAAGCCGCAGCCGCCGCCGCAGCAGCAGCAGCAGCGCCGCCGCGTCCCCGCGGACGACGACGAGGACGACGACGAGGAGCTCGAGGAGGAGGAGGAGGACGAGAAGGACCTGGAGGCGATGCGGCGGGCCGAGGAGGAGGAGCGCCGTGAGCAGGAAGCGGAGACGCAGACCCGCCGCCGCCGTGGACGGCCCAAGCGACGCCGCGAGCCGGAGAGCGAGGACGAGGAGCCCGAGGAGGAAGAGCCGCAGGAGGAGGAGCCGCGCGAGGAGGAGAACATGGACCCGGTGCCCGTCGGGGACCCGGTCAGGGTCACCGGCAAGGGGAAGAAACAGAAGAAGCACTACAACTCCTTCGAGTACGAAGGCAACACCTACGAGCTGGTAAGCCGCTGCTTCCTTCCTCTCCCGCTTCCCGATTTCTGCTCTGTTGGTGTGTTTTAGGGTTTCGGGAGGTGCGGATTGTTTGCTTTCCGGTGGGTGATTGCTGTGGGCTTAATTGTGCAGGAGGATCCCGTGCTGCTCACGCCTGAGGACCGCACTCAGAAGCCTTATGTCGCCATCATCAAGGTCTGTGATCGGATCAGGGACTTGGCAATTTTAAATGTTGTTTCATTAATTTCTACTCGTTTGTTTGTCGGGTTCCATAGGCTAGTTCACAAAACTTGATGTGTTTGCAGCCATTGATGCTTCTGTTCTGTGATAATCGAGTGACCAGAGTCTTTATACCAGTAAGACATTTTTTTACTATGAATGCTACTCCCTCCGTCCCAAATTGTAGGTTGTTTTGGCTTTCGTAGATACATATCTTTTGCTATGCATCTACATAATAGGTTATGTCTAGATATATAGCAAAACCTATGTATCTAGAAAAGCCAAAATGACCTACAATTTGAAATGGAGGGAGTAATTGACTAGGAACATCGTATTAGGCTAGGTTCTAGCTTGTGCTATTTTCAAGTTGGCATTTTGCCTAGACTGTAACTCAGCATCAAGGTGTTTGTTTATGTGACCTCACAGTTTTCGCATAAATGCTTCCTTTAAATGTAATAATCCCTAGTTCTTTTGGATTGCTTATGTTGTCCCCTTCATCTGGTTGTTAGTAGTAACTTCAAACTATTGCTTTGAATTGTTGAGAAATGGACGCCATAGTTGACATTTTTCATGAACATTAACTAAGTGCTTGCTGCTAGGTATCATTTTGGGTTTGATTTTTTTTTCTTATGTTGCCATGGATGCAAATGGACCCCAAGCTGAGGCCAGCCTTTGTGTTGAGCAGTTTAATGTCAGCCTTACCTTGTATTCTATGGCTGGAATGATTACCTATTCTTGCTAGTGCTGAGGCCAAAGCTCCTTATCACTTTACAACCAGAATGATATGTTTTAATATAGTCATCCTTAGTTTTTGATACAGACACCTACTTGCTTGGTTCTCTACGATATTTGATATTCCCAACTTCCATTTTTTGTAACACATTTGCATACTTATCTTGGAACAGGATATAACTGAAACTGAGGGTAGCTTAAATGTGACTGGCCAATGGTTTTATAGACCAGAAGAGGCTGACAAAAAGGGTGGTGGAAGCTGGGTAGCACGTGACACGAGAGAGCTATTTTACAGTTTTCATATCGATGATGTGCCTGCAGAGTCAGTTATGCACAAATGTGTGGTTCATTTCATTCCTCAACACAAGCAGATTCCCAGTCGAAAACAACACCCTGGATTTATTGTCCAGAAGGTCTACGATGCAGTTGAGAAGAAGCTGTGGAACCTAACAGACAAGGACTATGAGGATAACAAGCAACAAGAGATTGACCTCCTTGTTAAGAAAACAATAGACCATATTGGGCAGCTTCCTGATCTCGAACCTGAAGAAATGCCTATTGACAACAGCGATCATTTATCAAATAAACGAGGCCTACGTAAAAGACCTGTTAACCCTATAGATGTAACAAGAGAACCTCCAGTTGGCAAATCTGAGCAGTTTGCAAAAGCAGAGACACCTGGAAGTGATAAGCTAAGGAACTATGACATCCTTGTCAGATATAAAGCACTTTCTGGTGAAGAGTCTCGTGATAAGTGGGTTGACAAATTGGTAGATTGTATTCCACTAGCATCAAAGGAGAGTGCCAGAGCATCTCATGCTGATCCTGATGCTGCTGCTAGAAGTTCAACTAATGGTTCATCTGCAAAGGATGTTGGTTCTGCTGTAAGTTGCTTGCTTATTATCATCCAAATGTTCTAAACTCTTGCATACTGTATCTGTCTTCAATGTATTGTATTTCTAGTTCGTCAGTAAAGATGTTGATGCCATTAATCATGTTGTTGGATTATTAGCTCCCCTAACTCCATCGCAAATTATTGCAAGTGCTGCCAAATGATTCCTAGGCCATTGTACAACTTACCAAATGAAGCATCTGTCGCTCAGGGACACTAATAATTGGCAAACATAACCAAATTTGATGGCTGCTAAACTGATTCTCCATTTGTTTATGAAATAGAATTTTTAAATGCTCCAGAACCATTTATGTTATGAATGCCATGGCATTTTCAATGGATTTCTGAGGCTACATATTACCTTCATATATGAACATGCATTGCTAAATGAGTGATCTGGGATGTGAGGCTTCAAAGCCTGTCTCACAATCAAGTAGATGGTGTGTTTATGCTGTGGCTTGCTAGTATGG
>NC_028454.1:23471540-23489103 GCF_000263155.2 Setaria italica
AGCTAAGCCTCGGAGTTGTATACCAAGCACAGATTAATGATTTTTATTGAATGAATTAAGAAATCTCATGGTTTGGGCAGAACTTGGATAAATTTGTCCCCCATATGAATTTTCAGCATAATGTTTCTTGCTCTGATTAGCTCCATCTCTATCCTCTGTCTGTATGTGCATACATGTACAATCCATTCAGTTTCTTTAAATAAAGAGCATGTCTCATGTCTAATTTTTCTTTTTATATTTGTAAGTTTACTCCTTTTAACTGTTTATATTTATGAAAAGAAGGAACTTATATATTTGCAAATGCCTTTAGCCTTCTCTTTGATTCTTTGCTTCCCTCGTTCCATGTTTCTGTACATCTGTTGATCCTTCATTTCCCTCTTATAATGATGATTCTCTATGTTTTCAATCAGGACAATGAAAAATCATACACACATGATGTTGTTGTTCCAATAATGGTTGCATTAGAAAGATCTGCATTTGAAGCTCTAGGCAATGATTTTCTGAAGTATAACCAGAAACTGAGACAGCTAATGTTCAACATCAAGGTACGCATGTTTTTATCATGGGCCACTTGATAACTTTAGATAATTACCTGTTATCATACCATCAATCTTGATGGTGCATTACTGCAGAGAATGTGTGTTTGTACTCGAGCATGCATTCATTATGTGCTAACATATATTCTTCTTTTCCAACATAGTTTATACCTTGACAACATAGAATATTTCAGTTCAGATTGTTTATTATGTTTTGACCAACCTAAATTTTCAGTTTTAAAACTGTCCAATTTGAGACCCTCCGCATGCAGAGCTTGTGTATACTGCAAAGTTATTGGCAAGCAACCTCACCTGTATAGTTATGTTAGCTTGGTTCAAATCTGCTCTGTTGCACATTTTTAAGAGTCCATAACTTGCAGTGATTCTAGCAATAATATGTTACTGAAATTTGTACTACCACAAATAAGTTTTATGTTGATCCTATGGTTACCATCATTTCAATGATCCAATCACCATTTACTGTCTGCTCACACAGAGCTTGTGCATGCTGTACAAGTACAACTAAATTAGAACTTGCACATCTAAACTGCTATCCACTTGAATGTAATTGTAAAGCATTATCATCTTGACATAGCTTCCTAGGTAACATGCAAACACAATAGCCTGATGGCCTTCTGCGTTATAGCAGTACTGCCATTTGATAAACTTGATAAAAAGCGAAAACAGTCTAGGTCATCTTCTTCATAAGATGTATCAGATCCACATGTTCACCAAAGTACAATAGAAAAAAAAACACAAGCTTCACATATCATGGTTTGAGCTGAAATTTTGTCATCCCAAATATAATGCTGTGAATAATAGACCTTTTCTATAATCCAACTCTGTATCAGGATGAGACTATGTTATTATTTCATGTTATTAAAAAGCAAATTCTGCATCCAGCCATCTTCCAGTGTTCAGAATATGAGGCCATAAACCAATAACATCTACTAATCTGAAATTATAAATCATATTTCTGGAGGAATATTTGTATTGCTATTGCTATAGTAACTATCACACTTTGTCTGATTATCAGGATGATGGCAATTATATGCACCCTAACTATTTCATATGTGGTCCCCTTTCTATATCAAGGATTATAACTCATGCTGGATTGCACTTCTCTTTGTTTCTATTGTTGTCTATGTTTCAATAGATGTTCTTTGAATGTGTTTCTATTGTTGTTATTTGAATATTGGACTTACCATGGTTATTTTGGTTATCATACAGAATAGCTCTAAACTACGTAGCCGACTGATGGACAAGGAGCTTGATCCTCCAGTTCTTTTAACCATGTCCCCTGATGAATTAAAGGTCTAATTGTCGTTTTAAATATTTTATTTATATTTTTGTCATTATATGAGCCAGATATCCTATCTTCATTACCTTGTTGACTGAAATCGATTTCATCCATGTGCGAATAGCTTCACACTCTAGTTATTTTAAGTTGATAGGACAACTTCATTTTCATTGACAAATTTGATAGGTCAATTTAGCATCTTGTGGCAACATGGGTGACTGCTGTTGCAGCTTGAAACAGCGCAATATGGCACCATTGTAATGTATTATTGTGTAAGAAGGGCCCAGTGCTTAAACTTTGTGCAGTTACTGTAGACTTTTGGGTTTTGTTTTTTACTGTTTATATCCCATAAGCCCATAAATGATATATGCCCTATATCCTTCAGTTTACATTTAAGTCGGCATTTTGAGGGTGTGTTTGCCTGAGCCTTTTAAGACCAAATAACAGTAGTCTTATGTATAACGGGCACGGTTCCCTCTTCTAGTCAACATCCTCCTTGCTCCACCCTGGATGATAGTACATGGTTGAGAATACTCTTCTTCTAGGCAGTGGTTGTGTAAATTACTTGGTGACCATCTGTGTTTGTTGGTCTGTGAATTTTGACTCTTAGCACTATTGTGCTGTTTGTGTCTTGTCATGTTGAACATGCAAGAACATGTTATTTATTATTGCTGTATTGAGTATACTGAAGTACTAGTAGTGTACATTTACTGTTGGACCCATGTTTTACTGAAATTATTCTTATGTTCTGAGGAGTTTTTTTTATATAATTTCTGAATCTGTTAACGTTTTCCAGCTGTATATCACACTGCACGAAACCCTTGCCACAAATTCCTTATATAGAGTATTTACAACATTTCAGGTTGGTTTGACTTCAGCAGAAAAAACATCTGAACCAGAAGAGTCAAGACAGCTGCAGGTATGGTGCATATATTCTCTAAACTAAGTAATCAGTGAAGAGAACAAAGAGGAATATTCATTACTATAACTGATTTTTTCACATGCAACTCTTTTACACTATGATTCTCTAAGTTTGTCATTTGTTTTACTTAGATGACTGATACAAGATGTGAAAGATGCAACGAAAAGAAAGTTGGCATATATAATATTATCCATGCAGGTCATGGAGATCGCTATCAGGTCCGAAATTTTGTTCATGTCGTGTTCTCTTTATCTTTCATACCAGTTTTCTGACACAAGATGGAACGAGATTGCTTTATTTTGTTGCTAACTGTAACATTGGTTTTTCTTAAGTAGTTACATACCATTCATACTGTCTGCTTATCTCATTCTCTTTTGTAGGGCAAATAGCAAATGATAGTGTTTACGTTGCAGGGAAAATCTCAATGTGTCAGTTTATTTTTTCTTTAGCATGTACTGCAAAAAGTTTAACTCAGTTGTAGACCCCTTAGGGTGTAAATTAGCTTGGTTTTATAAGATTATGATGTTAGAAATCCCATTCTGCAGTCTTAGGAGTTTAATATACGTTTTCAAGGTTCTTCAGAGTAAATCGGACTTGCTGCATTCAGTATCAGCTGTGGTTAGAACCAACAATGATTCAGTCAAAATTAATGAACTTTATGCTTTCAGCCAAGATAGACCTTAGGTTAGAACTGGCATGGTAATTCTTGATCCTTGAAACGAAGCAAATGCTGGTGGCAGCCTTAATAAAATGGACCTTAGGTTCATTCTATAACCAATTTTGAGGAGACAACAGGTTGTTTATTTCTGAACCCATGCTACCGTGCCACTCCCAATTTTGAGGGTATAAAACTATGGCGAATTAGTTGTTCTTTTTTTTTTTTAGAAAAGGCAACTAGTTCTGTCAGCAAACTTCTTTGAGTGGACGTTCAGTGTGTATAGAGAGATTTAAACAGTTCTACTGGTACTGCTTAACAGATGTACTGTTTACCTGACGTCCTGCCAACTTGGATAATATTACTTGATTGATTTAGAAGGATGAATTTCACATAGGGAACTGACCTAAGTATTTTCCTTTGGTTTCCAGCTTGAGTGTACTTCTTGCGGCCACACATGGTTTTCATCAAGAGATGCGATCACAACACTGACTGAGGACGCCCCAAGCACTGCTGGGAATGTGGGCACGGCCCCCTGGGCAACAGCAAAGTTTGACGTCCTGGAGAAGCTAGCGAGCCCACGGGGCCAGCCTGACAAGCCTGCTGCCGGCGCCCTCCAAAAGAGCACTGCGGCCTACATGCCAACACTGGAGAAGCAGAAGTCGTTCGCTAAGCCCAAGACGGAGGAACCCTCCCCTGTACCAAATCAGGAATAGAACTGCATGCATCTGTGGATCGGTCTTTGGCGTTAGGAAGCACGGGATTCAGGGACATAGATTTGTACATAAAAGATGTAGGATTGCTTTGTCTCCGTTTCTTAACATGCCACCAACTCCGGTTTACTGGTTGGAGTTTCCAGTTGGTATCTTCGCCCGGTAGTGGTCGCCTCTGATACTGTCTGCTGTGATGCATAGCTTGATGGCTACCACCTCTTTTCAGTCTATTTTGAGGCCACCTGTTGCATTTACTAGTTGAAATATTTTAGCTTTTCGGAGTCTCCAAGATGCATATTTGAGCGCTACTTTAGTGATCAAAATACAACTATGTGTCCTGAAATCAAGCAACTGCGCCAAAAAAGAATTTACAAAATCACAAACAAGAATTTAGAAATGCACAAAGACAAGTAGTTCAATGCCTCTCAATTTTATTATTTTTTTTGGATATAGTATTAACTTAGTGGAGAGGCCCCTCGAGTCTTTTGGGCCCATTTTGGGGATAAAATCTCGACATGAGGCCTATGAGCATATTATACCACGACAGAACACTTTCTAAAGAATCTAGGCATAATCTTCGTAGAGAGAAAAATCAAGACAATATGGATAGAGATAATTATGATAGTTCCAAGATACATGGTTAAATTTTAGAAAGTTTGACAGGATCCGCTACAGTACATGAATAGAGTACATTTAAACTTTGACTATCCTCACCCTGGCATTCTGTTCCTTGTAGATCATCCACAAGGTGAGGATAGTAAAGGAATCGAAAGCCTTAGCAAGACGCATAGAATTGAACCGCCAATCCGCAAAGCTGGAAGCATTTGGTTGAGGACTTGAGGAGCGATATCCAGCAGAGTGCAGACCACAACTCACCAAGGATGCAAAATCTGCACCAAACATGCCTGCTGAACGAGCAGCCTTCGATCAAAAACCATCGATAGTTTCAACTTCCTGACCGCATAGCGCACAGTTATCATGGTCCTACAGGTTGTGCCTACGGAGGCGGTCCGCAGTCCATCACAGGATTTTGAGTGGAATTGAACAATGAAGAAAGCCTTGCATGCATACCAGTATACCATGCACAGTTCTTGTGATCAGGCGGACCGACCATCGCGAAATAAACTTGCCACCCTCGTCACTGAGACATACCATCTGCAACCTCTTCCAAACTTTGAAGCTACTATGCACTCAAAATCCAGAGATAGCTGCGATCTGACTTCCCACCAGCTGCAGTATCATCGAGTGCGACCAACAAGACGCACCGGGTAGCGGTGGATGCAGTCCGCCCATGAGCCGTCGGCCTCGCTCGGCGCGGCTCGACACACTCCCACGCGACGCTGGTGCACTCGAATCCGCCGCCGAAGGAGATCATCCACACCCGGTCGCGCTTCCTCATCCGGTCCTTGGCCTCGATGTACACCAGCCCGTACATCACCGAGCTGCTCGACGTGTACCCGAACCGGTGCAGCGTCATCCGTGACGCCTCCACGTCCCCGTCCGAGAGTCCGATACCGCGCTGCACCGCGTCCACCACCCCCAGCGCGGCGGCGTGGACGCAAAAGTGCTCGATCGCCCTGCGGAAGTTTAGTTGGTAAGTGCCTCCCACACGCCGGCCCAGGATCCTCCGAGCGGCGGCGGACAGCGCGAGCAGGAGCAGCTCCGATGCCGGGAGGACGCGGGTGTCAGAGATCGCCGGTGAGACGTTGTCGACCACAACGCCGGCGAGCTCACGAACGCACACAAACTCACGCGAACTGGAGCACTATGAACTCAAGAACTCGATCTCATTTGTGCTGCTCAAACTGCGCAGCTTTTTCAGGACTCTTCATTCATGTATATAGGCAAAACGGTTACAACTAAGTAGAGTCATTGACCCCGACATGCGCGGCACGCCCGTGCCATCCCAGACGCCTGGTTCGTGCCGCACGACGCGCTCCCTCGCGAACAGAGCGCGAGTCCGAGCTCAAATACGCGCACAGCCCAACAAAACAACCATGCGCAGATAACTGAACCAACAGAAGACACTGGCTAAGCACAAGAATTATTCAACAAATCTCCTCCTAAGTCTTGTGCCATAATCTACTTGCAGTCATGAAGGCCGATCTTGGTACTGAGCTCCAGAAACTTACTCTTGCAAAGTGGCTTTGTCAGAACATCACCCAGTTGCTCATCAGTTCTAATGAAACTCACCTCAATCTGCCCATTGTGTGCATACTCTCGGATCTTATGAAACCTTGTATCGATATGTTTGCTCCGATCATGATGCACAGGATTCTTGACTAAAGAAATTGTGGATTTGTTGTCCACCCTGAGCACCGGCCTGCTCACCACTGAATCCAAGATCTCAGCTAACAGCCGTGCTAACCAAACACCCTGACAGGAAGCTGTTGCAGCAGCAATATACTCAGCTTCACAACTTGACAATGCTACAACCTTTTGCTTTGCTGACTGCCAACTGATAGGACTTTCACCAAGGAAGAAGATGACTCCAGTAGTGCTCTTTCGGCTATCAACATCTCCAGCTAGATCACTGTCACTAAAGCCCAAAAGTACAAGTTGATCTCCCTTCTTCCTTGTATACATGAGCCCCCAATCTCTAGTCCCAGCAATGTATCTCAGAATGTGTTTTATTGCTGCCAGATGGTCTTCATGTGGCTCCTCCATAAACCTGCCTGCATACCCGACTGAAAATGCTAAATCAGGTTGAGTATTCACCAAATATCTCAGGCTTCCAACTAAGCTTCTGTACTCAGCAGCATCAACTCGAGGACTGTCACTTTTCCTGCTCAACTTGAGTTTTGCTTGCATAGGAATTTCACATGTATTGCACTCCTCCATGCCAGCCTTCTCAAGAATTTTCTTTGCATAACTCCCTTGAGACAGAGTGATTCCCTCCACGCCCTGCTTCACTTCAATGCCCAGATAATAGGTGAGTAATCCTAGATCACTCATCTTGAAAATCTTTGTCATTTGTGCCTTGAACTTCTTGATGCTGTTGTCACTGACCGTTGTGATAATCAGATCATCCGCATAGACCCCAACTACCAGTCTCCCAGTACCAGCACCCCGACAGTAAATAGCATGATCAAATGGACATTTCTTAAACCCCAGAACACCCAGCTTATCATCTAACTTTTGATTCCAGGCACGAGGAGCTTGATGTAAACCATACAGAGCTTTGTGCAGTTTCTATACCTTGTGTTCTTGGCCTGCTTGAGCAAACCCCGGCGCTTGCTCCACGAACACTTCCTCCTAAAGGTCGCCGTTCAAGAACGCCATCTTGACATCCATATGGTGGACTTCCCACCCTTCCTGCGCCGCCAATGCCAACAGTAGCCTCACAGCCTCCATACGCGCCACTGGAGCAAATACCTCATCATAGTCGATGCCTCGACGCTACGCGTATCCCTTGACGACGAGTCGCACCTTGTGCCTCACCACCGCGCCGTGCTCGTCCTTCTTGACCTTGAACACCCACTTGAGGCCAATGGCGCGCCGGCCTTGGGGCAGATCAGTGAGTGTCCAAGTGTGGTTCTCTTCGATGGATCGCAGCTCCTCCTCCATCGCCCGCCTCCAACACGCCTCCTTTTTCGCCTGTGCCAGAGATGCCAGCTCCTCTGCGCTCATGGCATACAAGCGCTCGTCCCCAAGATCACGGATAGCATAACCTGGAGGTGATCCAGGTCCCACGACGTCATCCACCGCACGGAATCGCAGCGCACCCAAGAAATGTGGAGGCGTGACGAACTGAACTCCAACAGGCGTCGCGGCCGGCGTGCTCGGGCTGCTCTGCCAGGCTGGTGTCGCGGTGGGGGTTGTCGCAGTCGGCGTGCCCGGGCCACCCTGCCATGTTGGTGTTGCGACAGGGGACGTTGCCGGCGTTCCAGCTTCCTCACTCGACGTCACCTCCTGATCGTCAGGTACACGGCCGATGGTGAACTCGATGGTGACGCTGTCGTCGACGTTCCCAGCCTCCGTGCCTTGGGACCAATCCCACTAATCCTCCTCATCGAAGATCATGTCCCTCGTGATGTGGACGCGACGCTGCCGACGAAGATCATCTTGTGGCCGTGATCCTCCAGCTTCTTGAGGTGTGGCGCCGTGTGGGTCTTCAGGTGATGGACCGCCGGCTTCTTCCCATACCAGGCTTCGAACGGAGTCATTCCTTCCACGCTCTTCGTCGGGTAGCGGTTCAGGATGTATACGGCAGCGTTCACCGCCTCACCCCAGAACTAGCCCGGCAAGCCCTTCGCCTTGAGCATGCTCCGCGCCGCTGCCACCATTGTGCCGTTCCGGCGCTTGACGATGCCGTTTTGCTAAGGACTGTAGGGGGCAGTGAGCTGCCGTCGAACCCCCCCTGCTGCACAGTACTCTGCAAACTCAATCGAGGTGAATTCGCCACCCCGATCGGTCCTCAGCGCTCCCAACTTCAACCTGGACTCGCCTTCAGCCCGTGCTTAGAACTCTTTGATTGCTTCCGCCACCCAATCCTTCGATGGCAGCACTGTCAGCCACATAAAATAGCTGCGATCATCCACCAGCAGCAGGAAATAGCTGTTCCTACTTGGTGTAGCCGGCGTGATGGGCCCACATAAATCACCGTGCACCAGCTCCAGAGGTGGCTGCGCGCGGTACTTGGCCTGCTCTAGGAACGGGGTGCGCTTCTGCTTTCCGGCGAGGCACGCTTGACACAGGCGATCCACCTCATCGATTGACGACAATCCTCGTACGAGCTCCTCTTGGGCCATCTTACGCAGCGCAGCCATGTTCACGTGGCTGAGCCACACATGCCACCGCCACGCCTCCTCCTTGCCGCGCGTCACCAGGCAGACCGGCTGTGCAATGTCGATGTTGAGCACATAGAGTCGATTTGCCGCGCGCGCGACCTTAGCAAGCAGCTTGCTTCCTGGCTCGCGAATCCTCATCACGCCATCGTTGATGTTGATCTTGTAGCCCACCTCGTCGAGTTTCCCGACGCTCACGATGTTCGTCGTGAGCTGGGGAATGAAGCAGACACCGCGGAATGAACGCTGCTCGTCGTTCTTGCACTAGAAGATGACCGTGCCGCAGCCTTCGATCCACGCCACTGAGTCATCGCCGAAACGGACCGTGCCGCAGACCGCCGTGTCGAGCTCTGCGAATGCCACGCGAGAACCCGACATATGGTTCGTGGTCCCCATGTCGAGGACCCACGACTCTACCCCCCGCTCCTCCTCTTCGGCCTCTAGGTGCACGAGGGCCTTCTGGTCCCGCAGGTGGACGGCGACCTTCGAATCAGCTCCTCCCGATCCAGATCTCCCTTGTGTGGGATCCGAGATTCCCGGCCGCGTCAGCTCGTCGGTGCTGCAGCGAGCCGTCGATGAGGCCGGCCTCCGCACTGGGGGCGCGCTCCAGGCCCTGGCGAGAGCAGCCCCCTGCTGCGATGCGGACAGAGCTCCCGGTGACGGTGCCCCCACGACAGAAATGGTGACCTCCATTGACTTCACGAGCAGCAGGGAGGCCTCCTCTTCTTCTTGTTGCACAACATGGGCCTCCTGCCTCTTGGGCCTCGTAGGACACTCCCGGGCCCAATGGCCTGTCTTCCCACATCTCCTGCATTGATCCTTACCGATCTTGCTAACGGAGCTGGCCCACCCAGTTGACAAAGATGATCCGCAGTCGCTACCTCGCCCTCTTCCACGTCCACACCTGGAGCCCCGGCGCGCTGAGCTCCCGCCCGTGCCGCCGCTGGGCTGACGCTTACCTTCCCGCTGCCTCCGACGCGCATCCCAAGCCTCCTCTGTGAGATACAGTTTGCCGTTGTGTTGCAGCGTTGGCGGTGGCCCCTCGAATGACTCCTCCACTGCCTTGAGCCGCCCGGTGAGGTCCGCCACTATGAGAGTGGAGGTGTCTAGGAGCGTGCGGATCGTGAGCACGATCTGCTTGAACCGCGACGGCACATTTCGCAGCATCTTTTCCACCACCCGGGTCTCCTCCACCTCCTCGCCAAGAGTTACGAGGGTGGCCTGCATGCCCGTCAGGCGCAGCGCGTAGTCCTCCACTGTTTCGCCATCCTTGAACGTCGCAAGGTCGAACTCGCGCCGCAGCTGTCGCACGGTGTTTGACACACTCATCGCCAATGTGCATGGTGGCGATGGTGCCCCACGCCTGCTTCGCCGTATCCTTGTCAGCCATCGCCGTCGCCATCTCCGGTGGCATGGCGAAACAAAGCGCGTCGAGGGCCATCATATCTTCCTGCAGCTCGACGTTGCCAACGTCGATCGCCCACCACAGCGCCCTGGCTTTGAGCTTCACTTTCATGAGACGTGCCCAATCGGAGTAGTTTGTCTTGGTGAGGACGGGGTAGCTGGTCCCGCCCCCCACCTCACGAACGATTCGCTGGATCGTGGCGCCACCGTCCTTGGCTCCGCTCCCGCCCGGGTTGTCCTGCTGGTCTTCCTTCTTCTTGTCTCCAGACTCTTCATTCATGTATATAGGCAAAATAGTTACAACTAAGTGGAGTCATGGACCCCAACATGCGCGGCACGTCCGTCGGTGCATGCCATCCCAGACGCCTGGTTCGTGTCGCACGACGTGCTCCCTCGCGAACAGAGCGCAACTCAGAGCTCAAATACGCGCACAACCCAACAAAACAGCCATGCACAAGAATTATTCAACAGCGGGGCACGAATGCCACGATGTTTGCCCTGATCTTCTCACTGGCGACGGCAAAGAAGTCTCTGTCGACCTTTACCCCGATGTTGCCCTCGTCGTCGTCCTCCTGGAACACGCTGCGTTCTCAGCGGCCGAGCAGGTACGAACGGCGCAACGGAGCCGGAACCGCGCGTTGGTCGCGGAGGTGGACATGAGCATCGCCGCCGCTCATGCGGAACGTGCAGTTCGCGGCCAGCATCGAGTGGTCGGCGCCCACATAGTGGACTAGTGGTTCAAGGAGAGGATCTCCGTTGACATGACCAGCGCACGCGCCACGCGGCATGGCGCGGAGGAGGCTCTCCGTGAGCCCTACCGCGATTAGCCCCGCATTGCACCCCATCCCGGAGAGGTTGGCGCTCCGCACGTCGCTGCGTATGGCATACCTGTTAACGATCATGTTCGAGAGTGCCAGCTCTGGTGCACACATGCTGCAGCAGATGATCACCGCGTCGACGTCCCCGGGCCTGGTTGCCGTCTTGGCGAGCAGGGCGTCTACGGCGGAGAAGACGACGAGCTCGGCCTCCTTGCATGCCGCATGAAGGCTCTTGTCGGGCGGGACGTAGCTGAGGGAGGGGGGCACGGAGGTCTCCTCCTCGAGGCCTGACCGCTCCAGCACGCCCGCCGTGAAGGAGTCGACGGCAGAAGTGCGGTCTTCGTCAAGTGCACCGTGCAGGAGGTGTGTGTGCTCAAGGAACACGGCCGAGGGGGCACGGTAGGAGGGCACGGTGCGGAAGCAGGCGTACTCCACGAGGTACACCACGCGACGAGGACGGCGCACGATGTACATGTATAGGGTCGCCACCGCGGCCAGCAACAAGAACAAGTGCATGGGGCAGGGTCCGGCCTCTAGGAGGAACGTGACAACGATGGCGGGCAGGCTGCCAATGGTAACCCAGCTGGTAGCTTCAATCAGGCGGCTGAGGTGCGCCGAAGATCCCATGGCGCGCGTCTGCCGGTTGATTTCGATCCAATCACGTCAAATCTGTGCTGCTTACCACTGGCGAGAGTGGCAAGGTTTCATGGTGGGAGAATTTAAAGGCCGTCGCCGCTTGAACCTTGATGTTGGAGGTCGTCCGTCATAATAAATGCGCACCAGTCCCGCATCTATTCTTCTATATTATAAAGCTCCTGGACACCCTCAGCCTCAAGCCATGTGCGGCTGGCCCCTCCTGTGCCGCGTGCCGCATTAACCGCTTCGCCCATGCCGTTTCACTCCGCCCGGCCGAGCAGCTCCGGCCTGTTGATACTTTGATAGCACGCGCTGCTCTGCTACCTAAGCAGCACAGTGCGGGTCTATTTGGGTTTGCCGCTCCTCCGGTCGAGTAGTGCAGGGTGTTTCCATAGGATTGCCGCACCGCACCACTTTGCTCGTTAGACGGCGCTGAACCACTTTGCCCGGGCGGGCCGCACCTTGTCTTTCCGTCCGGCCACGCTGCAACGTCCCCCATTGGCAGCCCGCGCCCACGGATATAGATGTCCACTCGGGCTGCCCGGCCCCGCCCGGCAAGGCCCGTTGGTTTTCATGCTGAGCCTGGCCCGTCACGACGCCAATGTCGTGCCGTGCCGGCTCACGGGCTGCACCGACGGTCCAAGCACGGATCCGCAATGGCTTTTCCATGCCAGGTCGGCCCATAAGCACGACCAGCTTCGGGCCACCGCGTGGCACGGCAGGCTCCCCCACCGCCGTCGCTCCCTGCAACCGACCCCCTCGCCGTTGCCACCACTACTCCCCGTTGCTGGCCACCCGTGCGCTCCCGCCGCTACTCCCCGCGGCCAACCCCACGCTGCCATGAAGGAGAAGGGCGTGGCGGCGTGCGGCGGGGGTAGGGGCTAGGGGGCGATGAGGCCGCAAGGAGGGGAGGCGGAGGGCTAGAGGTCAGAGGAGAGGTGGAGGTCGGAGAGGAAGGGAAGGAGGTGGCAGCGGTGGAGGAGAGGAAGGGGAGGAGGTGGCAGCGGAGGGAAGGAGGTAGTGGCGCCGGCGGTAGAGGGGAGGAGGTGGAGTGGTGCCGGCAGTGGAGAGGATGGGGTAGCGGCGCCGGAGCTGGAGGGGAGGAGTGGATAGGAGGGGGTAGCGGCGCTGGCGCCGAAGGGGAGGAGAGGCGGGGCGGCGGCGGTGCGGGAGGGGAGGAGAAGGGGGATGGCGGTGGCGTCGTGGAGGAAAGGTGGGGTGGCGAAGGGGCAGGTAGTGGAGCGGAGGGGCAACGTTAGTCTGGGAGAGATGCGCAACAGCCAAAAGGCAGGTGGCGACGGGGGAGGGAGGAGGGGTAGTAGTGGCTAGGATTTAGATTTAGTTTTATATGGGGTGAAGGTAATGAGCCAATACGAGTCTGCATCCTAAAATCATGCTAGGCCGGGCTGTCTGTCGTGCTGGGGTGATGGCCCACACCAGGCACCAGTGGCGGAGGGAGGGAGGCAGGGGGGCTTGGCACCCCCTGACCCTGTTGGGCACCACCCATCAGCAGTGGCTCTGGCACCCCTTGTGGCCTGGCCGCCTGGCCTCCTGCACCTAATATTAGACTATCAGTCTGTCACGATGGCCTGAGGGACGGTTGGAGTTGGAAGCTGCCGCTGGAGATTTATAGGCCTGGCTGGCTCCTGGGCATTGGCCCAATTAAAAAATAGGTCTTTATTCCTGCCGCCGGATGCCAATACCGAGTCGCCCCTCGTCCAATCGCCCCCTCCGTTCATGACTTCTGTTCGTTTTCCTGCCGCCGCTGCCGCTAGTTAAAAAAAGACGAGGAATCAATCAAAGGATTCAAGGATGAGGCCAGCCATGCGCTGATGCGTAGCAGGCAGCAGCGTCTCCTGGACTTGTGGTTCGTTTGCGCAACTTGTTTTCTCTTACTTTTATTTTTCTAGGCTATAAATCTTAGGGATTTTTTATTTATGTGTTTCATGATGCATGTACAGTCGTACAGATGATTAATATGAAGAAGAGAAAGACTATCAATAGTTTTTTTAAGCCGATTGGCTCAAGTGCTCCTGATCTAGAAAGGGAAACTCATAATGATCATGTACAAAATCCTAATAATCAGAGTAATGTTGCTGCTACCGCTGAACCAATCGAAGCCGAGGTTGCCAAGCATCCACCAGTTATTGCTACTAGATTTTAGAGAAACCCTGGTAAACGTGTTCAAATATTGGAATTGTCAGCGGATCAACAAGATGAAGCTCGAAGATTTTATATTTCAGAGGGTCCATATCAGCCTGTGTTGGTAGAGTACCCACTCAGTGAATTAGCTCATCGTCGTCGATTTCAGAGTAACTGGTTCAAGCAATTTACTTGGCTAGAATATTCACCTCATACAAATCGTGCTTACTGTCTACCATGTTTTTTATTTTCCAAGAAGCCAATTGGGAAAGTTGGAGTAGATACATTCATAGTAAAGGGGTTTCAGAATTGGAAGAAAGTTAATTGCGGAAATGAATGTTCTTTTCTAATATAAATATGGGAGATGCCGGCTCAGCCCACAATTATTCTGTTCGGTGTTTTAATAATCTTAAGAACACAATAGCTCAAATTGACAATGTGATTGTTAAGCAAAAAGAGACGAAGGCTTGCAACTACGATTGATTGCATTAGGTAATAAGATCAAATTCTCATATCTTTGTGCAGTATTTAAATTTAACTTGCTTTCTTTATATACTTATAGGTGATTGACATTTCAAGGTTGTCCCTTTAGAGGTCATGATGAATCTCCAGATTCAATAAATAGGGGTAACTTTATTGAAATGGTCAAGCTTTTGGCTTCCTATAACACGGAGGTTAATGAGGTTGTTTTGGAAAATGCTCCTAAAAATGCAAAATACACTTCACCTGATGTCCAAAAGGAAATTCTAAGCATACTTGCTCGAAAAGTGCAGAAATCAATTAGATAAGAAATTGGCAATAGCAAATTTTGCATAATGGTTGATGAAGCTCGAGATGAGTCCAAAAAAGAGCAAATGGCGATAGTCCTCCGATTTGTCAACAAGGAAGGCCTTATAAAGGAGCATTTCCTTGATCTCATCCATGTTAGTGATACTACAGCTTGGACACTTAAAGAGTCAATTTGTGCTGTCCTCTCAGCTAATGGCCTAAGCATACAAGATATAAGAGGTCAAGGTTACGATGGGGCCATTAACATGAGAGGGGAGTGGAACGGATTGAAAGCTCTAATTCTCAATAAGTGCCCATATGCATATTATATTCATTGCATGGCTCATCAGCTTCAGTTGGCCCTTGTAGCAGCATCAAGGGAGGTACATGAGGTACACAATTTTTTTCAGCATGCAAAATTCATCATAAATGTTGTTAGTGCTTCTCCTAAGCGCAACGATGAGTTGCTAGCAAAACAAGCAGAGGAAATTGCCCATGAAATTGAATTGGGAGAGCTTGACACAAGGCGAGGGGCAAATCAGATTTCCTCCCTACAAAGGCCAGGGGACACTAGATGGAGTTCCCACTATAGGTCTATTCTAAGCTTAAAGAAGATGTCTGGTGCCACAGTTTCAGTCCTACGCAACATTGCTAATGATCGTTCAGTTTCAAAGTATTCTCGGGGAGATGCCAGTGGTGCCTTACGAATTATTGTCACATTTGATTTTGTGTTTATTCTACTCCTAATGGAAAAGATTATGAATATCACTGATGTATTGTGCCAGACACTCCAAAAGAAGAGCATTGATATCTTAAATGCGGTGGATTCTGTTTCTACCAAAAAAGTGTTGCTTGGTGAGTTGCGAGATAATGGTTGGGAACCTCTTCTTGAGGAGGTCAAATTATTTTGTGGAAAGCACGAGATTGATATTCTGGATCTGAGTAAGAAGTATGTTTTCCCCCCAAATTATTTATTCTTTTGTTAAATTTTACTTGTTCATCAATCAATCCATATCTTCCCATTTGCAGGTATGTTGATGTGACTAAATCTCGAAACAAGAACGACAACACCACAACCTTTCACCATTACAAAGTAGATGTGTTTAATGTTGCAATTGATCAACAACTAGCAGAGTTAGAAGATCGATTCAATTCTCAAGCGACAGAGCTTTTGTCCCTTTGTGCTTCTTTGGATCCTAGGATGGACACATTCAACATAGACAATATATGCACTCTGGTGGAAAAATATTATCCTGCTGATTTCTCAAGTCAAGAAAGAGCTCAGTTAGAGTGTCAGCTGCCACATTTTTAAATTGATGTATGCAACAGTCCAGAACTAAAGGAATTATCAACACTTGCTGATCTAACAAGTGGACTATTTAAAACATGAAAATAGTCATCTTATCCTATGGTGGACAGGTTATTAAGATTAGTATTAACTCTTCCAGTATCAACTGCAACCACCGAAAGATGCTTTTCAGCTATGAAACTTGCGAAGACACGTCTCAAATGTACAATGGGAGATGGATTTCTACGAGATTGTTTGGTAATTTATATTGAGAAGGAATTGGCTGCATCAATCAGTACCGATGATATTATTATAGCATACGATCTTGCTGCTAGTCGAAGAGCTAAATTTAAATTGATAGATATGTAATTTTATTTTGGTTAAGACTTATGAAACATGCTATTATTATATCATTATATGTGACTAAAATCAGCTCACGTGGCTATCGGTTCTACATTGCTTTGTCCATTGCCCCCTTACCTCAAATCCTGGCTCTGCCCCTGCCAGGCACGAGCTACCGGGCTGGGCTATCACGGGTTTGAAGATCTTCATGCCGGGCCGAGCTACGTTCGGGCAAAAAAAGGACTTCGTGTTGGGCTAACGGGCCACGGGCTGCATGAACATATGTACCCATGGATCCGCTGCCCACTGTCGGATATCCGCCCATGGTGTACCTCATCGGCGGCGTGCGATGGCCGTGCCCCGAGCCACCTCCCCTGGCGGAGCGGCGGTGAGCGATGCGAGCTCCTGGGATGTGACTACTGACGAAGAAGAACAACGGCGTAAAGAGAGAGAAAGGAAGAAGAAATGGAAACGAGATGGTCCGTGCGAAAGAGATAGGACTAGGAAGTGGGTCCCACCACGAGAATGAGAAGAAAAGGTTGACGACAACTTATCTGTGAGCCACGTAAGCAGTAAGCTATAGCTAATAAAAAAAATACGGTAACGCTAAGCTGAAGACGTCCAGACGCTTCAGGAAATATCAGACGTGGTCCCACCTCTTGATTATAAAAAAAAAGAAATCCAACTTATCCTCTCACCCATCTACTCCCACATCACCGTTCATTCTTCTCTCCGCCTGTCTCTCTTCCGTGCGTGCGTCTGGTGTCTCCACTGAGATTCCTCCCCCAAATCAAGTGACCAGTGCGTGATGGATGAGATGGAGGGCAACGAGGTGGTGGAAGGGGATGAGGTAGCGGAGAGCGGCAGCTTGGACGGAGATGTCGGTGCCCGTGCTCGGCGGCGGCGGGGATGGAGATGCTGATGGCTGTGCTCGGCGGTGGCGGGGACGGAGATGCCGACATCCGTGCTCGGCAGCAGTTGCGAAGAAGATCGCTATTGGTGCGATGCCGCGCTCCCCTTTCCCCGACACAGGGACCTCCCATGTGCTCCCTCCCTCCATCCTTCTTCATCAGGAACAACTCGCGGGGGAGCCGAAGTTAGCACCGGGCAAATTCCATCTTCCACATGTTGCATGTCCAGTTCCCCATGACCGGGTAAGGCGTCATTAGTGATGTTGCAGTAACTAAATCATGATGTTGTGCTTATTGTTTCTCCCTGTTGCAACATGAGATGTTTGGATGTTACAATATTT
>NC_028454.1:23489203-23511107 GCF_000263155.2 Setaria italica
GATTTTGGATGTTGGTTTTTTTCATGTTGCAGCAAGTGATTTTCATGTTGGGATTACTTTGGTTTCATGTTGCAGTCGGTCAATCTGGATGTTGTGGTCGATCAATCTGGATGTTGCATTGTTAGTCTCCTAATTTTCTGCAGCAACAAGAGATGACTTCTAGTAGTGAGAATCATGAAGGACATGTGACATGTACCAGCTGATTTTGCTGCTGGACAGGGGCACGATTTGACTCACATGCGCGCAAAAAAGGGTGGGGGGTTTCGATGATGCTGTTGCGTGCGACATGAGTTATTGGTGGGTCTCAATCCAACGGTCACTGCGCCTATTATTTAACAAACATAGCAGCGTCCGATGCTAGCGTCCGGATCGGACGTCCGGGTGCTAGCAGCTCCGTAAAAAAATATTAGCAGTACAACGATGCCAGATTTGAATCAAAATATAACCTTTTTCATGAGAAATAAAAATATAACCTTATTAAACATTAGATTAGAACTATCATCGCTCATGTGCTAAAATATATTATCCTGTATTAATTACGGTAATATTTAAATCCTTTACAAATTATGTTTGCAAACCGTGGAACTAGATTTGAGGTGCTTGGTTTGAGTAATCAACTCATCTACTCCCTCCGTCCCAAATTGTAAGTCATTCCAAGAATCTTGAAGAGTCAAAGCATCTCAAGTTTGACCAAAATTATAGAGAAAAATATAAAGATTTATGACATCAAATAGATATACTATGAAAATATAATTAATAAAGAATCTAATGATATAGGTAACATCATAAATGTTATTATATTATCATATAAATTTGGTCAAACTTGAGATATTTTGACTCTCCAAGATTCTTGGAATGACTTACAATTTGGAACGGAGGGAGTAGATGGAACGGTCAATAATCAAAACAGATCATGTACTTCAGTACTTCCATAATTATATGTCAACAATTTTCATATAACGAGTCAGGTGTTGTCAAATCAAATAGTTCTATTTTCCCATGAAATAAAAAAAATGAGAGGTATGATGATGATATCTCATCTTATTCTTCAAAAAAAATGAAACACCCCATTAGTATATATTTGTATTTCATGTCATCCCAAGATTTTGCAGACTAGTTGTGTCGATATTCATGCAACAACGAAGGTGGTTTACAGCTGTTTCCTTTTGAAAATTTATAGCTGTGTTATATGTTAAATTCACTTTAAAATATATAGTAAAGGTACGTAGTTGTGTTGCTAATACTGTGTAATTTTTTGGAAAAGTCAATTTTACTGCCCTCACCAATCCACTTTGTCAGCTTACTTGCTAGCCTTAAAATAGCGCATCTCCAATAACACCATTTGGCTGGAGAAGGATATCCATTGATATCTATATGGTACTAAAGGACATTGACTTGTTGTTAGATAAGTTGAGATATGATCATAGTCAGATATGAAGATACTGGGCAATTAATCCCCCATAATGTATGCCAGATCATAGACTGATACCTTTGTGGTAGAGTTCTCATGGGAGTCATCATAGACTCTAATGGTTACTTCCACACATCATTCCGAAGCATCATATAAAAACATATGACTTCGTTGAGTGATCAATTATGATTCCATTGAATCATAGCCATTATCTATTAAGATAATGGTGCTTGTATTGCTTGGATGCAAACATGTTATGTGTGAACAATATCACTATATTGTGCACAAAATGGTTTATCCTCATGTATTGTTGTAATACATTTGAGGAATAACCGGATTGCAAATTAAACATGCAAGTACTTTGCAAGTTTATTCACGAAGTCTCTACCAACTCTCACACTTCAAAAGTGTTTGTAGAATTGGTATGTGATGACTTTGAGGTTTGCAAGATTTAGGGGGAGTCTCTTCATGAATTATAACCTATTCATGCATCATATTGTAGTCTTTTCTTTTTATGAGTTTTCCTCTCAAGGTTTCTCGTATAAAAGCTTTTAATGAGGCAATATCAATACAAGAATATATGTCATATCTTCTATTTTCCCCACTGAGATTTTTATAGGAGGTATCCAAGATATATCATGTCATATCTCTTCTCCCTTGAAAAGGGTTTTGAGAGGATATCAAAGACATGCATTGCTCTGTTAACTTTTATGGGTTTGTGATTGAGCAATAACCACATATGCCATATCATTTTCTTCTTATTTTTCCCACTAGGTTTTGAAGGAGTTTTAGTGGCATATCCATATGTATATTCCTCATATCTTCCCACATGATTTTTGGAGGAATTAACCAATACATTGATCTCATTGATGGAGTTGAACAAGGGGGAGTGTTGTGAACCATTTATTGGTGATCAACACCAGTAACTATCATTGGCGGTTACTCACCGAAAGGGCCACACACCCTTTCACCATGACCATTCATCCTGTATATATATATATATGTACAAACAGATCAATGCAATACACAGATGTTTCACTCTTGTCATTTGTGTCTCCCATTTACATTAGCACAAATCTACTCTTAACCGTACTACCGACAATGTCCTCAGTCGTGAAGTAATCGTTGCATTGCTTTCACAATTTTTCTCATGTCCTCTGAACGTAAGCATGCCACATGAACCCGCACCTCGACATCATGACACATGCTGGGAATATATAAGTTTCACGGGCAAAAAAAGACTGGCATCAACTAACTTGAGAGGGTAATAAGGACTTCTCCACGAAACGAATAGCGCGCACACTCAATTTCTTTTTATATGACACACGTATTTCGATATTCAAACTACATCATCTTTGACTAATTAATAGTCAGGCTAAAAGTTTTTGGATTGTGAGATATAAATATTAGTACAATAGGATTCATATTTGAAAGTACTTTCATGTCATATCTGTATGGTCATAAATTGTGCCATATATAAGTCTTGCAGACCATAACATGTCAAATTATGCCTTCAGTTTTAAAATGGAGGGATTATTTCTTAGCAAGCTAGCCTACTCGAGCCGCAGAATGAATTTAACATCTGGCAGTATTCTTGAGGAGGGTATATCGAGTCTTTTTGAGGAGGGTATATCGAGTTCTTGCTATTGGGCATTTTCAATTCTGTCGTCTGTCGATATCGAGTCTCTTTGTATGCCCATGATATCTGCGACTACATGCAGCTATGGGCTGTGTCAAGCCAAGGCATTTTACAACGTTAAGAGATTGGCCTAGGCTCCAACGGCTAGGCAGGCTAATGTACGAGAGGTGCATAGCCGTACCAAAAGATTCGGCTGCAAACTGCAAATACAGCTGCGCTAACCCTGAATTCAGACGGGAATAATTTCACATATGATGGCTTTTGGACAACCATAATTCAAATCAGAAACCATACTAGAACCACGTTCAGGGGCCCATAAAGCCATAACTGATCACATGAAACCAACGACAGCTAATCTGCCAGTAATTCACCTAGCAAGTAGTCTTCGGCTGCTGGCAGAAGATACACGCTAGAATCACGAAGGATAGTACTCCACTACAAGTGTACACTTCAGCAGGGGCAAGGAGGAATTTAACAGGGCTACACAAACATTCCTGGTACTAAGAGAGTTTGAAGAAATCCAACAGATACATTATGAAACCCAGATAACCGACTATAACGGACGCATGCTTTAATGGCATGGCAAAAAAGGCAGAGTGGTCTTGCTTTAGCGCTGCAGGGAGCTTCACGCGAACAGCTTTGCAGTCTACATGCTCTCAGAAATGTAGGCAGCAAGTCTCTCGACAGGTCTTTGGCTGTTGGACCTCACTTCTCCTTGGCACCTTATCTTTATCCGCGCCAGGTAATCCACTGCGATCCATGCAAAGCTGAGCCGCGCCGGCATTTCCTCGCAGTCTGGCCCAAGCATTTCCCTTGACTTCTGGACCCATTTGGGGTGGTAGGTAACCTGGTACCATGCGGAGGCCTTCATCTCATACACCCGATTTTTCTCATCCTCAGATATCTCAGTTTCGTCTGTCTCAATGCTTTCAAAAGTACTACGGAGCTCCTTCCGGAGAGCAGAGTATGAGTTCTTCAACCTCTCCTTTATATCCCCCTGCTTCCTGCTACTGTATTTGGGAAGCGACCATATGTGCTCCGTCACAAGCTCTGCTTCAGTACGGACACCGTATTGATTGAGCAGTGCATTCAGCTGCGCTTCATATGAGCACTTGCACAGCCAAGCACTTGAGAGAAAATCTGTCGCACCAGGAACTTCCATATCTGTGTCATATGGAAGATCATTTAAAGTGCAAGTTTCTTCTGGAACCAGATCACTGCTGGAGGCTTCTTGGATTGACCGATAAAGCCTTCCAAGGATCTTATCTGATTTATAGGTGATCGCCTCATCCTTTTGCATAAAGTCGGGATATAATTTTGGTCGAAGGGATGGCGGCATTGACACAATTTTGCCTGTCTTGGGGAAGTCCACAGCAGTTGCTGCTAGCTCTGCCAACTGAATGCACTTCTCGTCCATTGCTCCATACTCACTTGTGTCAGCATGAACAACATGAGCATTGCTTATTGGACCAAGTTTCTCATTTACCATGTTCTTCAAGAAGAAATCAACAATATCCTGTTAAAATTACAAGAGCTTATTAATAAATTGTAGTAAAACAAGTAATATTCATATACAAGCCAAGGTAGAAGCTATTTGCAAATACCAGGTGAAATAAAGATGCACTTCATAATTTGTGTATATTAGCTACATGCATCGAATCAAATGTAAGCATTCACCAAGGTTAATTTTCAAAAGAAAAGAACAGCTAATTGATGATGAACTGAAAAGTAATTTGTGCCTGTTAGGCCATTCTATAAGCAAATATAAGCCACGAACTAATGATTAGGAGTTCTTGACTTTAATTTTAACTGATGAAAACAACCTGGTTGCTGGCATCAGGGATTACACCAAATGAAGCAAACAAAGTATCGATCTACAGCTGCTATACCGGAAATTTGGTAAGCTAAAATGTTTGATTGTAATATATAGCTATACTCATCCAAGAATCAAATAAAATAATACTGAAATCCAGCTGAACATATTAGGCTTGCAGGATCCATGGTCTGGATCAAATCCAGCTAAATGTTTGATTGCGCCCTATAGCTATAATCATCCAAGAATCAAAGAAAATAACACTGAAATCCAGCTCAACATCTTAGGCTTGCAAGCTCCATAATCTGGACCATCAGAATTTGTCAAGCCTTTAGCCCCTACCTAATACACACAGAACAGTAAGCACTCCTTCCAGTCAAAAACAAGTGACCTTTTGGAACCAAACTATTTTTAACTTGGATCAATAATATCGTTGATATTTATGAAGTTCCTGCAGATTACACGTGTATTCTGTGCTACATTAAAAAGAAAGGTTAAAGCTACATGTAAAGCACATTAACTACAACAATTGTTATAGTAAGAATAACAAGTTTGATCTTGCATGATGCATACTAAGACGAGACAATAATTACAGAGCATACAAACAAACTCATGCAACTATCTATTGCCCAGTACATGAGAGTCAGTCAGTGAAAAGCTGATATATAAGTGATGGCAGCTGACTGGGTTGTCCCTAAACAAATGTAGATAAATCTAATGTCATCTGATAGATTCATAATCAAATGGCAGACAATATAACCAAATAAAGACATATAGGTCAAGAGCTTTAGGGTTTCCCATGCCAGTCAAGACAAGCATGGAATTAGTAGGAAAGAATAAAATCCCTGATTCAGGGTGGAAACTAAGGTACAATTTTGATGACTGTTTATGCTCAAGTACGGTAGGGACTGTTTCAGTATGAACGCTAACATGTCAATCAGAAATTATTTAAGGGAAGACATCCAAACATTGAACAAATATTTAAGGGAAGAAATGCCTAAATGTCAATAATAGTTTAGCTTACATGTTGAGATACTTGGCGTGGCAGCTGTTTTGCTTCAGCTGGGGTGTAGTCCATAGGGTTCCAGCTCTTTTTGCCTGGCGGTATAAGCTTTTCATCCCATGTCACAAAGTAGAGATCCCCATCAAGATCACTCCCAGATGCTTCATTGGCGTGTGGCCTCTCACCTTTCTTTGGGAAGACCAAGCAATCAACAAGGTGATGCAGTTCAGGCACATCAACAGCTTCAAGGATCCGGACATCCCCTGGATGAAGGCACGGGTTCTTTGCCATTACAACAGTACCAACAATGGTCTCTGCATTTTTGTTTGCTGAGGAACATTTTGGTCCGTGCTTCACCAGAAAATTATTGAGCATTGGAGAGGAGGCCTGAATAAAGCATTGCCCCTGTTCAAGGATCCCAAGTTCATCAAGGCAGCCCATCAACCACCTTCCCTTTGGCACAAAAATCCTTGTTTTCTCCAAAAGACCCAATAGCTGTGAAGACCTTATAGCCAAGAGCATTGCTTTCAGGTGCGGTTCAGTTCCAGGTGAAAAGCCAGCACTCAACATCAGTGCCGCGGTGTTTCCTTGCTCAGCACAAGAGGTGGTTACAACATCAAAAGCGACATCAGTGTCCGACAAAATATTGTTGAGATTAGATAGCATGGCTTCCTGCATTTGTGAAAAGATAGCATCCGGGACATTCAAGGAGGACAGTAATGTAATAATCTGGCGGTTTAAGAATCCTGGCTGAAACTTTGTCCATGAGACCACCTCTAACACAGTGTGGGTAGACTCAAACTTGTGCATGCTTGGCCTCAGGGAAAGTCGTATACCATCATTTTCTCCTTGCCAGACAGCTATAACGCCCTTGAACCCTGCATACCTAATCTGGTAAGCGGATGGGGGATTATCTGTCAGTTGCAGCGTCTTAGCAACTTCCATTGCAAGGTCTGGCGTAATCTTGCCAATTCCATCAGAGAAAACATACCCATTGCGTTCAACATCCTCAAGACACTCATTGACCTCATCTGGCTGCATCACTACCGTTGCATATGTAGATGAGAAGCACTGCCCCATCCGAGCAGCATGCTTTGCTACATTCTTACTTGTGAACCGCCCCATCCATTTCCTTATGCTTTCTACTGTTCTTGTTCTGTCCTCTGCGAAGAACCAAGCCGACCTATCCCTCAGCTGGTTCGATGAAAATGCAAGAAATGAGTACTTCCTGCCGCACATGTGAAAACCCTCTGTCAAAAACGTTTTAACACGCTTGTACACTGTTGTCTTATGCTGGAATGAGTTTGACATCAAATCCTTGACGATTTGCGCTGCAGAGAAATTCAGCACATTACTATTCAGTTGCTGCATCCCCTCATCCATAAAAGTTACCCTCAAGAACCTGTCAGCCACTTCACGATAATGCCTGATAACACGGTTAGAGCGCTCCACTTCTGGTGGCAGACAATAAGCCCTGGTGGGTGTGATCACCAGCCTCCTCACTTCTGAGTTTTCATGCCCAATCTTGTTGCGAAGAAGTTTGGGGTTCCTGGCAACCCTATCCTGCAGATTCTTCAGCCTCCGACATGCATCAAACACTGGAAATTTGTCCCCCCAAAATTCTCTCAATGCAGCCACGTTCACCTCATCCTCTCTTCTCTGGAGCAAACCAAAGAACTCAGGCGTGAGGTGGTGTTGAGTTATCACTCCCTTGTGCACCAGCGCATTCACGAGAAACAGCACCGGAAATTTGAGCCCCTCCGCGTGCTGCATGCAGAAGAATAAGTCCTGCATTCGCTCCCCAAATTCAGGCTCATCACGCACCGAGAGCCCCCGCCTTGATCCCCACCCGCCACCACACTCCACGATTTCCACCCTCCTCTCCCTCATGTACGCCAGCGCGTGTTCCATCTTTGGCCAGAACCGCCTCGGGAATGTGACCCTGTACACCCCGCATCGCCCGATTGCGCCGCTGGGGGTGATGTCGGTGGTCCGTATCCACGGGTCGTCATCGTCGAGAAGGTCGAACGGCACGGACTCGTGGATGTCATCATCCGCCGTGCGGTAGAAGACGAGAGGCGTGGAGGACAACCGGAGCAGCAGCGAGCTGTCGAGCTGGAACGTCCTGACCTCTGCGACGTCGCGGACGGGGAACTCGAGCTTGATGTCGCAGCGCATAACCACGGCGGCCTGGCGGTACTCCTGATACGCGAAGGCGGTGTCGCGGGTAAAGACGAACCGGCAGGTCCCGTCGAAGGGGTCGACGGAGAACTCGAGCCCGGCGTCCGGCCCGCGCCAGGCGGCGAAGAAGGAGTCGGGGGCCGGGAGATCCCCGACCTCGAGCCGCGAGTCGGTGAAACGGAATGGCTTGACATTGCGGCGGCGGGAGGCGCGGATGGAGCTGTCCGGGGCGGAGGCGGCCCGGAGGGGCTTCCGGCCGAGGATGAGCTCCGACCGCCCCGCGGCGTCGGCGGCGCGGCGCGCGGCCTCCGGGCGCGCGAAGTGAACGAAGGCGTGCGGGGGCACGCGGTCGTACTGCGGCGGCTGCCCGGCGGCGCCGGCGGCGGGGGTGACCGCGGGGAGGAGGAAGTCGGGGTAGGCGTCCGGCGGAGTCCAGGAGGTCTTGACGCGGCATCGCCAAACCTGGCCCACCTCGGATTCGAGGAAGTCGGCGAGGTCGCGCGCCGTGACGGTGGCGTCGAAGCCGCCCAGGCTGACCTGCGTGATCACCAGGTCGCCCGCGCGCGGCGCCGGTGGCGGGGCGGCCGCGCCCCGCAGCGATCCCATGGAAGGCGGTTGCCGCGGCCGGGTTCGGTGGGCGCCGGAGGGGAACAATTTGTTTTGGGGTTTTTTTGGGGCCTTGATTTGGTGCTGATCAAATGAAATTCGAAGGGGTTTAACGGGTTTTGAGGGACGAGACGGGTGGGTGCAAACGCGAAGCGCGTGTTGGTCGGTCACATAGGTGGCGTTGGAGAAGATTGAAGATTGCCGCTGGAGTTGCAGGGTGCTCCAAGAACATCGTTTCAGACTTCCTCGTGAAGTTAGGGATTATTTAACCACATTTATCGCTCATTACACAATATAACGGTTCGTTTCTAATTTTTCTATCCATTCCTGTCGCCGTTTCCTTCCTCTACCTCGGCCGCTTCGCCCTTCGCCTGGCCGGGGAGTGCTGCCTCCACCTGCCTTGGCTGCCACGACTGCACCGTCAGCTCCTGCCAGGCCACGCCACCCCTAGCCTGGCCGGGTGCCACCATCTCCACCCGCCACCGTGGCCCCCCACGGCCGCGCCTTGGAGCTCCGGGATGCGATGGCGGCGATGGCCCCAAGGGGTGCGTCCCCGGCCCGGAAGCTCCGAGACGGGACGGAAAGAGGTACGCTGCCACGAGCTAACGCGCGATCCTGGAACTCAGGCGAGATGCGCCGCTCAGGCCGCCCCAGCCCTGCGGCTCGGGGCCCACCGCACCGCCGCCCTCATCCCGCAAAGCGCAGCTCGAGGCTCGTCGGAGGGAAGGGGGAGAGAGCAGGGAAGGAAGAGTGCCGGTGGCGCGACAGACGGGGTGAGGTCGGGCAGCGTGGAATCGGGGGAGTGCGGCCGTGTCTACTGCGGCGTTGGCCGTTGCGGAGTTCAAGCTCGGCGACCCCAGCTGCTTCTGCGGCTGCTCCGGCAGTACCTATCGTTGAGGCCACTACCCCAATCGCATCCCGCCGCCACCGATTGAGGTCCACAAACTCCTGTTGACCTCCTTCCCATCACGGTGTACGGGCGGATAGCAGGGTGGCACTAAAGTTGGCCTATGTTGGTAAAGGAGAGAGGAGACAAATAAAAGGAGACTGACACGCATGTCCTATTTTCAAGTGTATAATAGATTTTTCACAATAAAACATCCTGTTTTTGAGCTCGATCCGTGCTTCTTGCCAAACATGTGGATAACTCCAATATTTTTTTGAAGTTGGTCAAGTGGAGCTGAGGTGAAGTGGAGTATATAATAGACTTTTCACAATAAGACATCCTGTTTTTGAGCTGGATCCGTGCTTCTTACCAAACATGTGGATAACTCTAATATTTTTCTAGAGTTGGTCAAGTGGAGCTGAGGTGAAGTGGAGCGGGTGGAGTGGAGCTAAAAAATTTGAAGTGGAGTGCTACGAAACACACCCTTAATTTCTCTCTTTTTTTCAGTCATTTATTGTTTTTACTCAAAGAAGTAAATACATGTGGCAGAAAAAGAGGCGGTAAAGGTTGATTGCACTGTGGGCTTTGATACCAGTAGTCGTGAACCTGGAGCAGGCAAAGTTAACAAGAAGGTGTTAACGTTAAAGCCACCTTTTTATTATTTCTATTTTTTAACAATCAAAGATCAAATCATAAACGTTTAGATCGGATCCTTTCCATTAATTTTTATAGGACTTTTGTTTTGCCATGTACCATCTCACGTGGCTCCACCTGACTACCTCTTCATTAACATCTTTGTTTGATTCACGGGATCCCTATCATATCAAATATTTAGATAAATATTAAATATAGTTTAATTACAAAACCAATTGTATAAATGAAGATTAATTCGCGAGATGAATCTATTAAGCCTAATTAGTTCATGATTTGATCACGTGATGCTATAGTAAATATGTGCTAATCATGAATTAATTATGCTTAATAGATTCATCTTGCGAATTAGTCACGGTTTATGCAATTAGTTTTATAATTAGTTCACATTTAGTCGTTCTAATTGGTATCAAATATGCGATGTGGACCGAACAAAAAATTTATCCATGTATCAAACACCCCACGCTTGCCTCACTCCCACACTAACTACTCTGATTATTTGTCGCACCTTCTGTTGTCTGCTAGTTGTCTTCCTTTACTTGTAGCCCAGTGACATCACAATCATTCCTCTTGTAAATTCCCGCTACAACCGAGGCCAATTCTCTTATCGTTATACCATTGAATTGATCAACCATAAACACTCATGCCTAAACCCATCGTGCAATTTTGATCGCTTTTAAAATTGGCTCACTTGAGATGCAAATTTGGTGACAAAAAATAATCTATTTGAAATCTAACTAAAATTGAGCTTACATACACTCGAACGATACTCTCCATACACTCGAATGATACTCTCCATATTCTCATGCAACCCTAACTTCTAACCTCAATCTAAACCTTGCGGACAAACATCAAGCATTGTCTCCATCTTTTAGGAAGTGAGTCTAGTTCAACTGATTAGAGTGGGAGATGTGGTCGTACACTCTGACCACCCAGGTTCGAGGCTCTTATAACTCGAATTTAATAACTCAAATTTAATTTAGGTGCCTATTTCTTCTTAATGAAAAATTACCTAGCTCCTCCTAGATTAATCTAAGTTGTCTCCATCTTTTAAGCTAATTGAAAGAAAAAAATTCTGTAACCTCGTATATCTAGACATCTAAGGTAACTACTCATTGTTTAAAATTTCAACCCCAATATGTACTTATTAATAAATCATTTTCCTTAGAAAAGGTATAAATAGTAGTGGGACGTGAAAGTATGGTCTTAAAGTTAGAATATGGACCCTCAAATTAAAATTTAATTTTTTCCCATTTTCTTAAAAAGCTATAAATAGTAGTGGGACGCCGAAAGCATGGTCTCGAAGTAAGAATCTGGATCCTTACATTAAAATTTTAAATTTCTTCACTCTATACGCTCTAGGTTCAGTTGTGCACCCAGATTCTCACTTAAAGTGAACTATTTTAGAAGTTTAAGGACTCATATCCTAGACTTGATTTTCTCTAAACTAAACTAAGGAGCCAAGAGCCGAAGAAAAAATAGCTTCACCTCATTCACTCATCGCAGAGAATCACTCTCCTTAAAATTTAATCAAGAGAACCGTAGAGGATCACTTTCAATTACAAAAACAATTTCTCTAAAAGAATCACTTCATAAAATTACAAAAATCGCTTCTCTAAAAGAATCACCTCCTTCATAAAATCAGAAGCACGATAAGCGCCATCAACTTGCCCTAAAGACAATAAGAATGCACCTTTGTGAAACTCTAACCAAAATTCAAGAGAATAAGTTTGTAACATTTCTGCCCCATCAATAAGTGCAGTCAACATGAAGACCACCAGCATTTAAATGAAACTTGAATGCGCGTCATTAGTGTTAAACCAAATTTGGAAGAAAATAAAGCACAGGGTAACCGTGTTACTCGAGGCATCAGAAAGAGGATCAGCGGCACTTTTTTACATTCAGATGGGCCGCAAAGAGCTCACCCCCATAAAAATTATTCTATAATTTCAACAACAGATAGACCAAGGACCCCCTTGGCGGCAGAAAATTCATGTATGAAGCCAAAAATGCATGAACACATTGCTTCTACAGGTCCAGTGCTGCAGGAAGAACCAGAGAAGGTTTTCATGACTCGTATATGGGTACTGGTAAGAAAGGGAATGGAGCCACAGAAGCATAGGCGACTGGAGGGCGTGATTGCACACGAGAAGGTTTCCTGTCTTCGTGTTTCTGTCTCGCTCTTTCGTTGTCCTGCAGATCGGCCCTGTAAAGAACTCCACCGAGCTCACTTGTCTCAGCCAGGTTGTGCGCATTTTGTTTGTTAGGCAGCCGATGTAATAGAAGTCCAGCCATGAAGGCAGGGAGATACAGCAGGCTTCCATAGAACATTCTCCTTGCAGTTTTTGGACTTGGTTCCAGCACAAACGATAGAGCTCCAATGGTAAGGCCCATCGTTAGAAGTGATGCTTCAACACCGAACCACTCAGATGTGAGGCCCCCTGCATGTGGTAGTTTCATATAAGTAAGATCTCAAATCGAAATTAAAACCAGAAGCTTAATATGATTAATCCTCACAGTTGTATGCAAACAATCCCAAAGGCAGCATGTACAGACAATTTCTGAGCGATACCCACGCAGTTCTTTTACCAGTAGGGTCAGCAAAAGAAAACATACGGTACCTGCATCAAGCAGCCAGTCACATGTATGAAACAAACCATTACCAGAGTTTTCATCTAAACAAGACCCTTTGCAAATAAATCTGCTAGTAATGAACTGAGACAAGTGACCTACCCTCCAGCAAGGTAATCATTGCGACATAAGTATGCGAGCGCCATAAAATGGGGTATTTGCCAATAGTACAATGCGGCAGGGAGAATCATAGCATTTAGTGACAATTCAGTACAAGCTGCTGCCCACCTGTGCAGAAGAAGACAGTAAATTATGGCATCTTGTAAAAGATGTAGATAGTTCTACTGACACATTAAAACAGATAAAATAGGAGCACAACAACATATAACAACAAAATACTCTACAGCGGCCAATGTTACACATGCTCAAGTTTTGCACAAAACTTTGGCAAGAACTAATGTACAGTGTGGGGCGTTGTGGATGGGTGGATATTGATCAAGGATTGGTCCAAAGAGTGATTAAGGTCACTGTTTTGTACAGATTTTTTTGGAGTCATTCACATTCTGGACATCAAATTTAACGCAGTCATGATTTGCAGCTTGCCAAGTAAGAGATAGATTCTCAAGAGAGCATATCAAATGCAACTCTTACTTCACTCTACCCCTGTGTAGGCTTCCAAGCACCCAAGAGAAACTAGTTCAGCTAGTAGGGGTTGTGTTTCATCCAGTTACAAGTTGGTTTGAAATCAAAATTTGACCGCTACTGAGAGAACCTTTCCTTGACCAATTACTGTGAATGCATTTGCCCTTCAATGCAGAAAATATGTTCAATTGAATTAATATAAATAGCTACTTTAAACTGCACTTCAGAATACCAGCAAACTATATTCAGCAAGTAACATACCCCAGAAGTGGTGGAATGGCACCAACAACTGCTCCTACCCATGTATTAACTGGGTGTATTTGCTTCAATGGAGTATATACAAATGCGTACAGAACAAGATTAGAAGCTGCAAGCCCAGCTGCCAAGCCATTAGCCTGCACAAACCTTGCCAAATTTTGCATGTTTAGTTCCAGTTTCAGCTTTCTACCAACTTCTGTAGCTGCAATTTCAAAAGGAAGTATACATATACATATATAAAATACAAAGAGAAAGTACGAACCTTCCAGGCCAACAAAGCTGTTCCTGTAGCTCCAACACTCGTAGCCCACATAGCAGCATGTGCAGGACTAATGCGACCTGATGGCAAGGGCCGCCGCATTGTCCTTTTCATTTTAGCATCATTTTTTATCTCGAACACCTGAAAGTAGGTGTGAAATGATCAGAGAGAATACTGAGTTGTGTTGGATCAGTTAAAGTAACAACAGCAAAAGTTCACTGTCTCCATTATTGGCCCAAAATGATCTTTTCCATTCCACACACCCACAAAGGGGTTATTTGGGGTACATATAGGCCAACCATGGGTAGGTGGCTTAGAAGCTAAGCAAAGCATCTAAAGAGCATCTAAAGCAGTAATTGGTGATAAGGTGCACGTACAAATCACCCACGGGTACAAGTGCTCACAAGCACTACTAATACATTATTCTATCACCATCAGGACTTAACTCTAACATTCTCCCCCTATGTCCTGAATGGCAAACGAACCATCCCAAGTCTGGTTCGGAGTTCTTGGAACTTGACTCTTCCTGAGTGTTGATGTGGTTGCCTTGAGACTCCCTTCCTCCAAGCAGCCACTTCATGGAAGACAGGGTTTTTCGCTAGGGCTTGAGCGAACTTGCTATCCGACATCCATCTGCATCGCAGCGCGCTAGGCCGCGTGTCCCTCAGCCTCAGCGAAGGAGCGAGACTCACTGTCGTCGCGCGTTAGGTGAAGCATGGCCTCGAGGTCGTGAGGCACCCGTCCCGGCACCGGCTGGTAGCCGAGAATGTGCGACATGGTGCGGTACCACAGTGGCTCGCCATCGCAGTACGTGTCGACGTGATCCTCGTCGTGAGGGAGCGGAGTGGCGAACTCCACCAAGCGGGGCTCATCGTGAGTCGGTGTTGACGAAGCAGTGCTCGGAGGAGTGGCCGTCGGTGCTGGAGTGTGTGGCGTGGCTGGCTGTGGTGGTAGCGATGGAGAGCTCGCCGCGCCCGGAGTACTCGCCGGAGTCGGTGGAGGACTCACCTGCGCCAGTGAAGAGCTCGCCATAGTCGATGGAAACCCGAGGACTGGGGTAGGCACGCTCGGCGAAGAAGAGTTGCCCACTCCCCCAACTCCCTGGAAATGGGCGTAGTCGCTGTACGTCGAAGTTGAGCCGCCATCCACCATTTTGCCCCGCACCATCTCCTTAGTGCCGAGCTGTGCCACCTCCGCGTAGAGGTTGTTCTTCCCCCTATCCACCTTGGCGAGGAGGCAGCGGCGTCGATCCCAGATGCAGAGCACTCCACTGTCGATCTCCACGCGCGACCGTTCTCATCCAGTTGCCCGAGGCTAATGATCGAGTTCCTTAGCGCGGAAATGTAGTAGACACCGGTGAGGAGCCGGTGCTCGCCAGTCTTGGCGATGAGGACAACGGAGCCAACGCCCTTGATCTCCACAGCCAAAGAGTCGCCGAACTTGATGGAGCCGCGCATGTCGACGTTCAAGTCGGAGTACTCCCGAGGCCTGGTCATATCGTCGCCGAGGGAGACGTGCGCACGGCTCATCGAGGTGGAGGAGAGCTGTCACGGCCGGTGCCACGTGAAGAAGCTTGATGGTCCTGTGAGCCAGGAACAGAGCCAGTTCCTCCTCCTCCTCCGCAACCTGTGCAACGTGGGCCTGACCGCGCCTTGGCTGGCGGCACTCCCTGGCCCAGTGGCCAGTCCTACCACGACAATTGTGGCAGGTGTCGTCTCGTGCGGCCTCGCACTCGCCGATGGTGCCTCCTCGCGCCTTGGGCGCCTTGCGCGGCTTGCCACACTTGCGGCCGCCTGTCGAGAAACAAGACTCCCCCTGTTTCCGCTCCTTCTGGTGGGTGAGCCACCTCTCCTCGGTGAGGTCGAGCTGACCACCGATGATGATCTCCCCGCCAGAAGAAGGCTCGTCGCGGTCGTCGAACGCCTTGAGTCGCCCCGTCAGCTCCTCGATCAACAGTGCTGAGGTCGAGCAGCGTCTCGATGGAGATAGCGAGCTGCAAGTACTTCTTCGGAACGAGCAGGAACTTCGCAACTGCTTTCTCCTTGTTGATCTCGTTGTCACCGTACCACTCCAACCGCTGCATCAGGCTGGAGAGGCGGAGGGCGAAGTCGTCGACGTCCTTGCCCAGCTTGAAAGCAAGATGATCCCACTCCTGCCGAAGCTTCTGCAGAGTGGACTTGCGGGCGCGGGCGCTGCCAACTCGGGCCGCAGCGATAGCGTCCCAGGCGGCCTTGGCAGTCCTCTTCGCCGAGATGTTCGCCGCCATCTCCATCGGGACCACGGCGAGCAACGCCTCGAGCACTCGCCAGTCCTCATGGCTGTCGACGTCGCCGTACTGGACCGCGTCCCACATCTCCCGCACCTGGAGCTTCACCTTTATCACCGAGGACCACTCCATGTAGTTGGTCTTCGTCAACATCAGCCACTGCGTGCTGCCGACAGACTCCCGGATAATGGTCTTCACGACCCTCGGGGGTCGGTGCCTGGAGTCAAGGTTGCAGTCGGAGTCGGAGTCGAGGCCGGACTCGTGGACGGAGCTCCTCCTGCTCCGAGGACACCCGCCGTCCGCACCTCGACGCAGGTCCTAGACCCACTAGTCCACCACAGCGTTCCGCCGCCGGTCCGCCTCCTCCAGCTTGAGTCGGTCGCCCTGCGCCTCGGCACCGGCGCCCTGCACCGCGCGTCTCAGCTCCTCCCGGTCACGCCACGCCATCTCGCACGTCGCCTCCGCCTCCTCGTGCAGCCGGTCTGCCTTCAGGCGCCGCTGGGTAGCGGCCGATGCTGCCGCCTGTGCCTCCTCTGCGGCGAGGCAGGCTACCTCGGCTGCACGTGCCGCCGCGGTCCCTATGGCCGCTGTGCGCGCTGCCCGAGCATCAACCGCCACCCGCAACTTGGCGTCGCGCAACATCGCCGTGCGCCGCCGGTCCTCTTACCTCCCGACCTCCGCCCGCCGCCGCCGCCTCCTCAAGCCGCTCCTCCTCCTCGGCCGCCGCCCTGCGGCGCCACACACTGCTTGTGGCCGAGTGGTGGGAAGAGGTACAGGAGGAACCCCTGGAGCTGGCCGGGAGTGCCGGCACCACGCTGGTTGGCGGTGGCGCGCCGACCACCAGAGCCGCGGCGTCCGCAGGGCCCACGCCCTGCGCGTCGGTGCCGCCCGCACCACCCACGACTGATGCTCTCCTGGAGCCAACCATGGGGAAGGTGAAGGAGAGGTGAAGGAAACCGTCAGGAAGAGGAGCCAGCGGCGGCAGCGCCCGCACGTCGCCGCCCATTCACCCGCACGCGCCACCGCCCTACCGCATGCTCCTCCTCCGCGCGCGCCGTTGATCCTAGCCGCCGCGCGCTGCCACCCGCTGCCTGCACACCGCCGCCCCTATAGCGCCTCCGCCCGCGTCCTCGCACGCGCCGCACCGCCATCCGCACACCGCTCAATCCGCGCCGGCCCGCGCTCGATCCAGTCGGGAAGCGGTGGAGGAGACCCGTTGGCCGCCGGATTTAGGCCGGGAAGGTACGCCACTGCCGCCGCCGAAGGTGGGCCCGCCGGGGTATGGATGGGCACAGGAGAGAGATGGCGCCGGGTACGGGAGAGGGAAGAGAGGGTAGGTGAGAAAGATAGGCTCTGAATACCAATTGTTGGCCCAAAAGGATCTTTTCCATTCCACACACCCACAAAGAGCATCTAAGTAGATAAGAGCATCTAAAGCAGTAATTGGTGATAAGGTGCACGTAGGCACGAACCACCCACGGGTACAAGTGCTCACAGGAACTAAGTGCACACAAGCACTACTAATACATTATTCTATCACCATCATGACTTAACTCTAACATCCATACACCAACAACCATATTAAGCAGGGCTATCCATATAGCTACAAATCCAGATATGGCATAAATGTGTGGGAAAGAGGGCACATTAAGAAAACATTTGCTGAAGAGTCATGAAGAAATAAAGATTTGAATGCGTGCAAATACAATGATTATTGATTTACCTGGTTGAGGGTATTTGCAGATGCTGCAACCATCATTGTACCAGCACATGTGCAACAAAGTCCGGCGATGTCCACGATGTTGCCACTACCAAGCACATAGCCAGCCCCCGAAGTTGCCACAACAAGAGCACTAAACACCATAAAAGTTTGGATGGATAATTAGATAAAGAAGTGCAAGGAAAGGAGAAATTGCTACTTCAGTCATCAGCTATAAGTGGTCTCAAAATGAAGAGACAAAATTGCATTCAGAATCACAATATTATCTGAACCTATTCTAAGTGAGGTACACACTACTACATAAAGATACACTATCTACAGATATTAGGTCACTATCTACAGATATTAGGGGCCAGTTTGGTAGGGCTCCAGCTCCTCCTAAAATGAGAAGGAGCCGGAGGAGCCACTTTTTTTGGCTCTGGCTTCTCCATATAAAATGGCTCCGGCTCCTCTAGTGCTCCAAGGGTGGAGCTGTTTTTGACCAAACTGTTTGGTAGGGCTTCAGCTGGAGCCGCAGGAGAAGCCAGAGCTGGAGCCCTACCAAACCGGCCCTAGGTGAACCAACAATTCTTGCACAAGTATAAAGGTGGTAAACTAAAAATTTTGACACCCCCATTCATGGCAAGTTAAAATTGAAAATCCCATGGCTCCCAAGGACCTAAATGTCCCAATGAATGGAAAATCCTCAGTTTCCAAGAAAAAATTATGAATAACCATATTTCTTAGCAAGATGAGGCTAATTACTCATAATGTCTGGACATAACATGGACAATCGCAGTTGTGCTTTCATTTAGTTTTGATTTACAGTCTCAATCCAACTTATATATCAAACATAAAAGGTGATAGTAACAACGTGCATGGAATATAGAGCACAGGGACGAACATAGCTGATGTTAGCAAGGTCTGTACACGGATTACAATTGCCAATTTGCCATTCAAGGCCATATATTGATTAAAAAAGGAGGATCTACACCACATGTGTGATACATAGCCAAAACAAAGAAACTCAACACATGGAACCAGAATGGTGAAGCAAATAATCCTTGGTTATAAAAAACTTTTTCAGGGAAATCACAAACATCTTGCCTGCCTGCCTGTCAGCCAAATATCTCAATTAGTAAAATGACATTCCATTTTCTTATTTCTGATAACTAGGATATATTATTCTGGTTTGATGTGCTGAGCTAGCTGGTTCAAACCAAGGACAATGACAAGTGTTCTGTGATTGAATTCTGAACCCCTGTCTCAATCCCATTTATACACTCTAACCAGAGAGGAGCTTCTGGTGTTCTAAGGGTGCAGTGGGCAGATCCAGATAAAGAACATTACAAAAGGTTTCTTTTTTCATTTCTAGAATCAGACATAGCAGAAGTTAGGTAATGCAATATGCACACTAATCAGCAGAAATTACATTTCGAGTAGAATTAAACATGAAAGCAATGTTCACAGCAAAAGTAAGAAGTGTCTTTTTTTCCTCTAAAGTTCCTACCATACTTAGAATAATTAAAGCCTGATATACTCAGGAAAAGGCATCACAATGGTTAAGTTTGCATACATAGGCACTAGCCAGCATCACTCAAAGCAGAATTCTCACTTAGCAACCAGTTTGTGTAAAACTGAGTATGGATTCTACATGGCATATACACGAATACATATAAAAGTTTTTGCTCAATTCTAATAAACCAAACTGTGCAACACGTGCCAAAGATAAATGTTTCTTCGAAAAAAGTGCATACAAAATTCAAAGTTCTACATTTTATAAGAATTCAACATAATTACCAAAGCATATACCCTTGAACTAGTATGATTCAATTTGAAGCGCCAAGGTAATGTTCACAAGGAAACAAAAACGAAAGTCCCATAGCCGAACTTGCGATTCTTGATCTCCTACAGTTGCATAGGGTGGTGGAGGGGTGGTAATGGATCATGGCCTTGGACCAGGTCGGCTCAAGAAATGGAAGTTGTAGGACTGGTTATACAATAAAATTGCATCGAGGGAAACAAAACCTATTTAAGGCACCTATGCCCAGCGACAACTCTAATTGCATGAAACGAAGGCATGTTTTTTTTTTCAATTTAAGAAACAGTATACGATAGATCCATGGGGAAGAGGGGGAGCAAAACGCGCACCTGAGGCGGGCTTTGGAGAGCTCCCAGTAGCACCTCCCGTAGTGCCGCAGCGCGTCGGAGACGGATCCGGCCTGCTGCGAAACGGATACAGCCGCCGCCGCCGCTGCTTCTTCAACGACGTTGTTCGCTGCTGCGGCGGAGGGTGCGGACGAGGAGGCACGCGTCGAGGCGATAAGAGCGAGCGACGCGACCGGGTGGTGGATGGGGTCAGGGAGGAGGCGAGAGCGTAGAGCCCTCGCGGCGTAGGCCGCGGTGGCGCCGCCCCTCCACATGGCGGCTACGGGCGGCGGCGCAGGCGGCGATGACGAAGCCCGATGCGATGGCCGGTGGGAACGGGAGAGCTGGGAGGAGAGAAGGCCAGAGAGCGAAATGGGCAAAAGATATGGGCCGGGCCAAACTTCGCCTGGGTTAATTGGGCCCGTTTGGCCGATCTTGGTGCAGCAAGCCGATTCAACACATGTTAGTCCGCTTTTTTCCGGCTTGATAGGAAAGCTTACGTGAAAAAATAATTTTAACAAAAGAATAAAATAAAATGAAACATGTAATGCAATGTAAGGTGGAAAATAATATGATAGGATGGTGGTATAATAAAAAAAAAGTTAGCCTAAATAAATTAGCCACAAGTTTTAGAATTAAAGGTGGTGATATGATTCATATTTCTCTCTAAAGAAACTAACAAAAAGAATGGGTTGGTCATGTAGCTAGACTCATCACCTTTCTCATGTTAATGTAGTAGCCACGGTCATTTGTGCGAGAATTCAAAGTGTCCATGCAGCTCGATCTATATTTTCTAGTTTATCATGGTTCGCTTCTAATATCTCCATGTGTTGAATGTTGCCTACTGTGTCTTCATGTGCCAATGCTTCATAGTGTCATCTTCTAAATTTAATCATATACGCTCATTGGAAGCATTGCCGAAGCTCCTTTTCTTTGTCGTCATCTTCATCTCATGTATCTTATTGTCATCGTCTTGTTGCAGCCTCTTCTTTACAGGTTTTCCCCTGCGTCCTGAACAGGACGCATACTGAAATATAGCCTTATTGAAAAGTTTATAAAATTACCTTTCCAATAAGTGGTGGATCATCAAAAATGGAGTTCAGATGAGAGAGTTATGCCCAATTTATTTTAGCATTACGTGATGTCCAGAACTTATTTTAGGACGTGCGACATTTGATGATTTGACCATAACTGCATGTAGGAATCTCCGATTGTCTTGCTTATTGGAGCATAGATTTCATGGGACTTCTAACTATCCTAAAACATTATGTTGTTTACTTCTAAGATCGTGTAAAATATTGATGACAATAATAGCTTCTAGTCCATCAATAAGAGATACTGATGATCCTGATCTTGTTGTCTTTAGGGTATCATGTCACGCATCCTTCGGCTTCAAGGTCATCACTGTTGCTGTACTACCGAGTAACATCGTGGTAATGATGTGTCGTCTCCATAATTCTTACTTTTGCCGTATGATGTGTCATCTCTAACTAAAATCACCCATTAAAAATCGCTTTTAAAATCTTTTTACCGCTGAGCTCCCGGAAATCAGAAATCTTCCCGGCGATTTCGCCGTCCCGGCACCCAAGCCGCCCTCCATCATTTTATCCGTGCCCGTAATTTCCGCCGCGTGCCGTCGCCAGACGCCGCGCGGGTGCTCCAACCGCGTGCCGCGAACGCCGCCGGTCCCTCTCCTTTTCTTCCTCTTTTTCCCCTCCCCTTTTCTTTTTCTTTTTCCTTTTTTCCTTTCTTCCTCCTTTTTCTTTCTCCTTCCTCCTTCCTTCCTCTCTCTCCTCCCTCCTTCTTCCTGGCGCACCGTACGCCGGCTCCTGGCGCCACTCCGTCTGAACCGGGCCCCCCCGCCATTACTC
>NC_028454.1:23512412-23519579 GCF_000263155.2 Setaria italica
GCGAGCGTGCCACCTAGCACCGATTCGTGCCGCCTTCCCCCGCGACGCCCTCCTCCGGCACCCGAGCCCCTACCGCCAGCCCGGCCCCCACCCCATGCCGCACACCGCCGGCTGCCCCTCGTCGGCCTATAAAAGGGCCGCTCGCCCGGCCTCCCTTGCCACACCACCACCACCCCATCTCACCACCGCCGCCCGTGCGCCACCGTCCGTGCGCCGCCGCCTCCCGCCTCTACCCGAGCGCCGCCGCCACCTTAACCACCGCCGGTCGCCCTTCCCCCGCCTCCAATCCCTCACGGTAACATGCAAAATGGAGCCCCATTCCATCCCTCCGCCGCCCCCGGCCCACGGCTCGCCGCCGGCGAGGTCCGGCCGGCCGGCCGCCGGCGGTCAACCCCATCTCTCTCTCCCTCTCCAAGTTCCTAGAAAGGAAAATAAGAATGCTCCGGATTTTTTATCTGACCCCCACATTTTCCCAAATTACAAACAGGCCCTTCCACCACTCTCATAAACCTATTCGCAGATATGCCCCTCCACCTCCAAAAGTATTCACAAATAGGTCCTTGGTTTAGCGCAAATCAATCCTAAACCTTCCTTTTAAGCTCCTAATTCATGTTTAACCCATCATTTCATGCGCCAAACTTCCTCCAATTGATCCCAAATTTTACCACGTACTCCTCCAGAATACTTTCGCCGATCCATATCCAAATTTCCTAAAAATAATCTTTCTACCTATTTTCCGTTCACGTTTTCTGTTCGGAGTTCACGGATAAAAACCGATTTCCTTTTTATTTATTTGTGTGCCCGTTTGTGTGTGCCGTAGATCGCGGATTGCCCGAGGAGGAGTTTGACCGCGAGCCCGAGCCCGAGGACCAACAGCACGAGCCGGAACTTCCGGAAGGCTTTGAAGACGGCAAGTCCAATCTCACCCTTTGATGCATATTTAATACCTAGTTTTTCAAACACAACCTATGGGCCCATTTTACAAAATGCATATTATTTCATTGCAAGACATGGTTGGATAGCCACCCCTTGATTGTTATGAACATTCCTTGTTACCCTACGGTTGTCTCTAAATATGACTCGCTCTATTTAGTCGATGACCACCGCTAGAATGCTTAGGAAATTGCTACTTAATTACAATCATTATTACAATGGTGTATTCGGAAAATAAATGTGTGCGTGTGTGCAAGTGAGAAAAATGGCTTTCCGGGTTCAAAGGAAAAGGATGTGTAGACAGGATGGATGGGTATTCCTGGTGTGGGATGCCAGGGTGTTGTGCTCGTACCTTGGTGGTTGAGCAATGTCAGGAGATATCCATCTTGTCGTGGTTAAGGACCGAGTTGATGTGTCATCTTGCCTAATTCAACCATCGTGCAACCACTCGACCGTTGTATGGGCAACGGCTTAGCATAAATCCCACTAGCTGAACTGATAGTCTTCAGGGGTGCTGGTGAGCAACGGGAGCCCATGGAAAAGGAGTAAGATCTTGATGACTTAGGTCCCGGTTACGGTCTCGTGGATGAGCCGTGAACCCCTTGGGTGCTTCCGTGAGGGCTAGCCAGTCTTAGCTAAGGTGGGTAATGGCTTTGCTAGGAAACGGAAGAGCCCGGATGCCACCCCAGCACCACCGCCTTCGGAAAGGAACTCCGAGGTGTCGGATGGACAGGCGCCAGAAACCCCTCCAGCGGGTGGGACTCTGAAGGATGAAGTGCTGGCCCTCCTCATCCCGTTAGAAGACCACTCAGTCCAAGGAGAAGACTCGCCTCATGAGTAGTATGCCCAGCCCAAAGTTGCCCAGGGAATGAAGCCGTCATGGTCCGCAGTTTAGAGTTGTACCCCCTTCAGTTGTGTTGCTGTAACCGGTCGTGTAGTACGTGTTTTGGTCTTACCCCCAGAAGTGTTGTACCCCCCGGGCAAAATAAATAAAATCGCTTGTGTTTGTTGCTTGTTAGTCTGTGTGTTTGTCGACAGGAGGTGGATTCTGTCTCTTCGAAAATACGAATTAACCACCTTAAAGATCACTAAAACCCAAATCCTACTCACATAAAGTCTCACTCAATCTGTAGATGCCACCCAAGCGTGCCACCAGGACTTTCCCAAGTCAGGCCCATGCCACCCCCAGTGCTGAGAGGCAGCCAGAAAGGCAAGAACCGCCTCTGGCAGTGCTTTCTGAGGAATAGGAAGTGAGCCAGATAGAAGAAAGGGGAGAAAGCCAAGTGGGAACACAGCAACCACCACGCCCACCAGTTATTGATCTGGTTCAAGTGATGAACAACCAGACCCTTCTGCTGGAAGCTCTAGCCAACGCCGTTACCCGCTAGAGGCCCCGCGGACAGAACATGAATGAGAAGTTGATGGACTTCCTCCGGACCAAGCCACCCACTTTTGGCGGGTCCATCAACCCTCTGGACGCAGATGACTGGCTGCGCGTCATCCAGAGGAAGCTGGAACCATTTGGTTGCGAGGGTAGGGACAAAGTTCTCTTGGCTGCCCACCAGCTCACCGGAACTGTCCTAGCCTGGTGGGAAAACTACTGCTCTGCCGCCCAGGATGCCTCTACTATCACCTGGGATGAGTTCGTGACGAAATTCCATCGCTACCACATCCCCGCGGCTACCATAAAGCGCAAGGCTGATGAGTTTCGCGAGCTTCGCCAAGGCAATAGGTCCGTGGAAGAGTACACTTTCCAGTTCATGGAGCTGGCCCGTTATGCTCCAGAGGAGGTGGACAAGGATGAAAAGAAGCAGGACATGTTCAAGAAAGGCTTGAACGCGGAACTAAGGACCCTTCTCACTCCCCAGATCTACCCTGACTTCAACACCTTGATGAACATGGCCATCTTGACTGAGAGGGCCAAGGCAAAAGAGCGGAGGGACAACAAGCGTCGGTTCCTGGAGAACAAGACGCACCAGCAGGACCGATTCCAGAAGCCAAGGAGCTTCAGTCACCCCTTGCCCAGATCCCAAGCTCCCATGCATTATCGGACCCAGTCCCAAGCACCCGGCTCACACCAGACTGCTGCCCCGTTCAGAAGCCAGAACCCTGCCAAAGCTCCACAGAGCAGCGCCAGCCAAGTCACCGGCAACAGTAGGGCATGCTTCAACTGCAGAGAGCCAGGGCATTTCATCGCCAACTGCCCCTATGCCAACAAGCCCGCAGCATCAGCCTTCTCCAACTCAGTAGCTGGGCCCAGGGACGCATTGTCAGGAGCCAACCGTGTGCCAGTCCGCGGCAACAACAACCCCAGCAAGAACAACAGCCAGCAGATGAGGCCGCCCCAGCAATCATTCGGACGAGCCCGCGTCAACCACATCGGCGCGCAAGAAGCTCGCGAAGCTAAGGGCGTGGTACTCGGTGAGTTTCTAGTCAGCTCAGTCTTGGCAATAGTACTTTTTGACTCTAGAGCATCACATTCCTTCATATCCTCAAGTTTTGTGGAAGAACACCATATACCCACAGTACTACTAAAGTTACCCCTATTAACCCGAACTCCTGGAGCTGACATTCAGTGTCGATTAGGTTGTTCCCGGGTAAGGATTAATTTAAGTGGGGTAGAATTTCTAGCGGATCTAGTAGTACTTAAGTCTAAGGGGATAGATGTGATTCTTGGAATGGACTGGTTGAGCCTGCATGACGGTCATATAGGGTGTGCCGATAAAGTAGTACACCTGACCAATCGGGATGGTGTGCAAGTGACCTGTCACACTCGAGGAAGTGGCCCAGACCCCATGGTGTTTAGCATGGAGACCAAGACCATAGAAGAAGTCCCGGTAGTGAGTGAATACTCGGATGTCTTTCCCGAGGAACTACCTGGAACGCCCTCAGATAGGGACATAGAGTTCGTAATTGACCTTGTCCCCGGAACCTCTCCTATATCCAAGAGACCCTATAGGATGGCAGCCTCAGAGTTACTCGAACTGAAGAAACAGTTGGGAGAATTGCAGCAGAGTGGCTTCATCAGGCCTAGCTTATCCCCGTGGGGAGCCCCCGTACTTTTTGTCAAGAAGAAAGACGGGAGTATGAGAATGTGCGTAGATTATCGCGCACTAAATGAAGTCACCATTAAGAACAAGTACCCCCTCCCCAGAATAGATGACCTATTTGACCAGTTGAAAGGAGCCAAGTATTTCTCCAAGATAGATCTGAGGTCAAGGTACCATCAACTCAAGATCAAGGAGAGCGACATCCCGAAGACGGCCTTTGTCACCCGTTATGGTCAATTTGAGTTTACGGTGATATCTTTTGGATTGACCAATGCACCTGCTTATTTCATGAATCTCATGAACAAGGTGTTTATGGATGAGTTAGATAAGTTTGTCGTAGTCTTTATTGACGATATACTTATTTACTCCAAGAGTGTTCAGGAGCATGAACAACATATACGGGTGGTGTTAGAAAAATTGAGAGCCCACCGACTCTATGCTAAATTCAGCATGTGTGAATTTTGGCTTGAGAAAGTGGCATTCCCTTGTCATATCCTGACCGCGAAAGGAGTCGCTGTTGATCCTGAGAAAGTTGAAGCCGTCTCCAACTGGCAGCAACCCACCAATGTTAGTGAGATTAGGAGTTTTCTGGGTTTAGCTGGGTATTACCGGAGGTTTATTGAGGGATTCTCCAAGATAGCCCGGCCCATGACAGAGCTGCTCAGGAAGGATAAGAAGTTCAGCTGGACCGAGTCATGTGAGCGGAGCTTCCAAGAGCTGAAGAAGAGGTTGACGACAGCCCCAGTATTAACCTTACCTGATATCCAGCGAGACTTCGTCATCTACTCTGATGCATCCCGACAAGGATTAGGATGTGTCCTCATGCAGGATGGGAAGGTGGTGGCATATGCTTCCCGACAACTTAAGCCCCATGAGCAGAACTACCCAACCCATAACTTGGAGTTTGCAGCCGTAGTGCATGCCCTCAAGATCTGGAGACATTACCTGATTGGGAATAAGTGTGAAATCTACACCGACCATAAGAGCCTAAAATACATTTTCACCCAGCCCGATCTGAATTTAAGGCAAAGAATGTGGTTAGAACTGGTAAAGGACTACAACCTAGAAATCCACTACCACCCCGGCAAGGCTAATGTCATGGCTGACGCCTTAAGCCAAAAATCCTAAGGACAGCCCGGACCCGAGAATACCCGCCTACAAGAGGAGATAGCTCGGCTAAATGTACACATAGTTCCCCAGAATACTAGCCGCAAGCTAAGTGTCCAGCCCACGTTGGAGGATAAAATCCGAGAAGCCCAGAGTTCGGATCAGGACTCAGTAAAAATCCGCAAGCAGACCGGAGAAAATAAAGCCCCGGATTTCAGGGTGGACGACAAAGGAACCCTATGGTACAAGGACAGGATTTGTGTCCCCAAAGACGGGGAGTTCAGGCAGACCATCATGGATGAAGCCCATAACTCGACATACTCCATCCACGCCGGATCCACCAAAATGTATATGGACTTAAAGCAGAAATACTAGTGGAATGGAATGAAGGCAGACATAGCTCAGTTTGTCACCCATTGTGATACCTGCCAAAGGGTCAAGGCCGAGCACCAGAAGCCAGCCGGCTTGCTGCAACCCTTGCCTATCCCGGTTTGGAAGTGGGATGAGATCAGCATGGATTTTGTAGTAGGCTTTCCCAGAACTCAAAAGGGAAATGACTCCATATGGGTAATAGTGGACCGACTCACTAAAGTCGCTCACTACCTACCCGTACGGACCACGTATGGTGGGGAACGACTAGCCCGACTCTACGTCGACAACATAGTGAAGCTGCATGGTGTGCCCAGCCAGATCGTCTCAGATAGAGGAACTCAGTTCACCTCTAGGTTTTGGAGAAGTTTGCATAAAGCCATGGGCACAAAATTGGACTTTAGTTCAGCCTACCACCCTCAGACTGATGGCCAAACAGAGCGAGTCAACCAAATCATGGAAGATATGCTGAGAGCGTGTGTCCTCACCTATGGCAAGGATTGGGAACAAAGTTTACCCTATGCAGAGTTCTCATACAATAATAGTTACCAAGTCAGCCTAGGCATGTCACCATTTGAGGCACTTTATGGTAGAAAGTGCCAGACCCCTTTGATGTGGTCAGAAGTAGGAGAACGCTCCCTAGTCGGACCAGCTTTCATCAAGGAAGCAGAAGATCGTGTGGCAGAAATTCGAGAAAAGCTGAAGGTCCCACAATCCAGACAGAAAAGCTACTCGGACAAAAGGAGACGGGAATTGTGCTTCAATGAGGGAGATTTTGTCTACCTCAAGGTTTCCCCGATTCGGGGTACTTGAAGGTTTCAAGTACAAGGAAAACTGGCACCTCGGTATATTGGACCTTACCAGGTGTTAAAAAGAGTTGGAGCCGTAGCTTACCGTATCCAACTGCCTAAGGAGATGTCGGATATACACCCGGTATTTCATGTCTCTCAGCTGAGAAAATTTTGAGAGTACCGGAGGAACAAGTACCGGTGGAGACAATAGACCTACAAAAGGACCTTCGGTATCAAGAAGTGCCCGTCAAAATTTTGGACACCGTCACCAGAAGGACAAGAAATACAGCAGTCCGGATTTGCAGAGTACAATGGTGTAGACATGGCGAAGAAGAGGCCACGTGGGAACGCGAGGACGCGTTAAAGAAGGAATTTCCCCACCTTTTCACGAGGACGCGTTAAAGAAGGAATTTCCCCACCTTTTCAGGACTCAGTCGAATCTCAAGGACGAGATTCAATTTAAGTGGGGTAGGTTTGTAACATCCGCGGAAATCACCAACAAAAATCACCCGTTAAAAATTGCTTTTAAATCTTTTTACCGCTGAGCTCCTAGAAATCAGAAATCTTCCCGGCGATTTCGCCGTCCCGGCACCCAAGCCGCCCTCCATCATTTTATCCGTGCCCGTAATTTCCGCCACGTGCCATCGCCAGACGCCGCGCGCGTGCTCTGACCGCGTGCCGCGAACGCCACCGGTCCCTCTCTTTTTCTTCCTCGTTTTCCTCTCCCCTTTTCTTTTTCTTTTTCCTTTTTCCTTTCTTCCTCCTTCTTCTTTCTCCTTCCTCCTTCCTTCTTCTCTCTCCTCCCTCCTTCTTCTTCCTGGCGCACCGCACGCCGGCTCCTGGCTCCACTCCATCTGAACCGCCCCCCCCGCCATTACTCCGGCCGGCCCCTCCGGCGCCCGACCCCCCCGGCCGCC
>NC_028454.1:23519679-23527394 GCF_000263155.2 Setaria italica
CGCAATTCATCTCGTCCCCACGTAATTACAAGGCCCGGCCCCCACCCCATGCCGCACACCGCCGGCCGCCCGGTCCCCCACCACCGGCCGCCCCTCGCGGGCCTATAAAAGGGCCACTCGCCCAGCCTCCCTTGCCACACCACCACCACCCCAGCTCGCCACCGCCGCCCGTGCATTGCCGCCTCCCGCCGCCGCCCGTGCGCCGCCACCTTCCGCCTCCACCCGAGCGCCGCCGCCACCTTAACCCCCGCCTCCAATCCCTCACGGTAACATGCAAAATGGAGCCCCATTCCATCCCTCCGCCGCCCCCGGCCCACGGCTCGCCACCGGCGAGGTCCGGCCGGCTAGCCGCCGCTGGTCAACCCCATCTCTCTCTCCCCCTCCAAGTTCCTGGAAAGGAAAATAAGAATGCTCCGGATTTTTTATCTGACCCCCACATTTTCCCAAATTACAAACAGGCCCTTCCACCACTCTCATAAACCTATTCGCAGATATGTCCCTCCACCTCCAAAAGTATTCACAAATAGGTTCCTGGTTTAGCGCAAATCAATCCTAAACCTTCCTTTTAAGCTCCTAATTCATGTTCAACCCATCATTTCATGCGCCAAACTTTCTCCAATTGATCCCAAATTTTACCACGTACTCCTCCAGAATACTTTCGCCGATCCATATCCAAATTTCCTAAAAATAATCTTTCTACCTATTTTCCGTTCACGTTTTCTGTTCGGAGTTCACGGATAAAAACCGATTTCCTTTTTATTTATTTGTGTGCCTGTTTGTGTGTGCCGTAGATCGCGGATTGCCCGAGGAGGAGCTCGAGGAGGAGTTTGACCGCGAGCCCGAGCCCGAGGACCAACAGCACGAGCCGGAACTTTCGGAAGGCTTTGAAGACGGCAAGTCCAATCTCACCCTTTGATGCATATTTAATACCTAGTTTTTCAAACACAACCTATGGGCCCGTTTTACAAAATGCATATTATTTCATTGCAAGACATGGTTGGATAGCCACCCCTTGATTGTTATGAACATTCCTTGTTACCCTACGGTTGTCTCTAAATATGACTCGCTCTATTTGGTCGATAACCACCGCTAGAATGCTTAGGAAATTGCTACTTAATTACAATCATTATTACAATGGTGTATTCGGAAAATAAATGTGTGCGTGTGTGCAAGTGAGAAAAATGGCTTTCCGGGTTCAAAGGAAAAGGATGTGTAGAAAGGATGGATGGGTATTCCTGGTGTGGGATGCCAGGGTGTTGTGCTCGTACCTTGGTGGTTGAGCAATGTCGGGAGATATCCATCTTGTCGTGGTTAAGGACCGAGTTGATGTGTCATCTTGCCTAATTCAACCATCGTGCAACCACTCGACCCTTGTATGGGCAACGGCTTAGCATAAATCCCACTAGCTGAACTGATAGTCTTCAGGGGTGCTGGTGAGCAACGGGAGCCCATGAAAAAAGAGTAAGATCTTGGTGACTTAGGTTCCGGTTTCGGTCTCGTGGATGAGCCGTGAACTCCTTGGGTGCTTCCGTGAGGGCTAGCCAGTCTTAGCTAAGGTGGGTAATGGCTTTGTTAGGATCCGCACCAGCACTAAGGTGATCGTGCTGCGGTACCCTACTTGTGGGAAAACTGTACAACCTCTGCAGAGTTAAAACCTATCCGGGTAGCCGTGTCCACGGCATTGGACGAGTTACGGCTTGGTCACATAACTAGTACTTGGGCATGGATGGTCACGGGTGCGTGTGTGTGTGTGTTGGGTTTTGGAAGTGTCCAGCAGTTGTGCCGTGAGCTATGACGGACGGGGAGTCCGATAGCAATAAAACTTGGATCCTTTGTGTAGGATCAACCCCACTCCATGTTCGGTTACCAAAGAAAAGCTTTACAAAAATTTGTTTGAAAACGAGCCTATGCATGTGTTTAAAATCTAGCTTTATTGCAAATAAACTCTAGCCTATCCTTGATCTATCTTGTGCATATAATTGCTTGTATCCCCCTCCGTGGATGGGGTTGGACTTGTTGAGTACATTCGTACTCACCCTTGCTTCGTAACTACAGAGGAAGACCCGGACTTCATTGCCGAAGACCTTGAGTAGAGGTTGTGTCCACACCCAACGCTGCATGTGGTGTTGGCCTTTCCAAGATGCTGCTGCTGCCGTGTAGTCCCGAGTGCTGTCTTTTGGTAGTCGCTTGGTTAGCCGCTGTTGTTTATTTACTTCTTATCGCTGCGTGGCTTTCACGCCCACTCCCCCGGGAGTTGTACGGTAACTGAATTATCTATCGAATAAATGTGTTATCAGCCTCCTGGGACTGATCATTGTATCACATTTAGTCTCTACTTATGTGGGGATGCTTCAGGTGGTATCAGAGCCGTCGTTGGCTGTAGGACGCGACCTTAGGACCGGATTAGCCCTTTTGACCAAAATAAAAGATTTATAAAATTTCTGCCTACCTCTGCTCTATTGCAAAACTAATTTGTGCCCCGAATCTTTTCCAGATGGCCGAAGAAGGATGGCTTAACAGCCACTGCCTGGAGGAGCCCGGTTTTCCCAGATTGTTGTTCACTTGCATGGACCGTCTTGGAATCTATGAGCGTCCGGAGTACACCAGCAGGGAGTACGAGGACCGCGGAACCCCTCGATGTGAGATGATTATCTACATCAGGCGGAGTAGCCGCTACCCCGACATCCAGCCTTGGAATGTGACTGCCACCGGCTTCCGGCACAAGAATACCTATCAAGTGGCAGCTCGGAAGGCCCTCCGTTTCCTGTGCTAGATCTACGAAAGGCACATCGGCCGTACTCCGATGAAGTTCTACCCGCCTGTCAAGAAGAACCACCCGGTATGGCTGGCTCGGGTGAGAACTTTGGAAGGACGTGGACAGCGCGAGGACGACCCCACTGTACTCCACATGGCTGCCTACCTTCTCACCTTGGACGAGCTCTACGACGAGCAGGCTGCTAAGTTGAAGTAGCAGACTCGTAGGGTCGAGGACGCAGAGGTTATGGTGAGGAGGCTTCAGGTGAAGTTAGCCGCCGCCAAAGCTCGAGCCGCAACCGCCCGAAGCAATGAGGCCATTGCCATTGAGGCTCTCAAGGAGGCCGAGGATCGGCACTCCAAGGAACTGAAGGATGCCCACCTCACCATTCGTGCTAGGAGGAGGATGGTGGCCATCGAGGATGAAGAGGCCCCTATCCTTGAAGAAATTCCCATCGCCCCAGGGTCCAGTAAATGGAAGAGCCCGGATGCCACCCCAGCGCCACCGCCTTCGGAAAGGAACTCCAAGGTGTCGGATGGAGAGGCGCCAGAAACCCCTCCAGCGGGCGGGACTCTAAAGGATGAAGTGCTGGCCCTCCTCATCCCGTTAGAAGACCACTCAGTCCAAGGAGAAGACTCGCCTCGTGAGTAGTATGCCCAGCCCAAAGTTGCCCAGGGAATGAAGCCGTCATGGTCCGCAGTTTAGAGTTGTACCCCCTTCAGTTGTGTTGCTGTAACCGGTCGTGTAGTACATGTTCTGGTCTTACCCCCAGAAGTGTTGTACCCCCCTTGGCAAAATAAATAAAATCTCTTGTGTTTGTTGCTTGTTAGTCTGTGTGTTTGTCGACAGGAGGTGGATTCTGTCTCTTCGAAAATATGAATTAACCACCTTAAAGATCACTAAAACCCAAATCCTACTCACATAAAGTCTCACTCAATCTGCAGATGCTGCTTCAACTCAGGCGCTTTGGCTTGCCCGACTGCTCGGTGATCTCCTTGGCAGAGACACTAGAGCGGTGGAGCTCAGGGTGGACAGCAAGTTCGCTCTGGCCCTGGCAAAGAATCCCGTTTTCCATGAGCGGAGCAAGCACATCCGGGTGAGGTACCACTTCATTCGAGGTTGCTTGGAGGAAGGAAGTATCAAGGCGAGCTACATCAACACCAAGGATCAGCTTGCGGACCTACTCACCAAGCCCCTTGGGAGGATCAAGTTCCTTGAGCTCTGTTCCTGGACCGGGATGGTCCAACGTTCCCATAAGACGACGCACAAGGCTTAGGGGGAGAATGCTGGATAAGTCTTGCAGTCCTTGTGGGGTTGCTGGTTGCTGTACTGTTGCTGCTGGTCCTTGGCAGTTAAGGACAGTGGGTACTGCTGGTCCTTGGCAGTTAAGGACAGTGGGGCTGCAGCATATGCTTGCTGCAGCACCACTTTTGTTGACTACTTTTAGAGTAGGACAGTCCTAGGCATTTAGACTAGATAGGACAGCATCAAAAAGGCATCTTAGACTAGCATATGCCTTGATGCTTGGCTGGTTGGCTACTTGGCTAGCTATAAATATGTATCCCCAACCCTTGGTTGGACATGGCATTGTGGAAAGAAAACCTAGAAAATTGCCCCAACTCTTCCTAGTGCCATCCTCTCAATGAGAGTTACAGTTCAGATCCTAACACATTGAAGAAGAAGTATTAACTTACACAAAGTTTTTGATGCTTAAACTATAGCCCACGCTTACTCTCACACCCACCGCATCATCCATCGATGGCCAACAATGTTCACTAAAGCCTGCAAACTTTCTTTATCAACCTCAATTTACCCACGTCACAGGTATCCCCCAATAGAATTTTGAACCAAATAGAAGCTCAACATTGCAACAGTAATCTATTAGGTCCAAACTTCAAAGTTGTGTTTTGGATTTCTGAAAATCAGCTTGCAGTTTTGCACCTCAGAGTCTCGGACTCTTGGGTTGGAGTTGGTGATAGTTTTGTAGTGTTAGTTTATGATCTACAATTTTTTTTACCTCTGTTCCAGCTTATACGTTGATTGGTTTGAAGTCACTGTGTTTATTAGGCTCATTCCTCCTCTATTTCCCCTCTAGCACTGCTTTGAGGTCGAGGCGTCAGTTGTTTCATTTCTTTTTTTTTCATCTCCCTTTCCTCTTCGTCATGTTTTGTTTATAAATTACAAATGTTTTTGCAATTTATGATGATGCGGAGGTAATACCACATCTTTTTGGCCACTGAGAACAGTGTTCTACCAAACACAACTTGTTTCTATTGAGTTAGACTTAGTTTTCTGATTTAGTGGTGTTTCCCAAAATTTACTTATGCACTTTGTGAGATATCTTGGGATGTGCTTTTATTGCTTTGGGCCTTGGCCTTTCTGGTTTTGTGGTGGACGGATATTTTGTTTACTTGTATATTTGCTTTTGATACTCTAGAGCCAAATGCATCTTTGCTCCCCTTTTTCTGAGTTTGAAAACAGTGTGCTAGACTCTGTTGTAGACATATTTTATTTGGATGGAGATTTGTAGTTTTTGTGCCATCTAGTTCTCTGTGTAAGCACATTCCTCTGAGTTTTTACAGTGTTTTAGCCAAATTTCTACACAAAATGGTCCCCAAATGTATATTGCCACTTGGCCTTTGGGCTTCTTTGCTAATGATCCCGCAGGAATCAATAGGCATTTGGGTTACCTTTTCGGTTTTCCTTTTTAAAATATGTACGTCCTTCTTGTTTATTGATTTATTGTTTTGTTTCCTTTTGCTTTCAAACAAAATGCCATAAGGTTACAGTTTCATGCATCAAACAACTTATTCTTCTTGCAAGAAAACTTTGGTAATATCTGCTCCTTTCACTTGAGCTTCTTTGTAGAAAGACAAAAACATACACTAAATGCTTGATTGATGTTATAAGCATATGTTTATTTACATTCCTCTCTTTGTTTTATTCTGTGTATTGGTTTGTCAGTGTGATGTCTCCAGTAACAACTCGCATTTTCTGGTTGTCTTTTGCACCAATTGAGGATTGGTCAAGAGTCAAAGTGATGCAAGCTATGGCTAATTTAGTTGTCACTGTAGATTGTCTTGGTGGAATTAGTTGAAATGGATGCATATTGATGCAGAATACTCAAATGTTAATTTGTATTGTTGATTGTATTGTCTTAATTATTATGGATAATTGTGCAGCATTTAAGTATTCTCTAGTAAATACCATGTGTTTCTTTTGTTTTTAGAGCCAGGCTCCATGTTTTGACGAGGATCTCCCCTAACAAAGTTTATTGTGTTTATGGAACATTACAATGTTTATTTTTGCAAAGATTTATTCCAATGGTTATCTATTGTTTCTTTGTCATATGGAACACGAGCATCTTACCTTATTCACATGCATTATTTGCATGCCTTCATGTTTCATATGCTATTTCCTTCATCTTTCCATAAAATTAAATTCATCTTTCCATAAAATTAAATTCTGATGGCATCATTTTGCCTGATTTGTTTGCCTACATGTTTAATATCATTCTTCACAATACTCGCAAGGAAAACTCATCTATGTGTCTATGTGCTATTTCTTCTTCCTTTTTTCATTTTTTTATCTCTTACACTTGAATAACGATTTTCTTTGGATGCCTGATAGTATGGCTGCTAAAACGGCTGGAGCTGTCCAAGTGCTTAAGGATGACACTGTTAAACGCACACCGATAGCACGACCTAGCATTGGTCATGAAGGAAAGCCGATTAGGTTGTTGTCAAACCACTTCGCTGTGAAGCTTAGAGGAGTCGATGCTGTTTTCTACCAATACAGTGTAATGGACAATTTTGAAAATCTGTTTCTTGCTCATTTGTTTTATTCTGAAATTAATTTTGGTTACATTGTAGGTACAATTCTTCTGCTGTTCTGCATGTGTTACTTGCTCATATGTTTTATTCTGAAATCGCTTTTGGTTACATTGTAAGTCTCCATCACATCTGAGGATGATAAGGTAGTTGATGGTAAGGGTATTGGCCGAAAGGTCATTGATAAACTGTTGCAAACATACAGTTCTGAACTTGATGGGAAGGATTTTGCATATGATGAAGAGAAATGTTTATTTACTGTGGGGCTACTTCCACAGAATAACTTTGAATTCACTGTTATCTTGGAAGAAACATCTTCAAGGTACCTGCACTTTTAGTTCTAGTAACTTTGCAAACTGATATGGTATAAAGTGAAAATGTATGAGTGTTGTTTGATTATCCTGCTTAGTTTATTTACACACTTTCCATATATGCATATCTTGCATTGCTACTAGCTACCATCATTCTAAATTTTACTTCAATTTTTTATATTTTCAATTGGAATTTCAGTTCAGAGTTATGTAAAAGTGAACCATCTATAGACATCTTGTTTTTGTTAACATATATAGAGAGAGATATACATTTTCTTTCCCTTTTCTCTTTTTGGCCCATGTAGGCCTCATGGCCCATTTGGTCCATACAATGTATATGTGTAACCCTAGTCAATGCAATGGATAAGGTTCTGGTCATTCTTCCCTAACACTTTTATCTATGTGACCATGTGGGACTAGGTTTTCATTCACGCTGTCTTGTACACTGAAATAATGGTATTGCAAAAAAGGAGATATTTTAGTACTAGGTTCCTTGCTAACTCTGTTTTGTCCAGCATGTTGGCCTAGAAATCCTTGCCCCACAGCTCACTGAGGTCTCCTTCGATGATTGGTGGAGAATGGTGGAGAGTGCGGTGGGTGGTGAAATGAGAAAAGGTTAAACTCCCTGATCATTCTGGGGGCCTGGACCATTTGGAAGCACCGCAATGATTGTGTTTTCAACGGCGCTACCCCAAACATCACAACAGCCCTGATGTTGGCTAAGGATGAAGCCAACTTGTGGAGTATGGCAGGAGCTAAAGGGATCACCTTGCTCACTGCCCGGGGAGTATCTGCTTTCGACCTCAGGCCCGTTCACGT
>NC_028454.1:23527494-23785372 GCF_000263155.2 Setaria italica
ATTGTTTGTAGTACAAAAAGATAAAGAGACTATTGAACTCCTTGTGTTGAAGAAAGTATAGTGTGGTCTGTCATTATGCTGGAAAAGAAATTGAACATCAACAGAGATATAATACCTTTTGATATGCTGAAGTAGTCTATAGGTACTGCGATGAAGAAACCCCAATAGGCAAACTTATATGAATATGTACTCAATTCATCTGTCTTCAGGGCTGTTGGTGGAAGCCCAGGGCATGGAAGCCTTAGTCAAGCTGACAAAAAGCAAGTAAAGCGATCACATCTTGCAAAAAAATTCATTGTGACGATAAGTTATGCAGCAAAGATTCCTCTAAAGTCAGTTGCTTTGGCACTTCAAGGAAGTGAGTCAGAACATGCTCAGGATGCTCTGAGAGTCCTTGACATTGTTTTAAGGCAACAGCAGGCTAAGCGGTATGCTATTTCTTTTGTCATCACAATAACATATTTTGCTATTTTTATTTGTCTGTTTGGTTACCACATGTGTCTGTTGTTTCTTGTATACAGAGGTTGTCTACTTGTTAGGCAGTCATTTTTCAGTGATGACAGTCGAAACCTTGTTGATTTAACTGGTGGAGTTAGTGGCTGTCGTGGACTCCACTCTAGTTTCCGCACTAGAATGGGTGGTCTTTCATTAAACATGGGTATGCATTTGGATACATGTACTTGATTTTTTATTCAAATTGTCAATGTTGATACCATTATTTTTTGGTTACACAGATGTTTCAACCACCATGATTGTGACTCCTGGACCAGTTATTGATTTTCTCCTCACAAATCAAAATGTCAGAGGCATCGGGGATATTGACTGGCCCAGGGTACCTGGAATAAAAATAACTTGTCCTGGAATCCTAACTTATTTCCTTTCTAAAGAACAGAGCTTGAAGTAGTCTTATTAACTTGTACCTATTAATGACACAGGCCAAGAAAATGCTTAAAAACCTGAGAGTTAAAGCTAAGCACAATAACATGGAGTTCAAGATCATTGGCCTTAGCGATCAACCATGCTCCAGACAGACGTATGTCTCTATTCTTGTGATGTGCTTTCTATACTGTTCCATTTATTTGCTGATTATGAAATATATTATGCACAGATTCCCAATGAAAGTTCGAAATGGAAGCATTGAAGTTCAAACTATGGATATTACTGTTCAGGATTATTTTAAGTCCAAGCAGGTTGAATTAACGCTGCCTTATCTGCCATGCCTTGATGTTGGAAAACCAAAACGTCCTAATTATCTCCCAATTGAGGTTGCAGCCCTGTTTTTGTTTAAGTCTCTACTGTCGTCTGGTTATCATAGTTCTGATTGCACATGATATTCAAGTCGGTGATGTTATATTTCCTTTATGCAGCTATGCCACATGGTATCACTTCAACGCTATACGAAGGCACTGTCTTCTCAACAAAGAGCAACTTTGGTTGAAAAGTCACGACAGAAGCCTCAAGATAGAATGCGAGTTGTTACAGATGTGGGTTACTAAATTCGTTCGATGTTATTGCTTCTCCCAGCCTTTTCCCCTTGAACTTAACTCAGCTATAATTTACAGGCTGTAAAAAGTAATAGGTATGATGATGATCCAATCTTATCTTCTTGTGGTACTGAAATTGAGAAACATCTTACTCGTGTTGATGGTCGTGTTCTCTCTGCACCAACGGTTAGCCTATTTTTTCCCTTTTTTTTCATTGTATGATGTTCATATATAAGTAATGTTTTATAATTTTTTGAATATGCTATTCAGCTGGTTGTGGGGAACAGTGAAGACTGCATCCCGAACAGGGGCAGGTGGAACTACAATAACAAGGTTGTTACCGAGCTACTTGCAAGAGAACACATTTACCTGGAACATTTGTGCTGAACTTTCTTTCTTTTTAAACAATCGCAGAGGCTATTGGATCCTGTCAAGATTGAGCGTTGGGCTATCGTTAATTTCTCTGCTTGTTGTGACATGAGCAGAATCTCAAGAGAGTTGATAAACTGTGGACGAAGCAAAGGCATTGTAAGTCTTATGTGGTAGTTTATTTTCTACCACTATGGCATGTTTGGTTTTGAGGGATGGGATGGTCATGGATCATCTGAACCTAACCACCTTCCTTTGTTTTGAGGAATGGAATATGTTGCTCCATGACCACCTCATCTCTCACAAATCAACGATTAGTGTAACATGAGGAATGGTGGGATCCAACCAAAATCGATGGGATGACCCCATGACGTACCACACCATACTAGATAGGTTTTTTTTGGGTGAAACACATATATTATATATCAGTTAAAACAAAGTACAGATTTGAGAATTTCTTCTCATATTACAAGGTTGTAGCTTCCTAGTTACTGATCACCCAAACCAAACACCTCATAAAGGTTTGAAAATATTTAACATTTTGTGATGCTGTGCTTTGACCATAAAAGTTATCCCTTGTTTTGCATAGTTTATTGAACGTCCTCACACATTGGTGGATGAGGACAGTCAATCCAGGAGATGTTCACCTGTTGAAAGGGTTGAAAGGATGTTCGAAAAAGTCAAAACAAGCCTTCCTGGTCCTCCTGAATTTCTGTTGTGTGTTTTACCAGAGAGGAAGAATTGTGATATTTATGGTAATATATGATACACGGTTACTGTTTCTATGCTACCATGTAAACTTTTTGTAGCTAAACTTAATATGCTTTGAAGGGCCATGGAAGAAGAAAAATCTTCATGAAATGGGTATTGTCACTCAATGCATTGCTTCCAGTAATAAGATGAATGATCAATATTTCACCAATGTTCTTCTAAAAATTAATGCTAAGGTAAAATTTCATTGCTCTATCTGATTTTGCAGCTGTGCCTTGTTTGAAGAAACCACCTCTCATTGATGTGCATACTTTCTTGACTAATATGACTTGTTGACTAGCTCGGTGGAATGAATTCTAAATTGGCATTGGAACATCGCCAGATGATACCAGTTGTGACTCAGATACCCACATTAATTCTTGGAATGGATGTTTCACATGGTTCTCCAGGTCGAGCAGATATACCATCAATTGCCGCGGTGTGTCTTGTTCTCTCTTGCTTTACTTGCAGCGAGTGAAGATTGATTTTCACATTAACTTTTCAATGTTTTCATATACCTTATATGCAGTTCCATAGTTCAAATGAATAGCAAGCTCAATAAGTTGCACCGTTTTTAGGAGAACATTAATGAATTTATTGCACATTCTATTCTGGAAATCTACAAGCAGTGTTGCATGCTGGTTTGATATTTATTTCACTGTGATATTTATAATAAAGTTTACTCTGCAGGTTGTTGGATCTAGATGCTGGCCACTGATATCACGGTACAGAGCATCTGTCCGGACCCAATCTCCAAAGGTAGAGATGATTGATTCTCTATTTAAGCCGCTGTATGATGGGAAGGATGACGGCATAATGAGGTGATTTAAATTAACATCTTCTCAGTTTTCTATGTGTTCTTCTAGTTGTACCTCATGGTATCTGCATGTTATATGAAGTTATTGTGCTCACAAAGTGGCCTTTGGTCTGTTAAAAAAAACAATAGGTGGGCCCTATTATATTACCTTTTTCTACTTCCGCATTGCATTGCAGGGAACTTCTACTGGACTTCTACCAGACCAGTCAACAAAGAAAGCCTAAGCAGATAATTATCTTCAGGTGTGTATTGATTTAATTGTTCTTTTCAGTTATGCCTATGATTTTTTATACATTTAATAAGCAAAGCTGCAATGAATGTGTACTGCCTAATGTTTTATCCAACTCTAGTGATTTGCTTTCTTGAATTAAGAATTATCATTATTTTTACTGGCAAATGGTCTTTCCATGCTAATTTGATTTTTTTACTTCACAATAATGAATGTTGGTATTGTAAGAGAAAGTTTGGTGCTACAGAACTTTACCAGTCTTAAACTAGGAAAGTTCAAATATTCATACTGCTGATTATGTTTCTATATTGTCATTGGTACCTTTTTCTAATAAGAAAATCTGTAGTTTCTTACCATATTTTCTTAAAATTGACTGCGTTTTTTATTTAAATGTGAGCTCCTCTGTCTTTGTTAAAGGATGAATAGTCCAGGATTGACTTCACTTTGCGTGAAATGCATCACAAGTATCCATATTGTTTTTGCCAGTAAGAATGGTTTCTGAATACTCAGTTGATGTTCTTTGATTTTTGGGAGGATTGAAGTTGTTATGCTTGCTTAACTCAATGTTACATTTTAAGTAATTTCATACAATGATGGTTAATTAGATAATATATGTTCCTTTGTCTTTATTTTTTGTGGAAGAGTGCCTTTGCGGTTCCTTCCTTTCCTGTCTTGAACACGTTGGAGAGCCCCGCGAAACTGTACTAGAGAAAGCATCCTTCCTGTACTGCTTTACTTTATTTTTCCTGGATGATGAACTGGGCACTCACTGTGGTGTTGTGAATTTTCCAGTGTTTCTGCCATGAGTTTTCTGTGTCCACAGTATTGATGAGTTCTTATTCTTATGGTCTACGTATGCAGGGATGGTGTGAGCGAGTCTCAATTTAGCCAAGTACTGAACATTGAGCTTAATCAAATCATAAAGGTGACATTCTGTTTACCTGGGAATTCCTTGACTTTCTGGCATCCTTTTCTAACAAGAGCTCGACAATACAGGCTTATCAGAGTATGGGACAGGGGTATCTTCCGAAGTTCACAGTGATCATTGCTCAAAAGAATCACCACACAAAACTCTTCCAAGCTGATTCGCCAGACAACGTTCCACCTGGTAAGCTCCCCTGTCCCACTTAATACTGCTAAAGATACTTGCCACTTAAACAGCTTGAGCAACTGGCACTTTTGCTTTGCATCAGGGACTGTCGTAGACTCTGGTATTGTTCATCCAAGGCAGTATGATTTTTACATGTGTGCTCATGCTGGACCAATTGTAAGTTCTCCTAGCACAGTTTTGGATTTTGGTTGGCCATGCTTGTCAGTCGTTAGTTTATTAACCTGAATAACTTGACTGCATGTGTTGCTCTTACAGGGTACCTCAAGACCCACCCACTACCATGTGTTGCTCGATGAGATTGGCTTCTCAGCAGATAATCTCCAGAAGCTAGTTCTTTCACTTTCATATGTGTAAGCACATCTGTTTACGTATTTCTTACTCTTTTGTGCTAGAGCTGGGAGGATGCCAACATATTTATGCTTGTGCAGGTATCAGAGGAGCACCACTGCAATTTCTGTTGGTATGGATAACTACTTTATTGCAGTTTGCTTCCTCTATTTGAAGATATTAACTCTTTGTTGTGTGTTTGCCTTTGTACTGTTTCTTCTTTCTGTTTTTAAGATATTACTTGCTGTTTGATTATTGCTGTTTTAATTTCTTCAGTGGCACCTATCTGTTACGCCCACCTAGCAGCAGCTCAGATGGGGCAGTTCATGAAATTCGAAGAGTTCGCTGATACCTCATCAGGCAGTGGTGTCAATTCGTCGTCATCAGCAGCAATCCCAGAATTGCCGCGGCTTCATGCTGATGTCTGCAGTTCCATGTTCTTCTGTTGAGGTGATCTTGGTTGACCATTGTGTGGCAGGGCTAACTCTTTGTGAAGGAACCTGATATGATGGGTACACAGCAGGGTAACCGTTTTGTGAAGAAACCTAGTACTCCGTAGGTTGGTAGTTACTGTGTCGTGAATGGATGTCGGCTGTAATCTCTGGAGAGCAGTCTTCGGGTCTTTTTCGGATGGTATAGTGTGGATCCTTTGGTATAGCTTCCAGATTTTAGGGGTGGTATAAGATAGTAGGAGCATTTTGTTGACATAATGGAGGTTCGTGGATTTTAGCACTGGGGCATGCCTGTAAACCTGTATGTTTGAATCTGCAGATTTGATCAAGTTTATATAAAATATAACATGTACAGTATCAAATTTGTTTTATTGGATTCACCACAGAATATATTTTGATAGTGCATATAGTTGGTAAGTCTAGATGTTATGTTATTGTATAAACTTCATTGAAGTTAAAATTTATCTTTTTTTTCTCCACACACAAGCAGAATCTTAAATTAAAATTTTGCAAATTTTGAAAGATGATGGCAGACATTATGTTAAAAAATATATCATAATTTTTTATCATTATTTTGATAGAGCATGACATTTAATAATAAATTAATTTTTGGATACTAAACTATACGAATAATAATGATAAAAAATTTAAAATATATTTTTTGACAATGTCCACGGTCAGCCTGTAAAATTTTAAATTAAAATTTAACTTATGTATCGAGATTAAAAAAGATAAATTATATTATGGGTAAATTGGACTGAATGTCACCGTTTAGGGGTAAATTGAAAAAAAGTATTTTAAAAGGTTATCCAAACTTTGATACTTCAAGGTAGTAGTTTGATTTTTTCCATTTTTGTATGTTCACTTTCGCGTACCTGATACGAGTTTGTACCATATATATTCGATTATGGAACTCAAGATTTCTTGACACGTAATATTATGCATAGTTCATTAATAAATCTTTTCCGCAACCAGGTTCGAAAACCACGCAACTAGCGGGTGGAACACCATCCCAACAACTATGGTACAAAAGTGACCAATCGACAACTCTTGTCAGCTACCCACCAAGTTACAATAAGCCAACTTGGTTGAGCCCGATCCGACTAGCAACTTAAATTTTTTTACGTGAAAGAAAAATTATATTAAAGTATAGCTGAGGACACCTCATGTTAATTACAAGTGTACCTATAAATCGTTCTTCATCTTCATAGTACTCATGCAACGTATAGCTCCAAAACTCAATTCAAAACCTAAATGAAGATTCATATGGATGACCGCACAGACAAACACTCGACAAACAAGCTGAGAACGGGTGCTAAATAATGGTGGTCCACATTCCTGTAGGTGAAATTAAGCAACCAAATATAATTGGCTCAAGAGGCAGATTTATTCTCACTAGTCCTTCATCGTGGCCAGGTCTAACCACAACCAAACAGAGAAGAGGTTGGAGAAAATTATTCCATGACGGTAACATCATCCCCGCCTCGATATCGCCATCCGGAAACCTAATTCTCCATGTTGTCATGCCAAGGAAGTTGCCGGCGCCGTAGTTGCTGCCATCATCTTCATTGGAGTTGCCATAGAGAGACCTAATCCATCCTACCTCCTCGGCGTTGCCGAAAAGGAGAAGGGGAAATAAATCTCCAATACCAAGAAACTCGGCATGGAGAAACTTAACCTAAACTCTAAATTGGACTCGATCTACTTAAAAACTATTAGAGGGATGGATCTCACTTCCTCCGACCTCCGACGAGATGTCGGAAGTGGAAAGGGAGGGGGACTAACGGTGGTGGAGGTGGGTGGCTGCGGCAGCAGCTTTCGGTTTTCTGTAACTTTTGTCCTCAACTAGCAACTCAATGAAACAACTCGCTTTACAATTGTTTAGCAAGGACACAAACCGGGAAACCTATTCACGACTCAACGTCATATCACCACTAACCAACCACAACTTGCTCCGGATCTGGATGTTGCTGAGCATAGCTAAGACAGACCACAACTAAACTCGTCGCTCTCTGGTCATCGTTGCCAAACTCGCCGCCCTCTGCAGCGAAGCACTTCCAGCCAAGAAACGGTGGGGCCATATGTGGTTGGTCTTTCAGTTGTCAAAACATATATGGTTCCATTCGGATACATAAAGGACACGTTGAGGCTTCACTCACTCAATTGATGGCTTCGCATTTCCTTTTAGTACTGTACTGGTATTTAATTTCTTTAAGACCGGTCATTGTTCGTTACTGATGTTACTAGAAATATAGGCGCGGTTTTACCGCGCATCTTTTGACTTTTTGAGGCCACCAGCTTATATTCGGTTAGCTTGTTGCTTAGACGGGGCAGAAGAATATTCTCTAGCTCGGTAATTACTCATTTTATTCCAAATTGTAGGTCGTTTTGGCTTTTCTAAGTGCATAGTTTTTCTAAGTGTATAGTTTTTCTAGATATTGTGTACTATAAACTTAGAAATGTCAAAACGACCTACAATTTAGAACGGAGAGAGAGTAATATCTTTTTTCGTGATTTGTGCTCACCTGGTGGGTTTGTATGACAAGCCAAGCCGAGTAATATACATTTCTTAAATGGGAAACTGAAATTTGTGGGGCACGTTGATTGCATATAAGAGTAAAGTGTAAGTGCTTAAGTTAAGACAGAGCACAAAACGTTGGAAAATATGCAAATTTATTATACATTTGAGAATAAAAATAATAAACACATTCAGTTAGCGATGAGTTGTAGGATATCATTTCGTTCGTAACTATGTAAAAGTTTATATACTTCGTTTGACTTGTACGTAATTAAATTCTATAGTCAGGATCTTTGCATAGTCACTACTACACAACATGTAAAATCAAATCCGCATCCCTCCTTTTGTCATGTATCTAAAATTGGTAGCAGATTGAGCTTTGAGATTTCCATATTCAGACTCATATTGAAATTCTAGTGTGCTAGTCTATCAACCCGTGCGGGCTAATAATTTTAAGAGTCATTATATTATTTTTTTATAATGGCATAAGCGAGTAATTTAGATGAAGGTTAGGGGTTACTTTAATTTATTTTTTTATAATGGTAGAGGTGAGTAATTTAGAAATAGATTTAGGGAGTTATTTTAGACTTATTTTCATAATGGCAAAAGTGGGTACTTTTTTAGAAATTATACATCCCTATGATGATTTGTGTCTACGAAGTGATGGCTAGATGTTTTGCTTTTTTGAGAGATTTTTTAGGATTTCTCTCTTTTTTTAGAGTGTCAACCTAAAATCCTGGTAGCTTCGTGTGGAGATTTAAAAGACCTCTAAGATTATATATGGACCTTTTTCTTCAGTTCAATATTGCATTTTCGCTAATGCGATGATTCTCACTCAAAAGGTGACTTACTGTTGAGAAGACATCTATGCCTAATATGGGTCATACCTTGAAATTTTTAAATTTCAGGATATGATTAAAAGAAATAATTAAACAATAATTTTTTATATTACAAAAATTTTCCTAACATTTACTTTTCTTTCCAGGAAATTTAGTATAGGAAAAATAATTGTTTATTTTTCAAAATTAAATAATGTGGTTTTGTGTCTGTGCATTCATACCGATGCATCTTGGTGTTTTATGAGTGAAAAAGTTTCAAAAATGCGTTTAGACGTTGTCAAGATCCTTTTGAGAATTTTTCAGCTTTTTCTGAAATTTATTCTTCTTTTCCTAGAGCTAAATCCAATTTTTGGATGGTTCTAGAATCCTTTTCACGAGTACCAAATATTTTATTTGGATTCCTCGTGTCTCAAACTATCTAAATTTTCAGAGTATTTTTCGTGACTTAAATAAATTATCTAGATTATCTGGATTTTTATTTAAATGAGAAATTAATTCTGAAAATAAAAAGAGAAAAAAACCACTCCCTCAGTCTATCTCTTTAGCCCGGCCCTTTCTCCTCCTCCTTCACTTTGGTCCGAAACAAATCTCCAGCATCGGCCCAATCTCCCCTTCCTTCTCTTTTTTTTGCCAGCCCATCTTCTCTCCTTTGCATCGGCCCAACTTCCGAAGCCCACCTCTCCTTCCCCTTCCTTTTCTTTTCAGCAAGCCACCAGCCTACTCGGCCTCTTTTCCCACCAGCCCAAGTTTCTCTGCCAGCCTAAGTCTCCTCATCGGCCCAGCTTGGCCCATCTGCATCTCCCTCTCTTCCTTTCACCGACCGGCAGACCCCACCTGCAGGTCGTCTCCTACCTCCAGACTCCCCCACGGACGCCGCTTCACCTGCGCCGCTCGAGCTTCCCTAACGTCCCTCCACCTTCCGATGCCCCTCAGCTGCTTGCGCCGCTCCGACTCCCCAGCGCCCCTTCAGCTCCTCGCGCACGAGAGCCGCCGGCCCCTCATTTCCTCTCCCCACCAGAAACGGCCGCTCCACCATCATTGTCATTAATGGCGCCGCCGCTTCCTTTCCCTCCCACCAACACCGCCTCAGCTCCCTCCCTCCGCCTATAAATCGAGCGCCCAAGCCCCGGATGTCGCTGTTGCTCGCCTTGCCCGACCGTGCCGTTTGCCTCCCTGTTGCGCCGCCGCGTGCCAAGTTGCTCCGCCTTGCTCCAGTCGCCGCACGCAGCTTCCCTAGCACCGCCTCCACCCCCCAACGCCGCCTGCTGCGTCGGCACGCCGCCACCGCCGCAGCAGCGCGAGCCCCGCCCATTGGCCCGGCCGCCACCGCCGGCCAGAGCCCCCAGGCGCCGGCGGAATGAATCGGGTGAAGTCAGGAAGAAGGAAGCTGGAAGAAGAAGATAAGGTGGCTGTTTTGCAGTTTAACCCCTGAAGATCTTAGTAATCTTTGCCTTGTTCTTTGTGTCTTGCAATATTCACATAAAAACCCTCAAACTCTTCAGTTTCTCTCAATCTAATCCAAGCCTTGACTTTTTGCAGATCTAACCCTGAGTTTTCAGATTTTCACGGGTTCCGTTCTCTGAGTCTTGGTAATTTTCTCCGCTAATCCCTGAGATCTATGATTAATCTTGTTTAGGTCATTAGAACCTTGTTTAGTCTGTAGATTCCACGTTTTAGCTCCGTTTTAATCTTTAAGTTGCGTTAGATTTTTCACAACAAGTACATGTTAGTAGTGATGTTGAACATAATTTCCTATCTTTGAAAAAAATTTACTGTTAATTTGATTAATGCCTATTTGAATGCCTTTTATTGTAAGAATTTAAGTAGGATTTACACCGGTCTTCATAATCAATTAAATTTGAGTAATTATTATTCAATTAGTTTTGTAAATAAAAGTGAATAGGTTCTATCCCGATTTTCATAAACTAAGATTTAATTGGTTAATTCCTAATTATAACTAGCTTTTCTAAATAAAAGATATCTAGGTTATACATTGATTTTCCTAAATAAAGTTAAGATGCTTAATGATATTATAAATGCATTTTCAGTATTAACATGTTTAGTTGAACCCAAAATACAAAGTTCGATTACATGTTTTATACATACTCTGAGTTTCTAAAGTTAATTGTTAAATTGGCATAACTCGTACTTTAATATTTACAAATAAAATATGATTAAGTTTACCGCGTTTTCAATGATTAAATATAACTTGCTTAATTCCAAATAGGGTATTTCTCTGAAATAACCTATGTCCATATTTTATTTAATTAAAATGGATCAAGCATATAGTCTTTTTATTTCTTTGATACATCAAACTTCTCGATAGTTCTGATCTCAGCATTTCCTGCATTTGTGTGACCATAGATCAAGCTTTGTCCTCCTTTAGTACACTTTTTTAAAGCCTTTCTCTTATTTTGGTGTATTGTTCTTAGTTGTACTTGTTTGTTTGTTTGTTGCTGATGTTTATTTCGATTAGAAGGATTGCTGCTCGAAAGCTTTGAAGGTTAAGAGTTTCAAGAAAATAAGATCTGAAGAGCAGTAAGAGTAACTTTATATTAGAGAAAGGTAAGTGTCCCTAACCATCCTTCTACCTATGCTTTATTCACAATATCATGATAATGTTAATTGGAATATGGAGAACCACCTAGGAAAATAGTACAACCACAAGAACTATCATGGCTCTGGTCTTGGCTAATTAATTAGAGACTCTAGCCTGGGGTAATCTTACCGAAAGGGCAAAAGGGGTGGCAGTTGATGGGGTATAACTCCATCCTCTTGGGGAGTGTGCTTTGCTAAGACACTACACCCATTAGGGTGGCTTATGCTCTACTACTGCTCCGAAAACCTTAGCGGGTTACCACTTACTAGGGAATCTTTGTAAAGGTCTCGTAGCGTCCCTATACAATCACACCTCGGAAGTGTGGTATGGTGCCTAGCTAGCACCGCATGGTTGGGTCCAAAGTTCTTTGAACTTTTACGCGACTTGTGGGTAGAGATGTACAACCTCTGCAAAGTGTAAACTGATATATCAGCCGTGCTCACGGTTAATAGTGGCGTGGACCCTTACATGATTAATTAAATTTGAAGATGGACTTAAATCATTATTGTGGTTAGTTCTTGTGGTCTTGCTGAGTACCAACCATAAGTGTACTCACGCTTGCTTACTGTTGCTCAGAAGAAGCTGCTATAAAGTTGCTATGAAGATGATGCTGAGTTTTAGGCGTACGCAACCTCCAGTCGTTTGCCTGTGAAGTTTGGAGCCTCCGTTTCCAAGGTTTAAGCTGTGTGTCTCTGATAGTCTTGTAAGTCTTTTTTATCTTCTTACGTGATACTGTTACTGTTATTCACTAATGATATCACTATACGTTTAAAACTAGATCCTGACATACATATAAGTAGCACTGGTTTTGTTATAAAATCGGGTGTGACAGAAGTGGTATTAGAGTTGTATCGACTGTAGGACGTAAGCCTAGATAGCACTGGTCTCTTTCTAAAGTCTGTTTTACTATATAAAAATAATTTCTTCCTTATCCTTAACCTCTTTGATGACTATTCTCACTCCTTGTACATTTTATCTATCTTGATTGTTTATTTCCGATCAACCTTGACTCTTAATCCTTTACCCCACCTTATTTTGCTATTGTTAAACCCTCAATCCTTATCTATTGACTTACTCTCCCCTGTCATGTACAAGCTTTAGTCGCGATTTGCTCTTTTAGAATCATCGCCGCTCTAGACCCGAGGGACTGGGAACTCTGAGGAAGGCTCTGGACAATGCTATTGCTAAGGGCCTGTTCCGGCGACGCGGTTCAGTAGTCGACGTGGCACGATGAGCGTTCGAGAAAGGCTCGATGGCTTGACCAAAATTCGTCTATTAGAGATGGACCTTTCAAAAGTACGACACTACGACCACTTGGGAGTACTGGGTCGTCCATCGAATCCCCCGCGTGTGCAAACTGCGCAGTGCTTCATGCCGAGCTCCCAAAGATGCCAACTACTGCAATGAACTAATCACACCAGATCGAGCTTTCTCGTCCAGAATGGAACAGGCAACCAACAGCGGAGCCGGAGCTGGTCTAGACAACTGTGGTGGCTAGGGGCCTAGGAACGAACTGCCAAGCAACCACATCCCATCCCAGGACGAGAAAGGGGTTTTGGCTGTTCTTGATGTCTTCACCTCGACGTCACTGTGTAACTGTGTCCCGGCCGTTTCTTTGTTAATTTGAAAAGAATTGGAAAGGGGCCGGGGTTGGTATGAGGTTATGGACTTATGGTTAAAAAATAAAGGTGCCGAACAGATTAGTTTATTTTCTTCCATACACAACTCCTGAAAAGAGTTACTTAGACAGCAGAGTTTACTACTGCATACATGAAATGCAGAGTTCCATGTGCAAAATGTTTTAAGGGTACACTTCGTAGGTCTTCAGGTTACCTAAGAGTATATCCAATGATTTTCTAATAAATCTTTTTCAACAACTAGCTCACAGTAATACCCTAATATCTCTTTAAAAGTTATTAGGGGAGTTGTTTTTCCAGTTCCCTTGGTAGAGTCACAACTCCCCCTTTGCATACATGAAATGCAGAGTTCCATGTGCAAAATGTTTTAAGGGTACACTTCGTAGGTCTTCAGGTTACCTAAGAGTATATCCAACGATTTTCTAATAAATATTTTTCAACAACTAGCTCACAGTAATACCCTAATATCTCTTTAAAGGTTATTAGGGGAGTTGTTTTTCCAGTTCTCTTGGTAGAGTCACAACTCCCCCTCTATTTAGGGTGAGTTGGGTAGATCATTAGTTACAAACCAGTAAGGGGGTGTTTGGCAGGGAGGGGCTAAATTTTAGCCCCTGTCACATCGGATGTTTGGACACTAATTAGGAGTATTAAACATAGTCTAATTACAAAACTAATTGCACAACCCCTAGGCTAAATCGCGAGACGAATCTATTAAGCCTAATTAGTCCATGATTTGACAATGTGGTGCTACAGTAACCATTCGCTAATGATGGATTAATTAGGCTTAATAGATTCGTCTCGCGATTTAGCCTATGGGTTCTGCTATTAGTTTTTTAATTAGCTCATATTTAGTCCTCCTAATTAGCATCTGAACGTGTGATGTGACAGGGCTAAAGTTTAGCCCCTGACATCCAAACGCCCCCTAATTATTGGGAAAAGAGAAATATAAAGGGATCGACTCTTCTAATATAATATTTGGATTGGGAAATAGGGATTGCTGCAGATGCTTTAACGAGGAATTATTCGGTTTTCTTAATGATACGGGAAACGAAACGACGGTCCTGTGAAAACCTTTCAAAGTTCTCGTGGAATTCCTGCACTAAGGATGCATTAGGCACGGTCTTTTATAGAGAATAATTAAGTGCATGCGTACATATCTAAAACTACAACATTTTTCATGGTTAATTTTCGACTTCCATCTTTTCAAGTCCCTGGCTAGTTGTTAACTAACACATGATGCTTGCATAATTTTCACAATTGCACCACGAGGCACTTATTTTGGGACCGTCTAAGTGAAAGATAAGAGCCATGGCCCATGTAGCTTGGTTTGCTGGATGCTATTTACTTGCTACACTCTCTTGCAGCTAGTAGTGCTGAGAACTTGTATTCTCTTGTTTTACCACATGATGACAAGAGTACACGAGGACATAGAAAATAACTTTTCTTGCCAATAACTTGTTTATCATAATTGTTCAAAATCATAGATCACGCAGGAAGGAAATCCAACGTGGTACATCAGCAAGTCAATATCCCACATGATCATACAGATATAAAGATATATTTCATCTAAAAAAGCCTTTTCCATATAATTATTGACTTGACTCCGCCCTCATCATATCAATCCACTTTCACTATTTTCTACTTCCTCCGTTCATTTTGGTTTTTTAAATGCATACTCCCTCCATACTAAAGAAAATCGTTTAGGACAGCATTAAGTATACCAAGGAGTGATTAATTGGGGTAGAGTTTTTCCTGTCTACCCCTATTAAATACGGTTGTAGATCCTTCATAGATAACAACCTCACGCAGCTTGATTGGTTAGTGCAGCAACTCCTGAGACTTGAGGTTCTAGGTTCGATTCTTCATCTTCCTATGCTCCTCCAACTTCTTCAAAATGTTCTCAGGCACAAGTATGGTGTAGCCATCCATTTGAAGTTTCTTGATATTAGGAATATAGATCTCTTAATCAAATTTTTCCATGTCATCCATTATCCTTGCTGTGAGATCGTAGTCGCGGTGAACAAGACTGCAACGGGCACACCTGCTAGCGAGGGCGGCGAGCTAGGCGGCAGCCTTCATCGTCATTGTCATCGTGGATCGTGCCGCAGTGAACATAGAGAGAAGGCTTGGACTCCGGCAGCAAGGAGTATGGCACGAAGGACTCCGAAGTCATCTCCATGGCGCCAACAACGATCGTGGGTTCCTGCTCGAGGTCATCCTCCGTCATTATCTCCATGGAGTCCGCCGGCGCTAACTCCTCCGACGTCACAGAATCCGCCGCTGCATCCATGGAGTGACGAAGCGGTGAGCACGGCGTCGGCGAGGAAGCAACGAGCGCAGCGTCTGCAAGGAAGCGTTGGCGAGGAAGCGACTAGGCCAGGATAGACGAGCGGTTGAGGACGAAGGGAGGCGAGCCGGCGACGCGGCATGAAGCGAGGCTGCACTATTATTAGTAGCGGTGATTAAATGAGCGATAAACGGATGACGCGGTGTGCGAAGCGGTAGGGGCAAAGCCATCCCAAATCACGCATGCAAGTGCTTGGCGACATCCTTTACAAACGAGCAGAACGCCTTCCTTTTTCTATGCGGAGGAGTACATCTCAATTAAGCGATAGAAAGATTCGCTGCCATTGTTAATAGGCTCCGTTTGTTGGTGGGTGTGGACGACAAATCTAGGCATAAAAGTATATTACTAGTAGCTCCGTTGGAGGCTCCACTCCCACTGAATGCCACTCACTTCAGTTCTTGCGCTGCTGAAGAGGTTTCTGCTTCTCCTCCGCTCCACCCACCACCATGCTCAAGTTCCAACCCAGGTACTCTCTCTCTCTCTCTCTCTCTCTCTCTCTCTCTCTCTCTCTCTCTCTCTCTCTCTCTCTCAAGCTGTTAGTTCAGCAGGGTCTCCGTGTCCTCCAGCTGGGCTGTGGATCAAAACAGTCCTTACACACTCCAGGTTTTGTTGGAAATTTCTGTAGATTTGAATACTCAATTGCAAAGGGAATGAAACCATTGCATCATTCAAAATAAAAGGAACCTTTGCATATACTGGGGAGAGCTCTTACCCGACAGCTAGAATAATTTGCGCATCAATCTCATGTGGTGGGATTGTGTGAATGCCGGCCTTACCTACCAGACAATTAAAGCAGGAATAATTAAAGTCGGCCTTTTCTCGCTATATTTCTGTTTTGGGACTTGGGAGGAATCATCGCTCCATTGCTCAGCCGACCAGATGGCGTTGCTTGCAAGAAAAATATTTTATGTTCGCAAAAGTGTCATTTGATCAATTCTTATTATATCTACAAGGCGACGATAGCATTCTGGTGTCTTGACGAAATGAAAAAAAAAGAGCATATGCTGCAAGAATCATGAAGTAAAAAAGAGAGCGAATTACAATGTAAACATTATTTTGAATAGAGTGTTTACTCATCTTCTTGTCCTGTTCTCATGTCACTGTTAGGCCGGCAGCAGAGTAACCAACTGACCATATTATATATGTGTAGATTCTTTTGTTGCAAGTTTAAACGTCCTCTGGATTCCTTCATCGACATTGCCCATAGGCTATAGCCTTCTGAGTACTGACCTACCATGGAAGCAGCTGATGAGGAGACGCCATTGATTCACTACCTGCCTCCACAGGTAATTCTCTTGCCTTGTTAATTACCGTGCTTCCATATGGTAATCATGTTAAGTAGTCGCCTAAATGTTGCTACTTTATGGTTCTGAACAAAAGTATAGTTGAACTATGGTCTATTAGAAAAAAACACCTTTCTATTGGAAACACACAGAATTGATTCTTTTAGCAACTATAGGCAAGAATAATGTATACACTTGAATTAGCGTAATCAGCTTTACTCTTTGTATTATCATCCAGGATGAGGGTTCACAATATACTAGCGACGGAACAGTTGATGTTAACAAAAAGCCGGCTCTGAAACGGAGTACAGGGAATTGGAGAGCATGCTATTTGATTTTAGGTACTACTGAAAAGTTTGCATATTCTACTCTTTCAACATACAAATTTATAATCTAGCTAGCTATTGAATCCTGATCGAGCATCAGGTTCTGAAATCAACGAAAGCCTGGCCTTCTCTGGGATACAGAAGAACTTGGTGACCTATCTCACGAGCGTGCTCCACGAAAGCAATGTCGACGCTGCCAAGAATGTGTCCACCTGGATCGGCAGCTGCTTCTTCACGCCGCTTATCGGAGCTTTCCTGGCCGACACATACTGGGGAAGATACTGGACAGTGGTGATTTTCATCTCGATCCAGGCCGTTGTAAGTTGCAACAAGCTAAGTCGTAGTAACTTGCCAATTTTTATTGTGATGCTCCATCTGCAACTCTGAATAAATTCGTTCTGTCAGGGGATGATCGCCCTCACCGTTTCAGCATGGCTTCCACTGCTCCTGGATTCATCCTTCAACAGCACCAGCATTCATCGTGCTGCGGTGTACGTTGGGCTCTATCTCATCGCTGTCGGGTCCGGTGGCATCAAGCCCTGCACCTCGGCCCTTGGCGCCGACCAGTTCGACGGCGCCGACCCGGCGGAGCGGGTGAACAAGGGCTCGTTCTTCAACTGGTTCTTCTTCTCCATCAACCTGGGCTCCCTGCTGTCGTCGACCGTGCTTGTCTGGGTGCAGGACAACGTTGGGTGGGGGGTCGGGTTCGCGATCCCGATGGCGCTCACCGTGCTCGGACTCGCTGTGTTTGTTGCCGGCAGGAAGGTGTACAGGTACAAGAAGCTGGAAGGGAGTCCTCTCACGAGAGTCTTGCAGGTGGTTGTTGCAGCGGTGAGGAATTACAGTTTGACGCTGCCTGAGGACAGCTCAGCTCTGCATGAGATGTCTTCGCCAAATGAGACGAATCGCAAGACTGCCCATACCTGCCAGTTCAGGTACTGGAGTGCGTCCAAATTACCGTAAAAATTTTGCAAGTTGAACTTGTTTTAACTTTTGAAAAATTGAATGATGTCTTGTCCAGATTCTTCGACAAGGCTGCCATTGTAGCGCCGTCGTCGTCCGGCGAGAAAGGCGCGGCGTCGACGGTCAGCCCCTGGAGGCTCTGCACTGTGCCCCAGGTGGAGGAGTTGAAGTTGCTGCTCCGGATGTTCCCCGTGTGGGCATCGATGGTGCCCTTCTTCGCGGTGACCTCGCAGGCGTCGTCGACGTTCATCGAGCAGGGCATGGCCATGGACAACCGCGTCGGCCCGTTCACCGTGCCGGCGGCCTCCCTCGCCACCTTCCACACCATCAGCATCATCGTCGGCATCCCCATCTACGACGCCGCGCTGGTGCCGCTGGCCCGGCGCGTCACCGGCAACGACCGTGGCCTGTCGCAGCTGCGGCGCCTCGGCGTCGGCCTCGCGCTATCCGTGGCCGCCATGGCGTACGCGGCGCTGGTCGAGGCGAGGCGGCTGGCGGCCGCGAGCGAGGGGGCCATGAGCATCGTGTGGCAGGCGCCGTCCTTCGCGGTGCTCGGCGCCGCGGAGGTGTTCACCACCTCCGGCGTGCTCGAGTTCTTCTATGACCAGTCGCCCGGCGGCATGAAGAGCCTGGGCACCTCCCTGGCGCACATCGCGATCGCGGCCGGGAGCTACCTGAACTCGGCCGTGCTGGGCGCCGTCGCGTGGGCGACGGCGCGCGGCGGGGCGGCCGGGTGGATCCCCGACGACCTGAACGAGGGGCATCTGGACTATTTCTTCTGGTTGATGGCGGCCCTCAGCGTGGTGAACCTGCTGCACTTCGTGCACTGCTCCCGGAGATACAGGGGCAACAAGACAGCGTATTGACACGCAGGATGCCCCTTTTCTGTTCATGTGTACAATCCCCATTGTTCAGTTACTATCTACTACTACTACATTGCAGCCTAGAGTAGACATCCAAATGTCATTCACTTTTTCCAGGACCAGATCAACAACTTGAAAAGAAAAAACGCCATGCCCCCTCTGTGCGTCTCGCTCCCGACGACGGCAACCCCGCCCCACCCGACGCTCCTCCGCCACCCCAATCCACCAGCCACGCTCCACCGCTTCAATGCCGCGCCCAGGGCCTCTGCAACCGCCTGGCCGACGCTGACGCTTGTCAGAATCCCCAAAATCAAATCCCAGCGAGATCTGGGGGCCCCTACCCGCAGATCCACTCCCCCCACCTCCCGCAGATCTTTCCCCCCAAATCCAGGAGCGGTGATGCTTCCCAGGTATGCTCCGTTGTGCAGGAAACACCGGAGTCCCGGCAGGGCTCCTCTCCGTCGCTCCGCCGCACCTTCGCCCAAGTTGTTTTTGGAGACGATGATCAAGGGCATGTTTAGTTCCCAAAATGCAAACTTTGGCACTATGAAAAAAAGATTCCCATCATATCAAACTTGCGGTATATGTATGGAGTACTAAATGTAGACGAAATCAAAAACTAATTGCACAGTTTTGTTGTACTTTGCGAGATGAATCTTTTGAGCCTAATTAGTCAATGTTTGGACAATAATTCACAAATACAAATGAAATGCTACAGTTGCGCATTTATGGCAAAATGCAAACTTTGTCACTCCCAATTTGGGAACTAAACAAGGCCCAAGATCCGCCGCACCAAGTTCAAGATCCGCAGCAAGCTCAAGGCCCGCAAGGAATATTTACTAAGGCCGCCCGGCGCAGTAACTCCAATCGCCACAGCGCCTCCTCCTCACCCACCCGTCGTCCGTCTGCCTGTGAAGCCGAGCCTGAGTTGACTGGTGCGCGGCGCAAAAACGATGCATTCACTACCTCGGGATGGTTGGGAGACTGTCAGGCGCCCGTACTGGTGGAGGAGGGAGCCACATTCATCGCCTGTTCGCCGGCCAGCGACGCCTGGACGCGACCCGCATTCACAGCACAACACCAACACCCGGCCGCAACACCAGACCTCCGCAAGCCTGCGCGCCTTCCAGGTCAGAACAGAAGGACGCTGCTTCAATTGCCTGGCTTCCGACCACCGCGCCGCGACTTGCCGGGATCCAATCCGCTGCTTCACCAGCCACCGCTTCAGCCACTGCGCAAGAACCTGCTACTACAACCGCCACAACAAATTCAACTTGCCTCCTGTTCGCCAACAACCAGTGCGCTGCGACAGCAACCGTCCTCCTGTTCAACACCAAGCAGCACGAGCTACACCTCCACTTCCTCCTCCACCTCCGACGCCAGCACGTAGGAGCGCCATGTCCAGGCTGGGTGACCCCGCGACCAGGCCGGAGCAAGCGGACTGCCTCGTCCAGTCCACCGGCGACATCAACGCCGATCTAAAAGACTGGGACTCCACGGCAACGTCACATGCGCGGTGCGTAGCCGAGACCAGTGGACCCACGGGACATCGAGAGGGCCATCAGAGAAGATTTCAAGCTGCACCACGGTGAGGTTACTGTTTCACGACACTTTCCAGAAGCTTTTCTCATCAAGTTCAAGCACAGCAGCCATTGCACTTAAGCGTTGCAGAGGGCAAGGCTACAGGCACTAGCGTCGAGGTCTTCTTCACCAAGTTGCGGAGCCTGCACGATGCAGAGGGCGCTGCTCTTCTCTTTAGGGTCAAGCTATGTCTAGATGGCGTGCCTATGCACGCCTGGAGGGCAGACATCGCGGAGCGGATCATCAGCAACTCATGCGCGCTTAAGGCCATCGACACCAACCTCGACCAGCCGGAGGAGACGAAGACCATCAACTTGTGGGCTTGGACCGCAAATCCGAGCTCCATCCCCAAGTGTGTGTGGCTCACGTTCACTGGCCGTGCGCGGGATGCTAGGCTCGAGTCAATAATGGTGTCCAAGATGCCACCCAGGCATTGGCAACGTGGCGTCAAGCACTGCATCATCATACACCTTGAGGAGATTCAAGACTACACCCTCTCCTCGGTCAACCTTGATGACAGGACGTCGTGCACGCCCGTGGTGTGCCGGCTACCTCCCTAGCATCTCAGCTACATCGACGGGGAGACAACGCCACGTAGAGCGGTGACCGGCGAAGCAAGGTAGCGCTCACCCCTGCGCTCGGACCAACTGTGACTTGGCCCGAGCAGCACAGCGGGGGAGGACGAACGGTGCCAAGACAGGGAGGACCGCGATCGCCACTGGTGAAGCTACAACAACACCACAACAGCTCCAAGTGGAACATCTGGCGGCCAGCACAAAGATGACGACGATGACCAGGATCATCATGCGCGTGGTGACCACGCTCGCCGCGGCCACGACGCGCACAAGCACACAGGAGCAGACTCCTACCGCGAGCGGGAGCATTTGCCCAGGAGTAGGATAGGGGGCGGTGGGAGCAAGAGCGTGTCACGAGCCAGAGGACTGATGAACCTGATGAATCAACAGAGAAAGACAAGGAAGAACTGGACCACTGAAAGAGGTCCAAGAAGCCCACCAAGAAGCTGAATCTGTAAACGTGTCTAATGCTGGGCTTGGTCCATGTAAGCTGAGCTTATGTACCTGGGAGAGAGAGAGGGAGGGCAGACATGATGTACATCGCTAAACTCTAAACCTTTTACCTCTCTGAAGAAACCTTCGCTGCAATCCTTCTCTGGGATTCAGCCGAATCGCTATCTCTTCCCTTCTCCAATCCTTGATTCCAGTCCATCCATGTCAATTCTGTGACATTTGGTATCAGATTAGGTCGATCCCTTGGTCCTGTGTTCGGATTTGGGTGTTCCGGCGGCGCGTGGCAGCGGTGAACAGATCTGTGTTGGCAATGTGCGGCGGCGGTGATTTGTTCCAATCTGGCGAAGGGCAACAAAGCTCCGACGCTAACATCAAGGATGGCGGGGGCGGAAGCGGAGATCAAGGACATCAGCAAGAAATTGGACATCATCCTGACATGATAGATGGCGTCAACAAGTGGCGTCCTACCATCGACACCGCGGTGGACGAGCTGTCCCAGGTGGTCGGCATGCTCACATCGCGCGTTGAGGTACTGGAGCAACCCAGTGCTCAGCTCTTACCTCCCAAGGTCCCGATGCGCGAGGAAGAGGGACGGGCCAACGGCCACCGCGTCGAACAAAGTTACCAGGGGTCTGCTGATAGGGCCCTTGTCCCTAAGCATCCCCTGGTCAAGGGTGAGCAATCACAATTCCATCCTCGCAATATACTTGAATGTGGTGACTCTATAGGCCGACCATATGCATCATACCATTCTACTCATTCCAATCACACCTTCAAAATGCCTAAAACTGATTTTCCTAGTTTTGATGGAGATAACCCAAAGTGGTGGAAAGATAGGTGTGAGAAGTATTTTGACATGTACCATATTCCTTATCATGCTTGGGTTGGATTTGCTACTATGCACTTTGTGAAGGGGGCTGCTTACTGGTTTCAGACCTATGAAGCTATGCATAGAGTTGAGACATGGCCTGAATTGGTGATAGCTATTTTTGACAAATTTGGTAGAGATCAGTATCAAAAATTGATGGATGAACTACTTAATATTAAGCAACTGAGTACTGTTGAAGCTTATCATCTAAAATTTGATGAACTCCAACATAGAGTATTGGTTCATAATGGGAATTTAGATGACACCTTCTTTGTTACTAGATTTATGCAAGGGTTAAAAGAGGACATTAGCTCTGTCATTAGACTGCATAAACCTAAGAATGTTGATACTGCTTTAGCTTTGGCCATCACACAGAAGGAGATTATGACAGCTCGAGATATGTACAAGAAGAAGTCCTATTATAAGCAGGAAGTCAAGGAATCTTATAAGAAAAACTTCAAGTTTCCCAATCCAGCCAAGGGGATATTGGGTGAAGCTCCTGGTGATCCTGGTTTTTCTACAAACAAGCCACCACCCAAGAAGTTTGAAGGCAAATTTGACTCTATGAAGGCTATGTTGCGAGCTAAAGGGTTATGTTTCAAGTGCAGGGAGAAGTTTGGACCCAACCATAAGTGTCCAGAACATGTCTCTCTACACATTGTGGAGGAAATGTGGGAAGCCTTCCAGCTTGAGCAGGAAGGACAGGAGACAGTCACCTCTGATACTTCTTCTGATGTTGATGAGATATTGATGCAATTATCTGAGGCTACTCAAGAGGGGACAACTCATAAGAAGACAATGAGATTAATTGGTACCATCCAAAATCAACAAGTGCTACTCTTAGTTGATTCTGGCAGTTCCAATACTTTCATTAGCAAGAAGATGGTACAAGCTCTGAATTGTCCTATGCAAGCAGTAGCTTCAACTCAAGTCGTCATAGCAGATGGCACAAGGCTGAAAACAAATATGATGGTGCCACAGGTGGAATGGTACATTCAAGGCCAGGCTTTCACCACTGACATGAGAGTGTTAGATATCAACTGCTATGACATTATTCTGGGCATGGATTGGTTATCTGAATTTAGTCCCATGTGGGTCCATTGGAAGAAGAAACTTATGAGGTTCACTCACAACAAGCAAAGGGTTACTATCAGGGGCATTAAGGACAAAGTTCAGCATTGCAATATGATTTCAGCAAAGATTCTTCAACACCTTCTCAAAAAGAAACAACTAGCACAAGTGGTTCAGTTATGCAGAGTAGTGGAGCCAAAAACTTCATCAGAACAACCTGTGGAGATTCAGCAGTTGCTTCAGAAAAATGCTGCCATTTCTCAAGAACCACAAACATTACCACCTGCAAGGCCCATTGATCATACTATCCCTTTGCTACCTGGATCCCAATCGGTGAACATCAAACCATACAGATATGCTCCGCGGTTGAAAGATGAGATGGAAGCTCAAATCAAGGATATGCTCAGGCGAGGTATCATACAACATAGCACTAGTCCATTCTCTTCTCCTGTGTTACTGGTAAAGAAAAAAGATGGGACATGGAGGTTTTGTGTGGATTACAGAAGGCTGAATGCTATTACTGTGAAAAACAAATACCCCATGCCAGTGGTAGATGAATTGTTAGATGAGTTGAGCGGCTCTAACTGGTTTTCTAAATTCGATCTGAGGTCGGGCTATCATCAAATCAGGTTTGCACCCTATGACATTCACAAAACTGCATTCAAGACGTATAGTGGCCATTATGAATTCAGGGTGATGCCCTCTGGGCTAACAAATGCCCTAGCAACATTTCAAGATACTATGAATAAGATCTTTGCTGAATTCAACAGGAAGTTTGTCTTGGTGTTTGTAGATGACATTCTGATTTACAGCACATCATATGAACAACACTTGCAACATTTGCAGTTAGTATTTGATGTTATAGCAAAGCATGAGTTTTTCTTAAAACCAAGTAAGTGTTCATTTGCCCAACAACAGCTGGAGTATTTGGGTCATATTATCAGTGCAGAGGGGGTGGCCACAGAACCTTCCAAGGTTCAAGTGATCCAAAATTGGCCCACTCCCAAGAATAGCAAAGACTTGAGGGCATTTCTTGGATTGGCTGGTTACTATAGGAAGTTCATCAAGAACTATGGCGTCATGAGCAAGAGCTTGACTGAACTGTTAAAGAAAAACATGCCATATCAATGGACCGCAACTAACCAAGAGGCCTTTGAGGCTATTAAGGCTGCTCTTACATCTGCTCCAGTCCTCAAATTACCAGATTTTCAACAAGAATTCATTATTGAAACTGATGCCTCGACTCAAGGAATTGGAGCAGTCCTCATGCAAGGCTCTCATCCTTTAGCTTTTCTCAGTAAAGCATTGGGGCCTAAGAACCAGGGACTATCGACATATGAGAAAGAGTGTTTGGCTGTGTTAATGGCAGTGGCTAAATGGCGCCAATATCTTCAACATGCTGAATTTGTCATCAGAACAGATCAGAAGGCTTTAATCCACTTGGAAGAGCAGCACCTTAACGCACCTATGCAGCAAAAGACTTTTGTCAAATTGCTGGGTTTACAATTCAGGATACAATATAAACAGGGAGCAGCAAACAAGGTGGCAGATGCTTTATCTCGACTACCATATCAATATACTGACACCCCTGATCCAGAACAAGTAATGGCAGTTTCAGTGGCAAAACCCACATGGTTGTCTGCAGTAGTGGATGGATATTTCACAGATGCTCAGGCCACTAAGTTGCTGACTGAACTAACAGTTCAACCTACTGGGGTTCCTCACTATACTTTGCAGGATGGTTTAATCAAATACAAGGGATGAATTTGGGTGGGCAACAACACCCAGGTACAAAATTCCATACTCTCAGCTTTGCATAGTAGTGGGATTGGTGGGCATTCTGGCATCACTGCTACTTACAATAGAATCAAATCCCTGTTTGCTTGGCCAAACATGAAGAAACAAATTGAGACATTTATTCATCATTGCCAAGTCTGTCAACAAGCTAAAGTAGAACACACTAAGCTACCTGGTTTATTACAACCACTTCCTGTACCTGATCAAGCATGGTCTATCATCAATTTAGACTTCATTGAAGGGCTCCCCAAATCTCAGAGTTATGACACCATTTTAGTAGTCATTGACAAGTTCTCCAAATATGGACATTTTATTCCATTATCACACCCTTTCACTGCCCCACAAGTGGCCTAGTTGTTCTAATCACATGTCTACAAGTTGCATGGTATGCCCAATGTCATTATTTCTAACAGGGATAAAATATTCACAAGCTCATTTTGGCAAGAATTGTTCTCCTCAAGTGACACAACATTGAACATGAGCTCTTCCTACCATCTACAAACAGACGGTCAGACTGAACAACTCAATCAATGCCTGGAAACTTATTTAAGGTGTTTCATCCATTCTTGTCCTCACAAATGGCATCAATGGCTTCCCTTAGCAGAACTTTGGTACAACACATCCTACCATTCAGCATTAGGTAAAACACCATTCTTTGTGTTGTATGGTCATGAGCCATGCCAATTGGGGATAAGGGCAGTCACCATTTCTACAACATCCAATCTGGAGGAATGGTTGTCTCAAAGGGCTCTGATGACAACTGATCCAACAACAGTTACAGCGCGCTCAACAACGCATGAAACATCAAGCTGATAAAAGCAGGTCAGAGAGGAGTTTTCAGGTGGGTGATTGGGTGTTTCTCAAGCTACAGCCATACATTCAGATGTCGGTTGCTCACAAACCCAATCAGAAACTGGCCTACAAGTATTTTGGACCTTATTTAATTGTTGACAAGATTGGAGCAGTAGCTTACAAGTTGCAGTTACCGGCTGGGAGCAGGATTCATCCTGTGATACATGTCTCTATGTTGAAGAAGGCTATTCCACAAGATACACAAGTAAGTATTGACATTCCTGATGCTTGCTCATCTGATAACAATTCTAGTATGTTCCCTGAAGAATTTCTAGAGCGACGGCTGGTGCGTCAAGGTGACAAGGTCACAGTTCGGGTGCTCGTCAAATGGAAGGGACTGTCCAAAGCATTGGCCACATGGGAAGATCTCTCTATCATGCATGACAAGTTTCCTGATACCCTAACTTGGGGACAAGTCATTGCTTATGGAGGGGGGGATGTCACGAGCCAGAGGACTGATGAACCTTATGAATCAACAGAGAAAGACAAGGAGGAACTGGGCTGCGGAAAGAGGTCCAAGAAGCCCACCAAGAAGCTGAATCTGTAAACGTGTGTAATGCTGAGCTTGGCCCATGTAAGCTGAGCTTATGTACCTAGGAGAGCGAGAGGGAGGGCAGACATGATGTACATCGCTAAACTCTAAACCCTTTACCTCTCTGAAGAAACCTTCGCTGCAATCCTTCTCTGGGATTCAGCCGAATCGCTATCTCTTCCCTTCTCCGATCCTTGATTCCAGTCCATCCATGTCAATTCCGTGACAGAGCGGGGGATGACAATATGATGACACCATCAACAACGACCGGCGCCAACACCACGACTCCACCAACTACGGCAACAGCGATGGCAACGCCAAGGCCACAAATTACAAGCCGTCGTAGCCTCCGTCCCTCCGCCCTCTCCGTGACAAGACAGCAATTGAGCTATAGTTTCTATTTTCTAACCGCGCCTCCACTCTGAAGGAGGCAGCCAGAAATTACTTGTGCAGGAATGAGGGAGTGGACCTGACCAACATCTTCCTCGACTACGACAGCAAGGCGGTGGCACTAGCAAACAGGATTAGCTTACCCCATGAGGAGATGAAGCCTTGTCCGAGGAGCGCAACATCAACGAAGCCAACAACGACCCGACGATGGTCAAGGTTGCAAATGCGTTCGCGTGCATTCTGGACGACATTCAGGACGCCGGCAACAGGGAGGTCACTGTCCAAGAGGTGGACGCGGCTCTGCAGCAACTACAGGTTCAACTGCATGCACATGCCCAGGAATCGTATTCCTGTCCAGAATCAGTCTCTTGGCTATGCTAGTAACTCCTCGCCTCACCAACCTTACTCTGATTGTATCCATCATGCACAGATGCAGCCCAGCACCAACCATGAAGTCCAGGGCACGGCGGGGCTTGAACACGGCAACGATGGGGACCTGATTCATGTTATCAACAACAGCCAGAACTTTCAGGTGCAGGCAGTGCAGCAACCCCAGGAACTAGATAGCCTCCCAGTCTCACTGATTTTGGCCAACGGCCACAACTCACGGATCCATCAGTGCTGCTCTGATCCTCTTGGAGCAGCTCAGGTTCTAGCCAACGGCACTGACGACGTGGCTAGCATCGTTGTCGGCACAGGTGATAGAGCTTCCACCGACAGCAATATCCATGGGAGTCAGGAAGGAGGCACCCTCAGCGGCAACACCATCGTCAAGGCACTCTTCATCACGCCACAACAAGTGTTGCAGGAACCTCCTAGAGAGGGCCAAGGGGCGGAGTAGAACCAGCACCTGAACTGGGAGAGGACCAAAAGCCGCCATCCACGACGCGTCTTCGACATGTCCACAGTATGCCGCAGTGCGCGACTATCCAACAGAAGACCAATGCCGGCAATTCAAAAGGCACAGCAAAATTTGTGCCGAAAACTTGGTATTTTGACTGAGGAGATGCAGCCCATCGAGGCTGCACTGCAGAAATTTTTGGCCATGTTTCAGGACCCCTTCCACAAGATATAATCGCGGCGTTAACAACGGCTTTCAACCTGGATGACCCGGCGGCGGAGGCACTTGATGAAGCGATGGCTGCGGTGGTAGGTGAAGCCATCGATGACATCCATGCAAAAGATCTTCAAGTAGGAACTCCCCAGGCGGAACCTCTATAGGAGGCCAACTGATGCCTGTTTATCAATCTACCCAGAGTTGTTTCTTTCTTCATGTTATCTAGCAGTACAAGAAAGCGCTACAAGCTTCTGTTATCAAGCACTCTACCTTTCATTTGGAATGTAATGTTAAAGCCGGAACACTTTGATGGCCATCTACCGTTCAGCACTCTACATTTCATTACTCTACTTCTGCATCGTTGTTCTTTCACCTCCTGCCTGTGCTTATGTTGGTTGTGCACCTGGAGCTTTGACTGCCATCTCCCTAATGCTGCATTGTTCAGTGCCATACGGCTACATCAACATTTTCTCAACGCCTGCCTGTGCTTATGCTTGTTGTGCGGCTGCCTGTGTTTATGCTTGTGTGCTTGGAAATTTGTCTGCCATCTACACACTGCGTCGTCGACGTTTTTTGTTCACTTCCTGCCTATGCTCACGCTGCTTGTGCGCCTGGAGCTGCATAAACTCCTTATGACAAACTGTCCATGTGGCTCATCTTGTTGCGGCATCAAACCAAAGCTACTGCCACGCCGTGCATACGCTGCTGCTGTCAAACAGCAGCATTAGAAGTTCATGGAGTTTAACCAGATTGCATATGAATCTTGAACTGCTGTGTTGGAATGTGAGAGGGCTAAACCAGAGAGCTAGGAGGGACACTGTCAGAGAGACAATAGCCGCCACGCTATGCCACATTGCCTGTCTACATAAATGAAATTAAGCGAGATAGATCATTTTACAGCCGCATATTTAGGAGGACATAGACTCGACAGCTATGCCTACAAACCAGCAGGGGGTTCAGCGGCACGAGGGGCGGTATGCTTCTCTTGTGGAACAGCAACCACGTCGCAATCGATGATGTTGTGATAGGCAACTACCACATAACAGCAAAGGTTAAAATGAAAGAAATGCCAAATGACTTTACACTAACAGTGGCCTACGGCCCAACAGGATCCAACGGGAAGGTACAATTCCTATTAGAAGTTCAAGCGCAAAAGCCGCAAGCAGGCGCTCAATGGCAGTCCTAGGCGACTTCAATCTCATCTACAAAGCAAATGACAAAAACAACAACAGATTAAACTTGAGGCTAATGAACTTGTTCAAACAAGCTCTAGACGACTGTGACCTACGCGAAATCAACCTCCAAAATAGAAGATTCACTTGGAGCAATGAAATCCTACCCTTTCTAGGCTTGACAGAGTTTTCGCTAATGAAGAATGGGAGCTTGCTTTTAGTAATCACGTCCTGCACGCCCTCTCAACCTTGTTATCCCATCATTGCCCACTGTTGCTCTCCAATCAAGGTGGACCGATTCAAATTTGAAAACTTTTGGACTTTGCTTCCGGAGTTCAAGAAGACAGTAACCCAAGCGTGGAACGAGCAATCATCACATGTAGAGCCTTTCCAGAGACTCTACCACAAGCTTCATACCATAGCCGTAGCATTAAGGGAGTGGATAGTTGTCTCATTCCAGATGCGAAGCTGCACATGCACATGGCGCTAGAAGTAATATTACGGCTCGACATCGCGCAAGAACATCGACAGCTTATAGAGGCAGAGCAGCTACTGCGCCGTCGGCTGAAATTAAGGGCCATGGGACTAGCTGTCATCGAACGTGCAAGAAAGAATCAGGCGATCAGAATAACAAACCTTAAGCTAGGAGATGCCAACACATGCTTTTTCCACCGCCGAGTCAACCATAGGCAATGCAAAAAGTTCATACAAAAGCTAAAAACAGGAAATGGATGGGCATGCACACACGAAGAAAAATCAAATGAGATACAAAATGTCTTCAGAGCAATGCTGCAGGAACCTCTACCTTGCCGCGCAGATTTCAACCGGGACCTCCTAGGGATGACCCAACACGATCTATCCTCGCTAGACTCAACCTTTTCCGAAGAAGAAATAAAGCAAGCCATACATAACATGCCGAGTGATAGAGCACCAGGATCGGATGGATACACGGGGCTGTTGCTAAAATCGTGCTGGGATATTATCAAGCAGGACGTCATGCAAGCAGTAAATGCGTTCTACTCCCTACGATGCAATAATCTCCAACTCATCAACACAGCCATTATTGTCCTACTGCCGAAGAAAGAAGGAGCTGACACCGTGCAAGACTTCAGGCCAATAAGCCTCATCCATTCATTCATCAAAACCATCACCAAGGCGTTGGCAATTAGGCTGCAGCTGCACATGAACTCTATTGTCTTTAAATGTCAGAGTGCATTCATCAAGAAGCGGAGTATTCATGACAACTTCATGACGGTACACAATACGGCTAGATGATACCATAGAAATAAAATACCGACCATCTTCCTCAAGTTGGATATTGCGAAAGCTTTCGACTCCATCAGGTGGGATTACCTGATATCGTTGCTACAACACCTAGGCTTCCCGACATGTTGGCGTGGCTGGATCGCTAGCGATACTATCCACTTCTTCTGCCCGAGTACTCCTAAACAGGGTACCCAATCAGCCAATTAAACATGGCAGGGGCTTACGACAAGGCGATCCCCTATCTCCGCTGCTTTTTGTCATAACAATTGACCCACTGCAAAGGCTGCTCGAATTGGCAATGAAATGGGAGCTCTCAGCAAGATCCGTGGACGAGCACCATCATGCCGCATATCGATGCATGCCGACGACGCGGCGATGTTCATCACACCAAGAAAGGACGAGATTGATGTGTTGGTCCACATGCTAGACATGTTTGGAGAAGTGACGGGACTAAAATTAAACTTCCACAAGTCTACCGCCGTACCTATCTACTGTGAGGGCATTCAACTGAGGGCGGTACTGTAAAATCTTCCGGCAAAGCAAGGCATGTTCCCTATCAAATATCTAGGTCTACCGTTGTCCACTACGCATCTAAAGATGGTCGACTTCCAACCTCTAGTGGAAAAGGCTATTGGCAAGCTTAGCAATTGGAGCGGCAGGAACATGACGATAGCTGGACAACTCACGCTTGTTAAATCAATACTGACTTCGCAACCAGTCTATCTGCTCATGGCCCTCCAAGCTCCTAAAGAAATCATGAAGCTCATCGATGCTAAAAGGAAACAGTTCCTATGGGCGGGATCAGACCAAATCACAGGAGGGAAGTGCAAAGTAAATTGGACACGGTCGGCAAGACCTCGGAAAGGGGGTGGACTCGGAGTGCTCCACTTCGGAAAATTCTCCCGAGCTTTACGTCTTCAATGGCTATGGCAGGAATGGACAAATGAAGGGCCGCAGTGGGAGGGATGTCATATCCCTTGTTCCCAAACTGACCACAAATTATTTGCTGCGGCCACAAAGATTACAATTAGAGATGGAAAAAAGACATCATTCTGGCATAGCAGGTCAATGGGTAGAGACCGAGGGATATGGCGCCCAATTTGTATAGCATCTCCTGGAGAAAAAACAAGTCCTTCTATGAGGCGGTGACTAGTGGCAGATGGATTCAGGATTTAAACCTTCTGCATCGTGGTTTCTCAGTATCACATTTTATCGAGTACCACCGTTTATGGGTAGAAGTAAACCGGGTGCAGTTAAGCTCGGGTTTCCCGGACACCATCGTATGGAAGCTCACAACAGACGGACAATATAGTTCATAGTCGGCCTACCGTGCGCAATTCCTAAGATCCATGATGACTAATTTCAAGAACCTCATCTGGAAGACGTGGGCACCACCGAAGTGCAAGTTCTTTTGCTGGCTTGCTATCCAGGATAGGGTATAGACAGCGGATGGACTGCAACGTCGTGGATGGCCCAGCAATACACATTGTGCGCTGTGCAGCACAACACAAGAGACTGGCCTTCACCTCTTTATGGATTGCACCTTTGCGAGGACAATTTGGGCGGAGATGTCTGCATGGCTAACCTGTGGAAATTTAGCCCTGAGCAGCTGGGATAGACATGACTCCCTGCATAGTTGGTGGACAGAACGGGTGGCCACTAACGTGACCCATAAGAAAGGCTTGCGAAGCCTCATTATTCTGGTCCAATGGGAAATTTGGATGGAGAGAAATGCCAGAATTTTTCAGCATAAGGAGCAAACAGTGCATCGCGTATCCGATAAGATCAAAGAGAAGGTGGCTACGTGGATCGCGGCAGGAGAAAAACATTTAGAGTCTTTCATTTACGCGGCGTGAAATTGTAGTTTTTTTTACAGAGTCCTAGTGGAGTTTTTTTTCCTCCATGAGGATGTAAAGTGTGTACAGTTTTTGTACTTGGCCCGTCGGACCTTCCTCTTTTTCAATATAGCAGCAGCTCTCCTGCTGGCTCGTTAAAAAAAAAGAGTAGACATCCAATTATATATAAATGTCAGGATAAGAGATGCAAAGGAAAATTAAAAACACACTAGCAAATTCATCCACACTTGATATACTTCATAGGTGACTGAAGGGTGAAGACACTACTAATATCAGTTCGATATCAGCGCCGACGAGGTTAATGTGGAGGATTTCGGGGTTTCGGATTCTGGTGCCGTCTGGCTTCTGGTCTAGCTACGGTGGCGAGAGGGCCTGTAGTAGGCTAGTAGACCATGGCTTGAGCCTTCAGGGCGGCCGTGTTAGCGCTTTCAGGAGAGAAAGCAGTGGTCCAGTGGAGCCAGCACCACTATCCAATGAGAAGAATAACGCCAGCTCAACTGAGTTGGGAGGGTGTGAGGGTGGCAAGATAAGATGGCGAATTGGCGATGATGTCGCATGGCAAGATAAGATGAAGGATATATTTGGTTGACGGGATCTGAAGGGAGAGCGACAACAGCCATCACGAGTTCACGATGGTGGTCGGAGACAACAATGGGCAGGGTAGAGTATGATGGAGGTTGGCACATAGGCACACGCGCTAGCGTCTCGTCGGGGCTACAAGCGGTGGGTAGAGGAAAAGAAGTTGTACGGGAAAAAGTAGATAATGAACGGTCGTTAGATTTTAATCTGACGGTGGGAAAAATTGAGTGTGAACATGCACAGAAATACACAGGTAAGCACCAAATAGCCTTATTGTTTTTTTAGTACAGTAATACTACATCCAGATAAAAAATATTTGTCACAGTTGGTCATGACATTTGACCATTTACCTTATTCAAAAATTATGTAAGTACCATTTATTTTGTTTATAATTTACTTCATCATCAAATGTATTTGAAGCATGATTTATCTTTTTTTATATTTACAATAAATTTTAAATAAGATAAATGATCAAATACTGAAAGGAAAATTATGTAACTCTAGTGTAATTTGCATATCACATGCAAGGATTTCTCATAGACGGAACTAAAATAACAAATGGACCACTAAAAACGTTTTACGGTGTAAACGGTTTAGGACAGTTCCAACCTAAGACACTGGTCATAGTTTTCGTAAGCTTTACATCATCAAGAAACTAATACTAGACACTACTCTTCCAATGCAAACACCGCTATTTCATACTTAAATTTAGTACTATTCATTTCTCATTATATCTTGAATGGTGTATGGAAACCAGATCTCATGCAAGACTCGATTTCTTTCTCTTTATTTATTTACTCCCTTACCACATCATCTTTTATCTAATTGACGGTTCGTTTAATTCTATGAACATCATCCTGATCATTGGGTTGGGACCGTCGTGGCAGGTACTGAAAGCCCTTCTTCCGCCGCTTTTCCATGGTTCCAATACAATCTCTCATTCTCCCCACCTCGGGGCGTCGTTGACCCACAACGGCCACCTCCCTCCGTACACTGTGTACACATGTCAGCGCTGGAAAAGAGTGGAGTGGAAGCCCTCGTCGCACCAGCACCGACAGTTCCGCTCGCAAGCACGGCGAAGCGGTGGCCTCAGGTGGTGGCCGTCGAGCCGGTGAGCTACTCCTGGAGTCCTGGTGCGCGAAGCAACGGCTTCAGGACCAGCATAGGACAGGGCGCGCAGGCCTCGCCGGGTCTGTGTAGCGCCCACCAACTGTTCGCTATTTTGCTTCACAGAGTAAGAACCCTCTCTCATCAATTGTGAAGCATGGGTTCTGGCGTTTATTCACGAGTGCGAATAGTTCTATAGATTTTATGTTTTACAACTGCATGCTAGTTCGAGCCAATTGTAGAATGTTATGATGTTACTGTCCTTTTTCATAAATTGTAGAGCATTTATGTACAGTAGAAACAATCATGGCTAACAAATTCACAAATTGTTTGGTTACAACCAGCAGTGTTGGTAGCAGAAGAATCCCCATTTCTAAGATTGCCATGGTTGCCAATTTGATATGAACAAACACCACCAGAGGCTGCCACTTTCTGCTATCAAGTAACTATCTTTATGGTCACTGGTCTAGTCGTCATGCACTTAACAAAATTTCCTTGTTACCTGGTGTTCTACACTGTCATGGTGCTTGCACAGGTCTATGTGCCGTCAAATGGTTAATGATTGCTTGATGTCTTCGTGTTATCTCTGGTTAATGTCTTCAGTCCTTCCTACAAACTCCATCACCAACTTTGAAAAAGCGGATGATTCATCTCTCAGGAGGTTGTTCGGAGAATCATACTCTAGTATCCTACCTGTGGTAGAAAACATAGTTTTGTTTAGATTCATCTCAGACCCCAGAAGAAAATTAGTAAACAAATGTTGTTAGTTCTTTCCGATTTATTTTACCTTCACCTAGTACAAGAACCAGGTCACTGTCAAGCACGGTGGGAATCCTATGTGCAATTGTTATGACTGTGGAACTTTTTGTTTCTTGCCTTATAGTCCTTTGGATTATATTGTCAGTTGCAGTATCAACTGAAGCTGTAGCTTCATCTAAAACGAGTATTTTCCTTTTCATTAGCAGCACTCTGGCCAAGCAGACAAGTTGCCTTTGACCCCCACTCCAGTTCCCTCCATCTTCAACAACTACAAAAATGCATTGTAGTTATAAATCAGGTTATATTAATAATAAATTTGGGAAGATGGAGTAGTTAAATGAATGGCAAGGAAGGCTGTGATACCTGGTGCTTCTAACAGTCTACTATCTTCTTTAATAATCTCCTCCAAGCGGCATTTACACGCAACCTGTAAATACTCAAAAGTTAGAACTGGCAAATAAAAACCTAACCTAAATCTGCATTTTCGAACAAAGGTAAAGAACTGAAATTAGAACTACTTTCCAAATAGCCTACAACATCATAAAGACACTGAAGTCATATTAGTGTAGAAATGCCTACTATTAGCACAACCGCATTGTTTACCTCCCATATTTCAGCATCCGTATGTTGTTGTAGAGGATCTAGGTTTGATCTGACAGTGCCTTGGAAGAGAGTTGGTTCTTGAGGTATAATACCTAGTCTAGACCGCAAATCATGTAATCCCAAAAGTGATATATCCACTCCGTCTATGATTATCCGTCCCTCAGATGGTTCAACAATCCGAAACAAAGCCTGGATGAGAGTTGACTTCCCACTCCCGGTTCGCCCTACCACCCCAATTTTTCTCTCTCCTGGAAATGTGCAGCTTATACCTTTGAGAACCATCGGCATGTCATGGTTGTACTTGATTTGGAGACCATCTATCTGAATGGTTCCGTACCATGGCCATGTTTCCATTGGTCTGTACTCTTCAATAACTAGAGGAGACTCACTTGGTATGTTTGAAAATTGCAGAATTCTCTCTACTGAGATCATCTTGTTCTCAACATCGCACAAGTTCCATATAACCCATGCTTGTAACACATTAAGGTTGAGACCGTAGGTTGCTGCAAGCCCTGCAAGGCCTAAAGAAGGAGAAAACCCAAACAGTTGTCATTTCTATTGGAACTATCGAAGTAGTTTGAAGCAATGTATGAGTTATGGGAAAACTTACTTGGGTCAATAGTATCACGAGGCAGGGAGACAAGGATGACTAGCATCACAAAGAATACAAGGTTGAAGAGGAAGTTGATACGGAGACACAACCATTCGATTGCTGCTGCATTATGGAAAGTGATGCAGGAGTAGTCATCTACTAGTGCAAGGCTCTTTCTCAAGAAATTTTCTCCCTGATTAAAGCATCTAATTGTTGCAGCCCCTGATACAGTCTCAGAAAAATGGTGGAGAACTGGAGCCTTTTTAATGCCAACCAACCTTGCTAGCTCTCTCGCTGAACTGATGTAATAACTCTACATAAATTTAACAATTAATTCATTATGCATTTTATATGTGTTAAATCAGAAAATGTCTTTCACAATATGTGAAGATGTACCTGATAGCAAGTGGACAAGGAAATTATTATTATGAATAAAAAGAATATGGGCCAAGCGATTTGGGACATGATGAAAATGATACTGAGGAGCTGAATTAGTGCGAATATCAGCCCTGCTACCCTGTAAGGAATGTCTATGTCAACTGTGCTTTGATCTGTTGAAACCTGAAAAACAGAAAAGCTGAACTGTAAGGACTAATTGGAAGGAGAGTATTTGCTATGATGTTACATCCAGGAAAGTAGTATGCTGGTGCTCACCCTGTTTAGGATTCGACTTGATGGAGTAGAATCAAAGAAATTCATTGGTGCTCTGAATACATTTTTAATCATGCCTAAGAACAGCTGCTGAGCAGTTTCGATTGCAATTGCTGATAGGACAAAAGCTCTTCCCAATATAAATGCGGAGCTTCCTGCAGATAACAGCACAAAAATACCAATCATCTTCTCTCTGCTTACTCGTTCTTGACTCTCTGAGGCCCAAGCGATCCAGTAGTTGCTACATATCTGCAGTGCCTGGAAAAGGACTTGGCATGCAAGAACAACAGGAACGAGAGCTCCCCTATAGGCTGAGGTAACAAACTTGCGGTAGATACCCCATTTGACCCGTCCAGATTCACGCTCTTCCTCACTTTCCCTTCCTAGCACATTGTGGTCTGGCTCTATCTCTGTGAGCTCCATTTGCTTCTTCTTGTGTTTTTTGTTCCTAGTCAAGCCATGAACTTTTGCAGGGGTGACTTGACTAAGGGACTTGTTATGCGCGTCCATTTGCTTTGAGAGCTCGCCATCTTTGTCTGCTATTAAATCATCATATTTTCCGGATTGAACAATTCTTCCTTCTTTCATGACCTATAACTAATGAGTCATTAGCATCAATAGAATTGTTTTTTTCTGTACATGCACGTTTTTAGTAATTTTTTTGACCGAAGCAGCAGGTAGGTAGATTTTTCTATAAATATATATAAAAAAGAATATGTACAAGTACAGGGCCTCAGGCCCAAAGACAGACCTTTAGCAAAACAAAAGTTAAGTGAAATTACATAACCAATTCTCTTAGTAATAGTAGATATCATTACTTACAGCAGTTTTAATTAAGCAATAGGCAGTTTCTGTCTTTTTAGTACCAAAAGACTTGCAATATACTATTTCATTACTAGCAAATGAAAGTTCCACTGAAATTTGTTTTTGCTATATTTTTTCTCAGGGTTAAGAAGATAGCTGTCTTACCAAAACAAGATCCGCATCTCGCAGAAACTCTAGCTGGTGAGTTACATAAATGACTGTCTTTGAGGACATTTGCTGCATTAAGCATTCCTGCATGAATATATAACATGATATTATTATTCAATTTATTGTTATTAAAATATATTTTGAAGGTTATGTTTGGTTCGTAAAACCAGTACGTTTAATTCTAATCATCTAAAGAATCTGGAATTGCAAATAATGATGAGATTCCAATAATTGATGCAAGTGCTTGATTGCTTATCGCTGCAAAGACCTGATTTATTATATATATATATATAGTCAGGGATTCCCCAACAGAGAGATTATGCATATTTTTTGTTTTGTTATGATTCTTGCTTTGCATGTTAGTGCTACAAAATTTCCTGGATTGCGGCACCAAAATTTGCTTTAAATTACAGATAAATCTCATGAAGAAAGATACATTGTTGCATATTACTCATCTGCACTATACCTTGAAGAGGTGTGCTCCAGTGTGTGCATCAACAGCACTAAAGGGATCATCCAAGAGGTAAACATCAGCATCACTGTACAATGCTCTGGCGAGCTGAATCCTCTGCTTCTGGCCTCCACTCAGGTTCATGCCTCTTTCCCCTACCAGAGTCATGTCTCCATTAGCCCATAGTTCCACATCTTTATCCAAAGCACACCCTTGTAGCACCTCATCATATAGGGCCTTGTCCATGGCCTTCCCAAAAAGCACATTGTCCTGAATTGTCCCGGTTTGAATCCATGCACTCTGCGGGACATATGCCATTGATCCAACAACTGTTGTTTCTGCACCGCTGACCCTTGGAATCTCACCCATGATGGCACAAAGGAGACTTGATTTTCCTGAGCCAACTGACCCAGAAACTGCAACCTTTTGACCCTTAATGATGTCCACCTTTCTATCGATCTTCAGTGTGAACTTTGTCTTCTTCAAGATGTTGTCAGGGGCTTCCCAGCTGTATTGTCCTGCTTCAATCTCTACAGTGCCTGCCACAGACTGCTTCTCTATGCTACTTCTATTTCCATAGCTACTTGGCTTCCCATGGTGGTCTTCTTTGATGAACTCTTCGATTCTATCTAGGGACACCTTGGTTTGTGTGGCCATTGACACTAGCTCTGGAAGGTTGTGGATTGGATCTTGGAGGATTCTGAAAGTAGCAAGGGCTGATAGTACAGTTCCTGCCGACAATGGAACATCTACAAGAATGCAGATGCCAAAGGTGACAACTGAGACTAGCGTCGGTGATGCCCAGAAGAGGAAGGCTATCGCTGAGCATGTGTACAGATACCTTCTGAGCCACGCCCTCTCCATATCCCTGAGCTTCAGAAGCTTGTCCAAGTAGGCTGTCTCCCATGCATGCAGCTTCAAAATTCTCATGCTTTTCAGCACCTCAGCTGTGGCCTTGATGCGTGAGTCCTTTGCCTCCATGATCTTCACGTTGAGGTTTTTCTGTGACTTCGCCAGTGGTGTGTTGCTCACCATCACCAAAACTGTCGCAAAAAGTGCAGAGAGCGAAGCCGCCATCCCAAGACTATGGTACAGGATGACAAGTGCCAGTGAGACTTGCAAGGGAAGCAACCAAATTCCATGGATGTACCAGAAGAACTCACCAATCTTCTCTATATCGACATCGAGGAAGTTCACAATTTTTCCTGTCCCTGTGGTTGAATTCTTTAACAGCAGGGATTTCTTATAGATGGACACCATCAGTGCTGCACGCACCCGAAATCCAATTCTACGAGCGCCAAAGTACCACAGACGCTGTGACAGTGACTCTATTGTCTTTGATATAAAGAAGAGGCTTACAAGTATGTATCCATGTCCATGGCCTCTGTCAGGGTTCTTGTCGGAGAGCAGCGCCACTAAGTAAGTGATCAAGAATGGCCCCATATAAGAAGCTAAAGTGTTAAGCCCTGGTAATTAAAGCCATGCACTGTATTAGTAAACTGTGGGGGAGAAAAGAGTGGCTCTGTTTCTGATAAATTTTGTCGGGACAATTACCTGCAAAGACTGCATTGATGACCAAAGGTGCCCAAACAGAACAAATGATAGCGTTTTCTAGCGACATCGGCTCAGGTTTTTGCTTGTGCAGTGTTTCTTGAAGCAATGCATACGACTGCTCTGCTGTATCTGACTGAGGAAGAGATGGGAGGTGTTCTAGCTCGAGCCGCACCTTGTGTCCCTTCTCAAAGACCGGGTTCAACCACTGGAATGTAAGATGACTCCACCACCCAGAGCTGGAGAACCTGTCCCTGCTGCTGTCACCACTATCTTCTCTGATGAGCAGTGGTTGGTTCAGTTCTTCTTGGCTTGTTTTAGCTCTCATGGCTGTTGCAACCAGACACAGACATATGATAGCACAGAAGGGTAGTGAAGTGAAATTAACGACAGTTGCAGAGTTGATTAGGTGTAGCAAATGCAATGAAGTGAGGAGCGATTCTAACAGGGAGCTGAAGACCCACCAAGAACCAAGAACTGCAGGCCAGTTTAATACAACTCCTGCTCCTTTGTGTTTGCAGTAGAGTGAGAAGAGAGTCACCAAAAGCCACGACAGTGATGCAAAGATCAAGCCCAAGGAGACAGTTCGGTGTTTCCAAACTCCAAGAACAGCAAACCCGATATTTATTGACGTAATGGAAGCATTGCAGACTGCAATTATATGGGATGGGAGTAGGGCCACCCCCTTCCTTTCTGCTGAAACCATGGCACTATTTCTCTCATGTTGTCTCTTCTTCAGTTTGATAAAGTTTGCAGGGATCCAAACCAGCAAAATAGCAAATGCTGATATGCGCACATAAAGCAGTGCTAGTGATATCTCCATCGAATGCGGAAATCAACAGAATATGACAAAGAGCAGCAGAACAGCAGTATGGAAAGAATTGCCCTGTCACAATGAAGCAAGATGGAATCAGAAACAGAGAAAAAAATTAAGTGAAAGAGAAGCCAAGAGGGGAAGATCGTATGGGCAGACCGAAATGCAAGTCTGGGGGCGCATGACCGCTATGCTACCTCTGGGCTGGGGGCTACCTACTTTCTTAATCAGACCTGCAGCTTACACACATACTGTGCATTGGTCTTCTAAAAGTGATGCGTCATGTTACTTCTCACCTAAAATGAGATCTGCGACAGCAAAGAGTTGAGCGGGCAAAATGTTAGTGTTTGAACCAAGAATCTTGTTTGTGTTTGTTTGATAGTATTTGTCTGGCACTCTTTTAGCATAAAAACAAGTTGCCACCATTTTATTATCCATGTCCAGGATATGTAACTGCACCAGTGCAGATGAACCTGGCTAGGACATAAGTATCAGATAAGCATACAACATTCAGATCTACTTCATTTATGATTTAAATGAATTCACGTCATATATGAGTAGAAATATATCATAATGTACTGAGGCATTGAACGGTTTGAACCTGTTGTTTGCCTGATTTTTCTTTATGTATGCCTAATAATGTGCTCCCTCTTTTTTGCATGAACATGACCGAACAAGTAAACATACTAGAGGAAATCAAGATTCAGCAACACTCATGTCATTTCAAGGGGCACAGAGCTCAGATTTAGGTACTCGTTGTCTCCAGTGTCGTTGCTATACCTGATCAAGAACTCTGGAGTGAGTGACCGACCTCCCGGTGGCCGTGCAAGAGGCCACATGATATTTTGCCCCTTTCTTGAAATGACTTGGCCACACGACTTGCAACGTCTCTAGCCCTATCTATGCATAGCATATCATGCATGTGGTACAGGAGCCCGTTGGCCTTTGTGTAGTCGGTACTGCATGGTGAAAATTTACCCAACGATTGAATTTTTATCTTGTGAGCTCGAGACATTCAGATATCACTAGAAAACTGAAAGATGGCCCTCCATCCCCATCGGTTATTGGTGCTCCAAAGCCGTACGTCCAATGCCGGTACTATATGCCATTCCGTGTGTTCTCTCGAGATCCATACGCGCTATGCGTCATATGCTCACATACTGATCCGTACACGCAACCGCGAGGGTCGACTCTGATACCACGTAACATCCTGTACTCCAAAGCGTCCAGTTCTTCCGATGGACGGTCACACGTATACGTAGCACCCTACTTACACTTTCACCCTCGCTTCGTGTAAAAAGTTAACCTGAAGGTGCTATAGTTGGTGGACAAAGGCTTATCAGTTGGCTCCACCCTTACTCAATACCTAACCATGCGCATCTGCACTCATGGGCAGGGGCGGATCCAGGGCCCGGGCTGCAGCCCGGGGCGAGACCATGGAGTCCCTTTAACCTATGTGCTGTTTAGCCTAACAAAATGAGACTTAGGAGACAAAATTAGACTATTTTAGGTGTGATTCAACAGCTCAGCCCGGGGCGCAGTCCCGTTCTGGATCCGCCCCTGCTCATGGGTCAGTATTGGGCCATCCAAATTTAGGCCGGTGGTCACGTCAGCTGTCAGTGTAGTTTTTAGTATTACGATCTGACAAGTAACACTTGCGCTCCTTTTTGTTAGCTGAAGTTATGCGAAGATGTGTGATATAGATGAGGCTGAGGTACAAGGCAAGGGATTATGAGTTCAAAGCATAGTTGTGTTGATTCAGTACAGTTATCTACCTCCAACATTTCAAATGTTTTGGCCACTCGTTTTGAAGTTTAAATTAGTCTACCTAGGGCTGCATCTCCAATATTTGCGTTTGTTGTTTCAAATGAGTGGGATGGCCTGGCTTTATAATTTCATATTTCTCATAAAAGGTAGCTGCACAGTACCATTATAACCACTGTGCGCTCGTCAGTCGTTTGGGTAAAAGAAGGCGATACATCTAAGCTCGCATACGTCTCGTGAAGTTGTCATTGGACACGACTTGGTTTGTCCAGCAAAGGACGTAACGTGTCGCCTCTCGTGTCCTATCTCTAGACTCTGCTGCCCCCCGGTCCTTGCTGCCCTTGGTTGGAGATTGGAAGCTGGAACGCATGTGCGTACAGAGCTCAAAACGGAATGTGGATGGGATGCAGGGTTTTGAGCTCCATGTTTCAGTATTTTGCAACTTATGAGACATGCATGCTCACTCCCTGAAACGCTGCACATGGTGCAATCGTGCTGCAAGTTAAAGTGAATCTCGTCTTCACTGTCCATTGGCTTAACTACCAGCTATATTAACGGTAAAACTAAAAAATGTACTGCTACTACATTAACTCGACAAATTAAAATGTACTGCTACTACAACATGTACTGTTGCATCATCAATCATATTAGCCTTTGCACATAGGTTAACAAAGAACTGCATGCTGGATCACATATTTGCGCGCGTGTAGTAAGAAACGTAATACAGAGGAAGCAAGAAATGCTGTGAAAACTAAGAAAAAAAAAACTAAACCACAAACGAGGATGGCCACCAGTAGCAGGCGCACGAAAGATTCAAAGCGGACGCCTGAACACCAAACGAACTCGGTTTCATCTTACTCACCGCACTGTCGCCAGCTCTCAGCTCATTCTTCTGCTGGTGAACGACGCTCGTATTGCAATCCTTCGGAGGAAGAAGTAACCCAGGAGGCAGCAGGTAGCCGAGCCTCACTTCGATCACCCTGTTTATCTGTTCAAATGAAAACATGCATGGAGGTTAAGCTTGCGATGACAAACCTCTCTGCTCTCACACTCACAAAACAACATCCAGGGCACAGATGTGTTTTGCTCACCACGAACAGAATCGGCTCGCGGCGATGGATTGGGCAACGTCGAGGAAGAAGAGAGGTTTGCTGCTGGGGGTTTCAGGAAAGATGAGATCGTGTGATGCGGGGCTGCGGGCTGGGCTTGATGGAGGCGAGGCGGTGGAGAAGAGGAGCCGAGGAGGGGGACGGTGGAGGTAGTAGGACGCGGCACTTTTTATAGAGGTGTATGATGCGACGGTTCCTTGCTCTGTTCTGTACTTCTCTTCGGCTCCCTGTTCTGGATTAGCCACGCCACCGCAGAACTTATAAGTAGGCCCGTGTGAGTAACATGCTTTTGGTGAGCAACATACATTTTTGTTTTCTTCGAAATAAGCCCTAGGCATCTTATAACTAATTTGTATTAAGAAAAACAAGATCAAGTATGAAATGTTGTGCCAAAAAGAGAAAATTACAATTAAAAATTTCAAAATCATCTTCTCCCCGCATCCATAGTACGTATATGGTTACTATGTGTTTTTCTTGATCATCACCGATAGTGGCGGCAATAGAAAAGAGGACAAACAGAGAATCTGATAAGATCTGGATAAAATGTGATCATATAGTGGCTTTTGAAGTTTGAAGACCACAATAATCGTCTACATGTGGATTCCACTTAAAGATAGGCCGATAGGGTTCAACTGCTAAGGGTTTGTTGCTCGGCTACATGTGGAGGGTGATGGAGCATTTTCAAGCATATGTCTGGTTACTATGAACGTTTTGTCAGAATTCCTTGCTGGATTTTGAGGATGCAGCACTTTTATATAGGTACAATGCGACTGTGCGTTCCTTCCTTGCTCTGTTTTGTCGTCCTCTTCAGCCCCTCGTTCTGGATTAGCCACTGCAGCACTGATATGTGGGCCCTGTGTAGGTAACAAGCTTTGGTTCGCTGGTCCAATATGCTTATATTATAATCTAAAATCTTCCCATAAATCCAAGGACGGCTCACTTGCTTGGTTCGTACACGGCGCCGTCAAGCTTCCCGAAGCTTAGAAACTTCTACAAGCTTCAAACTGTAATCAGCATACTAATTGCATAACCTTTTGTGTTGAGAGGATTATTGGTACTTAGGTTTGCCATTGACAAGATATTGCAGCCACTTTTTGTTGGTTGGAATGAAAGTGGAAAATGAGGTTTGAAATACTGGGGTTTGTCGAGTTCGCAACTCCCTGTCCATGGGTTCATCACTTGGTTCTTAACACACTAGTACTTTCAATACTCTATTTTTTATATGCATATACACCTATATGTCAAGGTATTGTTTCAAGTGTGAGCTCCGATCGATGGATCAGATATACGGAGAGAAGGTTGTGCCATATTTCGTAATCGTTTGTGCCTACTGGTGGCAGCGCCAAAAAAAGAGCAGTGCCGTGCCTAACTGAAAAAAAAAATCACTTTTTCTTGGACAACCACCGATCCAACGCGCTATTTTTATCATCCTTGAATGATATTTTTATCTGAGAAGCCACACAAATAATGTCACAAGATGCCTTACACTATGTCATAGAAGCTCAGTGCCTATTTGGTTTTTAGTATCTGTTTTCTTTGGCATCGCCTCCGTGATACGGAATGCATAAGCTCTCTCTCACTGCAGAAGGGGACTCCAGATAAGCTCTCTCTCACTGCAGAAGGGGACTCCCACTCAAGAAATTGCTTGACTTCAGATTACATGATTTTGAGCTGAAACTCCTGAAGTTGTTTAGGTGTGCAGCAATGGTTTGAGATATCTACTATTCCAGTCCTTAAAGATGTTATACAAAATATGAAAAATATGAGCTGTCTTGCAAACCGAGCTTAGCTCGGTTGGTGTGCCTCCCAGGTGAGGAGCGCACCAGCATGGGCTCGAACCCAACTGTGGTGGGCACGGGCTTAGTGAAAAAAATGAGCTTCCTTTTCTCATCTTGATTTCAATACTTATTGGTCATTACTCCCTCTATCCTAAATTATAGGTCGTTTTGCTATTTCTAGATTCATAATTTTTGTCATATATCTAGAGATACATTATGTTTAGATACATAGTAAAAATTATAAATTTACAAAACAAACATACAATTTGGGATAGAAGGAATACTAGAAAATACGGTACTCCCTACAATTTGGGATAGAGGGAATACTTTCCAATCAATAGGTATTGTAAAGCTTTCAAGTGTGAGCTCCGATTAATGCCCACATCAGATATGGAGAGAATGTTGTGCCATCATTTCGTAATCATCGGTGCCTATTGGTGCCAGCACCAAAAAAATCAAGGAGCAGTACCTAACTGAAAAAAAATCACTTCTTCTTGAACAACCATTTATCGATCCAATGCTCTTTTTATCATCCTTGAATGGTATTTTTATCTGAGAGACCGCTAATAATGCAAGAAGATGCCTTACACTATGGCATAGAAGCTCGGTGCCTATTTTGGTTTTTGGATTTGTTTTCTTAGGCACCGCCTCATTCGTCTCCATGATGCAGAAGGGATATATATATATATATATATATATATATATATATATCTTGCTTACTGCAAAAGGAGACTCAAGCTCAAGAAATTGCTTGACTTTGGATTACATGAAATTTTTAGCTGAAACTCCTGAAGTTGTGTAGGTGAGTCGTAATGGTTCGAGATATCTAGTCCTTAGTTTTAAAAGGATGTTGTATAAAATATGAGCTGTCTTTTTCCCATCTTGATTTCATTACTTGTTGGTCATTACTAGACAGTGCAATGGTCGTGAAAATGATTTCATTACTTTTCCCATCTTCATTACTTGTCGTGACTTGTTGGTTAAAACAGATTTCCAATCCGTAGGTTAGAAGGATGTTGTGCACATTACGCTTGAAAACATTTCCAGTTCCAGAGCCGGTTAAAAATCATTTTCAGGGCTTTACGACCAGGGTATCTATGTGCTCGAGGAGTACCCAAACTTTGGAAAAAGTCGGTTGGCAATGCCAACAGCCACGACCACAAAAGGTACCTGTCGCTGCCATGTCACGTCTCGGTTGGGTTTTTCCAAATAGTCTTTCATATCAAAGCACTGTTTACGTTGCTCGGCGTGTACCTACTTCTCATATCCGTACACACTCAGCGCAGCGTCACACAAGGCTCGAGGCTAGGCGCCGGTACAGTACAGTGCGATTGCAGTGTCAAGGGGCGATCAGCTAGAGCCTGGACCATGCTACACGGTGGGATCTTCGCTTTGTCTCTCGGCGGCATCAAGATCCGTGCTCCAACCGGAAGCAGCCTCGTCGGGGCACGTGAATGCCCGGCCTTTTCACCTGCGTCCTGTGCATATTGTCAAATCTTGTCATGTTCTCTCAATCCTTTTTGTGATGCGAGCCTCACTTAATTTGCTACTAACACAGTAGCCGCGTCGCGTGATCCAACTAATTAATCCACGAGGACGCGACATGCAATCTCTTGTCTCGTCACTTTGTTTTGAGCATATTCTCTCTCTATATATATCTTATATCTTATTCTTTATCTTAGTCTGAACGTTACACATATACTATACTATAACATAAGATCGTATACAAAGCTGTGCTTGTTCATCTTAGATTCATCACAGTTGTACTATGAGAAGGCTGAAAGAAAACCCAAATTAAGAAAAAAAGAACGAAAGGATTATTGGCATGTAGCAAGTACAGTATAGCTGGGTGACAAGAGAATTGTATTTGCTCCATCCAAAAAATACAAGGATATTTTATTTTATTGCAAATCTTTTAAAGACAGACATTGATTATTCTTAAACTCACTCCATTCTTCACAAAATACAAGGATCTTTAATGTTGTTTGCAAACCTTCTAAAGTCATAATTTGATTATTATTTTGCTTTAAAAATATATCATCTCCAGCTATAGAATCAACGTAGCGTGGAACTATTTTGAAATGTGAAACTAACTATAGAATTTTTTATAGACTAAAAGAGAATTACATTCTGACTACACTAGCTAATTAATTTAAAGTTTCCAATGCATTAGTAAAACAAATATGCTTATATTTTCATCTAAGGGAGGATAATTTACAACACACAATATGAGGATTGGACGGGGTTTGTTTGTTTCATCCACACACCACATATGCCTGTACCCTGTAGCCGTAGGGCCGCTGTCTCGCTCATTCCCAGCTTTTCAAGGTGCCCATGTTCCAGAGGCTTCGGAGCAAGATGGCAACATCCACTACTTCGCGTCCCTACCCGCGTCGTAATTTTTGCCGAGGATATGCCTCGTCACTGCGTACGTGTCTCCAAAGCAGGCAGAGATCAAAGCGAAATCGATCAACGACGATATCGCGCTCGTCGTCGCAGCTCTAGCGTTGCGCCAACCTCGACCGATGATCGAGAGAAAACGCCGTCGCTGTATCGGTGCCCTCATGAACGTCCTCGCCGTGCGTGAGCACATGCATGTAGACACGGTGTCGACATGACACGCTAGCTGCTGCTGGAGCTAGCACTAGCAGTGCATGCGGCGTACGGACGGGTACTGCAGTGACAACGCTACCAGCGTACGTGGCTTGGCCTTGGCGCGGTTCCGCCTGGATAAGGAAAACGGCGGAGCGCCACGCCGCGATGCGTATGGTTGCACTTGCAGAGCCTTTGCTCTTGCATGGCGCATGCATGATGGGCATTGGTCCTGGCCTGCGCAAAGAAAAGATTTTATTTTGACCACAGGTACACTGACTCTGGGAGACAGACAGACAGTGGACCACTACGTCTCATGCGACGAACCAATCCGATCGACGACAATTTCTATTGTGGTACGTGCTGGTACGATGCTGCACCATGCAATGCAACGCTGGAATTTGGCGTAGCATAAACTATATTAAAGGAGGTGCATGCTTCCACTGAATTAAGGGTACGTTTGGAGAGGGGTGCTAAACCTTAGCATCCCATTTTTAGTCCCAAACAGGGATGCTAAAGGAAGGGTGCTAAAGTTTAGCCCCCATTTCCTTTAACACCTCCAAGGGGTGCTAAAAGGTACTAAACTTGCTAAAAGTGGTCCCCCGTTCAAAATTTCCCCTGTTGCCCTCTTCCCCCTGCCGCAGCGCGTGTTTCTCCCGCAGCCGCCCCTTCCGCATCCACCCCTCCCGCCACCATCTCCTCCTGCCGGTCATCCGATCCCCTCCCACCTCCATCCCCTCCTACCGGTCCCCTCCCGCCGGCGTGTCCCCTGGTCGTCCCCTCAAGCCGGCACGCGCCATCCCCTTCGGTCCTCCCCGTCCCGCCGCCAATCCCTCCCGCCAGTCCTCCCCGTCCCGCCACCGACCCCTCCTGCCGATCCTCCCCTCCCAGCGCCATCCCCTCCTGCTGGTCCTCCCCTCCAACCGGATGAAATAGCTAATGGTTTGTACAATAGATCGTAGCTAATGTGTATGGTTGTGTTGTAAGGACATTGACAATGCATTGTATTTTTTGTGTTATTTCATGTTTATTGGACAATGGAAATATTTGAATGTGTATGGTTGTGTTATTTGAATGTATTTCTCATTCAATATTTGGAAATGATGCGGGCCAAATGAGAAAAAAAAGAGACAAGTTGGAGGGGTAGCGCTACAACCGGCCAGAAAGTTGACGCCAGAAAAAGAAGCAGCGGGAGAGGGAATAGCGCGGGAGGAGGGGGTAGTGCACCAGCCAGGGAAGAGGGAAAGGAGGGGCACTGTTATCATTTGTCACTAAAAGTGCTAAAGTTTAGCACTCTATCCAAACATCTCAAGGTGCTAAACTTTAGCTCTCGTATCAAACGCAGCCTAATTCACTCTGTAAATTAGTTAAGAGGATTCTTAGCCTGGGCATGTCCGCGACAGATAACGGTGGTCGCGCGGTATTCTGTTTTTCAAAATAGATTTATAGTACTATATATGAGATTGTTGGGAAGCATATATAGGAGCTGTACCCTGTGTGCGCGTGCCGCTGTGCGCGTTGCCTGTCGACACCGTGTGGCCACCGCGTGTCAGCCCGTGCCCGCGGCAGCAGGCCGCCCGGGCATCGCGCGAGTACCAAGGCCGCGGGCGGCGTCGCGCGGATTGGCCTCATGGTGTGGGATGATGGACCTGTCGTATGTACTTGGGTTACGGTCATATGCGGCGCCCCCGGACCACGCGCGCAGCAGACCGCCCGAGCGGGCCGTGATAGACGACGACGTGCGCGCGCGCATGCACACAGGACCACCAAAAAGCACCACAGCGCCGGCCCCGGCCGTGGTTGGCAGGCCACGGCATGCAGGCGTGCAGCTATCGCTCGACCGGCAACTCAATGGCTCCTCCGATCCGCCATGCTCAGATCAGCGCTGCAATTCGACCAAGGAGGCGGCCATGGCCAATGCGCCGAGCTAACTAGGCTTGCACTACCTATAGCTGGCCTGGTATTATTGGTATCGAGATAAAAAGAACAAGGGGGGAAAAAAGAAGGTAGAGGACAGGGCGAGGTGCTGTGTCACCATGCATGCGCCCACAAACCCGTCTGATGGCTCTTTTAGTTGTTGGTAGATAGGGTCGGGCAGTCACTGATTGGTCTGGAACTTTGGATCGGAGCCCTCTTTTGTGCTTCTTTGTTGCTGGGGGGCAGGCACGTTGCGGGGCACGGCGCGGCCTAGCTTTATTCCTAGTCGAGGGATGCGTCCACGGAGATGGTCCAGTGCAAGCCGGCAAGCCCCTACTGGCCGGATATGGATCTAGTCGATGTCATGCACGCAGCTCTACCAAAAAGCTTGTATAGATCACACCGCCGCCCGGTAGGTCGGGTTATTACTACATGAGACAGAAGACGAGCAGCCTACCCTACTGTAACACATCAGGCGGGCTTTTTTTAAGACAACAAACAACATCAGGCGAGCTAATCAGAAAACTGCCTGCACCGCAGCAGACCGAACGTGCTGTGGTGTTGGTTTGGTCTGGGCGCGTGTGTGTGTTGAAGGGCCCGATCCGTTTCATCAGGTCCGGCCTGCAGGAAGATGCGCGCGGGTCTAACACTCAGGCCCATCTAGAAATTCACCTAGCCCATGGGCTACTTTCATTATTAAGCTGGTGGCCAATAGTTGCAACACACTATCACATCCCCGAGGCCGCGAGCCCGGGACGCCGACGCCCAGGCGGGTCCACCGCGGGAAACTATATAACTTTCATAAGAAATTTTTTATTACATAGCTTTCGATGTTTGAGAGTAGATGGATGACTAAAATAAGACTAGAGCCTGGGGTGCCCTCCAGCACGCCAATTTTTTGACCAAATTTTTATTAAAAAGATTGATGTTTATGTATTAGCGTCAAAGTATGATATGTCTTAGGAAAAAATAAAATTAGTGGTACTAATCAGGCAGTTGCATGCGTTTATATTTAGCTGCATGCAATTAATGTCTGTATGCGATAGTATAAGTAACGAGTTGCGTAATTAATTCTACGTATATTCATCAGTGCGGAGGTAAGAGATTGGAATGGGAGTCGAGCAGGATAACTGCATAATAATCACATTCACGTTGCCTTTGCTCATATGGAAAAGTAAACCAGCTGTTACTGAAATAAGTGATATAGTAACATAGTACATAATTACATAGTAGTGATAAAAGGTGAGTATTAAAATAACCAAACACATCTAACAGCAGTGCTTGTTGATTAAATGGACAAATTGGTCAGTAAACATCTCAAGAGTAGATTGTGGAGGAGTATTTCCTGTGTATGTAAGTGTGATGACGTTCGAAGCAGTAACATTGCTTGTATTTGGAAAAATTGCAAGAGGAAGTACGTTGTTGTAGTCAGCGGATAGCTCTGCGATTTCAGTGATGAAGTTGCGATGTTGATTTTCTATCTTTTTCAAGCGTTTCATTTGAGCGACACATGTGTCCTAAAAAATTCATACCCAAGACATAGCTGATTCCTTCTCTTTCTGAGTCTTCAATAGGTTGGCGTGGTTGTATTCTATTGCTCCACCTACGGTATCTACGAAATTGCTGTAGTAAGTTACTTTCTTATATGCGGAGGAGGTGTTCGTTGCGTTGACTTAATAGTAATGGAGGCAGTAAAGATAGAATGACTCATTTCTCTCACATCTATTCTAGATACATAAAGGCCTAGGTCTTGCGCAATTTGATCGAAAAATAGCTTCTTTGGTATCTGAACAGACAACATAGTTCTACGACATTTAAAGTAGTTCCTCAACTTTCATGTTGGAGTAGTAGGGATTTGTTGTGTTGTACAAAGGAAGAAATGATTTGAACAATGGAAAATTCATACCTGCGCTTTTGGTTGCGATTACACCTTCGTGTTTACTTCATTCTTAAAGTGGTTACCATGTGGAAAGCTCATAGCTTGAAGAGATGAAAGTACGTTGCATCTTGGATAGCTATTTATATAAGATATTCCTAGTTACAAACACCTGTAGGCAAAGGTGGACACGTATGAAAATATCATGGCAGCTAATCTTCTTGTCGTGTATTCGTCGTGTCATGCAAGTGCTGCGCATGAAAGTTCTATTTATCTGTGTGTCTATGTCTTGTATATGTGTGATATCCTTCAATCGACAACGTGGTTTCCACTTATTGGGCCGGGATTGGTCCATTCATTCCAAAAAGCCCAGCAGTTGGTGTAGCAAAGAAACATGAGGTCACCAGTAGCTTCCACTGCGGGCGTTTGACTTCCTGCGTCTTCTTTCTGTTGGGATACGAGGTAGGCTACGCTAGCGTAAATCAAAATTTTCTACCGCGTATAACCAGGAAGAACTGCCGTATAAGGATCACGGGATTACCACTCGACGCACTACTGGTGCGGAAGATGTAGATTTGCGTCGATGCAGTGAAGACGATCACGTAGTCGTACGTAGTCGATCAACGTAGTCGTACGTAGTCGATCACGTCCAGCAGCTCCTCAACAGCTCGTCCACGTGCAGCAAGATCGCCTCCGGTGCCGCGGCTCGTCGTTGGCTCGTCGTGGCTCGTCGGCGGCTCGTCGATGGCTCGTCCAAGTGCTGCAGGCGCAACACCTCCAAGGTATCCACACGTGCAGGGAGGAAGCGTCGCAAGCCGGACTGCTAGATCCGCGAGTTGCAACAGGCGAGGGCGTGGGGGGCGCGGCAAGAGTGTTCAGCCAAAAGGTGTGCAACCCTAGGGCGCCCCCACCCCTCTATTTATAGGGGTTCCTGATGGGCCTCTGGATCCGAGGCCCATTAGTACTCCTAAACCTAATCCAACTCGGATCAGATCCGAATTGGGCTTCCAGCCCCTTAAGTGTGTGACCCTATGGGTTCGGATACGTATAGACATGGCCCGAGTACTCCTACTCGGCCCAATAGTCGGTAGCGGCCTCTAGCAAGACGTGCCAACTCCTATACGCATACGAAGATCATATCAGACGAACCATCACAACATAATATACATGCTATTCCCTTTGCCTCACGATATTTGGTCTAGCTTCAAGCCAACCGCTCTTTCTCGATCCTGTGATTCGGAATCCCTTTGTAGGTTAACTCTTAACCGTACGTAGCATGGCCATGCATTTTCTGATCCGATCACTCGAGGGGCCCAGAGATATCACTCTCAATCAGAGAGGGGCAAATCCCATCTTGATTGACCATGTCTCATAGCATGCTTCTTGACAAACCCGAAAGCTACCTTTATAACTACCCTGTTACGGTGTAGCGTTTGATAGCCCCTAAGTAGGTCAATCCACATCTAGAATACATGCGACAATCTCAGGTCTAAGGACAAAGCGTATATGTTGTTTAAAGAGAGAACTACTTCTCGTGTTGGGTCAGTCCTAACACATGTCTCCACATGTGTCCACATTATTAGTTCAACATCTCCATGTCCATGACTTGTGAAACATAGTCATCAACTAATACATGTGCTAGTCTAATATTCATGTGTGTCCTCACATGAACTCCGACCAGGGACAACTTTAGAATAACCATACAAGTAAAGAGTTTCACATACAATTCACATAATTGCAAATCAATTCAAGTAGCCTTTAATGGATATTCAATGAACACAATATACAAATCATGGATACAAATGGAATATCATCATCTCTATGATTGCCTCTAGGGCATACCTCCAACACTTTCATGTGTACTCCATGCGGAATCGAGCGTTGACGGCACTCAACATCCTCAAAACCTAGGTCTAGAAGGGGAGCGTCGATCTGGACAGCGCCCGAGGGGCAGGTGCACGGCGGTGGTCAATAAGAGAGAGGAAGTTGGTTGGTATGTAGTGGATAGTTAAAAGCTATCAAATGATGCTTGTTGGATTTGATTCAACTAACTGATCCATGTTTCATTTCGAACATATCGGAGTAAGGAGGATGGGGAGGAAAGGTACGTGGGTCTCTTCCGATTCTCGCAGTAAAGTGAAACTTTCGCTGGTACTATGGTAGGATTATCGCTGGAACCCAAGTGATTCACAGGTTAGTTCATCAGTATTTAGTCTATGCATACAAAGATGGGAGTAGATCTGTATAGTTTTGCTTACTCTATAAAAATGGACACGAATATTCACTGTAAAGAAATGGAAAAGTAGTTGACTAAGTAGGAAACGCCATTACTTGAACTGAAGGGGTCATAGATATATGAAGGTATGAGTTATGACCACAATCGTTTCTTACATGTTCTTCTTAAAATGATCATAGCATGATCAATCTAAAGATAGATTTTGTCATTGTACTTACAGTTGCTAATATATGCAGAAGTGGAGAAGGATTGTTTCAGTTTCAAATAAATTCATCTTCAATAATATAATTGATGGATCTCGAAATGAAAAGGCAGAAGTGGAGATAATACAAATGGGAAATCATGCGTTTGTCAGTGAGATGGTACTGCATGTAGTAGAACATGACAATAGAAAAGAAGATGTTCTATGCAAGAGAACATTGGAAACTAAAACAAAATACGACTTTGCAAGTGCAGAAGAAGATGTGTATAAAGAAGGCATTGCATCCGTCTAAAATGTGAGGAATGGTGTTTATTTTGGACATAATTATCGATCAATAGCTATTGCTATGGAGGACAAAATAAATGAAAACAAATTGAAAAACAAAATGGTGGAATTTGGATCCAAGATGATTTCGAAGTGGAAGTCCATGGTTGTAGCAATACAATACATTCATATAGTTTGGAGTGAAGCTCATAATCAAGTGGCCTAATATCAAAACATCATAGGTAAACATGAAATGGCATCATAAATAGTAAACAATGTTGCTGATCTACTCGCAAGGAGCTCATATGGATTAGAACCTAATATGCGTAGATTTGAAGCAGCATCTATATGAGGAGAATGTAAGAGTGAATATGTATGTATAAAAAAATTGTAGGCGTACTTGGTGTAAGTGTAAGTTTTGCAATTGTACGCTCATCTAAGCATCATTCATATTGTTGTGGTAAAGAATTAGCTGTACTGAATTATATTTGCGAGATATATGTTTACTTATAAGTTATAGTGCATTATATACTAACGGTAATCAACTATTCGCCTCATGATGTGATGTTTGGAATGACACCAATCTACGAATTTATGCATGTATCGCCTCTTTGCGATGGAACCTTCACAAATTTGATGTATGTCGGTATGTGAAGTAACCGAAAGAAAATAGAGGACAGCTAAAGTCGTAAAACAAGGCCACCTGGTGATACGTGGCTTCATTTGATCAGCTGGGAAGCTACATCGTGTCAAGGCACTCTTAAGAGCAAATGCAGATATAAATAAGACCCTGCTCTTTACTTTCAGAATAAGATGGCCCTGGTTCACCAATTTGGCTGACTCTACTGTTTCCCAAGTTTGGCATCGCGAACAAGCCTGACTACTCAGAGCCTCAGAACGACACATCTAAAAGTTACTTGACGACGCTTGTATCAGTTCCAAGATGTCTGTAAGCATCTAAAGAGTATGAGTATTACAATTTGCAGTAAATATGTTTTTGTACTTTCTCTATGCAATTTCAGCATGGTGCAAGTGTTTCATTGTGCATACAATATTTACGAATGAAGTGATGAAGTTTCTTCTTTATACTGATCATTGCAGATCAACACAAGCAAAGTGGTAGTCATTCATTCTCGTGTCATTTTATGCGAAGCAGTCAACGGATTCAACGGATCTGACCCTGTATTTACAAACACGTTACACGTCTACATGCGCAGATAAATTCAGGTATTCCATTTCATTTGATCTTCCAACCTCTGCAGAAACAAATGAACTGGTAAGAGTTGCTGCTAGTGGCAATCTATTCTTTAATAGACACAATGCTGAAGATAGCGCTGTTCAAAATGTTTTTATGAAATTGTACGAAGAATATGGATATATAGTAGAGGACTACAGTTCTATCCAAGGCAACATATGTAGGCTGAGGTACTAGGATTTCATTCATAAGGTAGATAAAAGCAAGGCCAGATATCAGGAAATCAAGGATAACTATCTGAATGTAATGTAATGGGACAATGTATAATAGTGTCCGATATGTTCGACACTGTAGCATGCATTTTGGATCAATCCGAAGTAAATAAAAAATATGGAGATGCACTCATATCTTGTTTCGAAGAGTTTCAAAGAATCCATGATACTGAAATGAAGCATATGGATGGACTCAACACGCGCGTGTTCCTAAATTGCGATGCAGAAAATTTATCATTTCCAACTCATGATGCAGAAAATTCATCATCCAGTGCAATTAGTGGTGCTGAACAGGTATCCATTATACTAGGTATTCCTTTTATAATTATGAATGGTGTGGTAATATAATAGGAAGTTGTTTTACAATGTACCATTTGATTATTAGTGTAATGCAAGTATTCTTCAGTGCAGGTTCACAAAACTGAGATTAAACATGCTCTGAAAGCAATCATATAACTACGTGGCAACCGTGATCATAAAAAGAAAAGATGCAAATGAAGCAGTGCTAAAAGGAATTGGGGTAAGTACTTCACGCAGAGATTCCTAATACAATGCTATCTACGATGCATTACTTCTATTAGAAACGGAGTTCCATGTGGTCATAAAGGACATGAACTATAGCTATTATTTGACGATGTTTGGTCGCGTGAAGGATATGGAAAATATATTGACCTTAATTGCTAGTACCTGCAACATTGTTGATGGGGATCTTTGTTAGATAGGTTCTCTAGTTAGCATGAATGAATGTAGTAATAGCATGCTTGTTAATCATAGTGAATTTGGTCATATCTGTACTCAGTGGTTTCAGATGGCGAAAACAGTATTGGAGATAAATCAGGAAATCACGAGAGCAAAGGTTGCTATGGTCATGGAAAATGCTCGTATTGAAACTATCCGGTTTTGACAAGTGACGGTATCTGATGAAAGCAGCATTCTCTACAATGATACGTGGTTTCAAATTATATACGTAGTTTGTATATTGTAATAAATCTGAGTATAATTAAGCCCAATCATTAATAAAAATGTGAGCATCGTGTGTTGTTTGATTTTATTTTACATTGTTTCATATTGATTAATTCCATGTGGTATATGAATTAATTAGTAGTTATGATTCGTCAATTATTAATATGCATTGTACCACAATGTAGGTTATTTTGCAAAGATGCTACATATATTACAAAATCATAAAATAAGATGTGAATGCAATAGTAAAATTCAAGGTCGCAATCTGATTAGCTATAGCATAGAAGATCTAATTTTCTCTGAGCTTAGGTAGCTGGCGGGCCACACAATTGTTGAACCTGTTTTAGATGCTATCTAGTTAAATACGAAAGTGGTTTAGATCTGGATCCAACAAAATCGCAATTCTGTACCCAATAAGATACAATGCCATGTTACTTAACGATGCAAAACTATCTGTGAATAGAATCGTCTTTTCCTTCGGCCCAATTGAGGTGGTACTTAGTTTAACGAGCCAAGAAGCTATCCAATCCAAGAGACATATACTCGTAACAAATTTCAAAATTACCTAATTATTTACACTGAAGTAAATATGCATAGAATCTAACTATCTGTTCTTGGACATATTTTTATTAAGCATTATTAATCTCTTTGTTTCTATGTAATGCACTATGTTTTATGAAAATACTAAAATATCCTACGTATGGGATTGTACAAGATGGCTTCACAATCATACAAGTAAATGAATTTTTTTTGTATATCACGACATTACTCTTAACACCAGATCTAATTTACCACAACAGAACTTGGCTGACTCACCTGTTATTTACCGCGTGTCGTAATATGAGTGAAACGCCGTTCTAAGGTGACACGCAATGCGTGGTGACAAAAGTGTCATTGTTTTTAGAATTGAATTAGATGTGCATGGCTAGACGCATGTCGTCCTATACTGCGAACAAATAAATATATAGCGTTCCTGATCTAGCACCGCTGAAACAAATCATGTGCAAGGGAAAAGATAAACTTGGCAGAAAAACGGAGAGTTCAAGGAAAGAAGAGTCGAAGTTGGTTTTGCTGAGTAGCATCCAGCATGGCGCCTCCACCGCACTAGGTATCAACGCTCGTCGTGTCTCGTTGTTAATTAGCAATCACATGTATGCGTGCCAAAAATATTTTCCAATTCTTTAGTTAATAGTAGGAGAAAAATTAGAATCCATTATTGCTTTAGATTCATGTGCAGGTAGTAGCGTTATTTTTTGGTTGACTATTTAACTCAATAGTCAATGCTGATTGAGTTGTCTATGATTGAATCGATGAGTGGTTGATTATTTAATTCCATTATCAACGCTGATCGAGTTATCTATGCTTGAGTCGGTGAATGCAAATGGTGGAACACATATCTACTGCTTTTTTTATACGTGGATCTATACAAATGAGGTTTAAATAGATGTTCCAAGTCATGTAGGCTACTCGAGTTGTAAAGATTAGTCATCAACTTTTACTTTGTGAGCTTTGCAAGGAGCTGAAACTGGATGCTTCGAGTTTTGGAACCGAATCCTCTAGTGGTACTAGTGTTGTTGGTTGGGTTTGGATTACGTATCGCAGGTCTGATGAAGAAACCGCATTATGGCACTACAAAGTTACTGGCTCGGTAGAACCGGATGCATTTGCTGCTCTGGAAGCTGTCGCTGCAAAAGCAATTGAATGTTTAAAGAGCAGAATGAGCATCGATGTAGATGATTTTAACTATCCAAGATTTCAGTCTCTGCTTTTTATGCAGATGTGCCTACAAAAAGATGGTGAGTTTGCGACTCAGGGTATTATAAATATAAATGAAGATGTAAAGAAGCGGCATCATGGGTGGACAGAGACTCTTCGTGAGTTGCATGTCCTCCAGCGTGCCTATGCCAGTGGATCAATTATCTCAATCAAGTGGAGATTTGCTTCCTGCTCTTGCTGTGGGAGGAGTCACGGAGATACAAGCATTACTACTTGGTGGTGTGGGTGAAAAGATATTTCATACGCAATGCAACTCAGCGAAGAAGCATCCATCGTTTGGATTTTTTTGAAACATAGATGCACGCGTGCAGTGTGTCTATATAGAGTGCTTCAGTGTCCTGATGTTTTCCTTTTAGCAGTAGCTAGAACCTGTAAGATTAGTGCTTGACTTTATGTAGTGGAGTCAGAACGGTATTATATTATGTAGTGTGTGTGAATCAAATGTGAATCGCTTAGTAAAAAGTACTTGCAATATGTAAAACATGCAAATCACTATCTTGGTTCGATCGTTTGCGAAACAGTGTAAAATAGAGTAGTAGTAATAAGAAGCAGTTTATAATTTTAATACCTTTTCTATTATATATATGTATATATGCAACATTATCTAGCATTTTTTTTACATAGTAATGAATCGTCATACAATTGTTTGCTACATTGCTCTGTTTTCCAGTGATGAAGCCTAAGGCCTAAGTGCAAAATTAAACATGAATTTGAGTATAATTCGGGGACTTGAGCATGCAAGTACGCACATTAAGATCTAACCTATTCACATTAATATAAATACTCAAGAACTTGGACTTATAGCCGAATTTAAGCATAAACCCCAAATAATTTAGAGCTAATAGCACTTGAAATTGCGCTAGTTCATTCCAGTGTCTTTGATTTTCTAATATACATTGTCTATATTGTACTAGTCGTACATCAAATCAGGAACATGCTAATTCCGGAAATCTAAGTGTGCCATTTATCTCGAATTGTACTATGGTACTATTGCTCATTGTGATAGGTAGAAGCTTTTGAAGGATCATGGCCAGCGAAGAAGGTCACGCGGATTAGTTGAAGGATTTTACTCACCAGTTTGAATATCTATTCACCTTTATACAATTTAGGATTAGCTTCTGGTGGCATGTACTTTGGATCGGTTGTCATCTGCATTTGGAAGACTGGAAGACCGGATGGAATGCGATCTTGCAGATTGATCTCGTAGCCTGAAAAAACCCAGGAAGAAGCGCTAGAAGCTGCAGCTGGTCTAGCTATTAAGCACATAAAGTGTGAGCTTAACATTTGATGACCTAAGCTATGAAGCAAAAGAAATTGTTGAAGAAAGGCAGAAAGTTTTCAAAACTCAGATGTCAAGGCTTGATGCAACATCAACTGAATTCATAGAGCAGGGAAGGTCAGCAAGGAACATATGGGAAACTACGCTCAAAGAGATGAAAGGTGTGGCTAATTTGTGTGCCAAAGGTTCCATTGTGCATCAAGAAACAGATGAGAATGCTCCACTACACTATGATGTTGTGGATGGCGGTATTGATCCAAATCACATCAAAATCACCCTTAAATAGTGTGCAAATCCTGTAATTGAAGCACATGGTCATCTCGAAGCTGACTACAATAATAGTGGGTTTGTAAAGAGGAATGACTTAGATTTTCTTTCGATACTACACTAATTAATTCAATGTAATGATACGTTAAAATAATTGCATATGGATCCAGCAATGGGAAGGAAACGAGGAGGGATACACTGAAGATGCATACTCTATGAAGTTCTGTCGTATAAACATGAAGTCAATTTAAATCGTTGTCGTTGTATCTACATGTACACTGCATCCTGTCTCAAATACTCTATAGTTTGGGAGTCTATGTATTCTAAATAACGTAAACTCCGCAGTGGAGTAGCTAATTTGTTATGTCTATATATTATACAATGTGTGTTGTGTGCACACCTTAGTATTGCTACATCAGATGCTACTGTAAAATTTCAATAAATTAGTTTGCATATTCTCGTAGCTGCGCAGATTTTATGCGATTTTATTATTTATTGATTGGAATTATAAGCACAACCAATTTAAATGCAATACGATTATAATTTAGATTGTTGATGTAAGTATAATTAAATTAGAAAACTGTAACAAAAAGGTGTGCACACAAAAGTTCAAAGGATGCGCAGAGTGTGAAAGTCAAAGTTTGGTAACACAAACTTGGAACGTTAATTATTAATTCAAAATAATATTTCAATACACCCTTATAAGGTACTCAAACGAAAGATAAGGAAAATAGGATATGGATTGGCAGGGAACGGCATACTGTTCGTACAAGTAACTTAAAGTTGAAACTTATATTTTCAAAGAAAAACTGAATCAATTCAGAAATACATCACTGATAAAGCGTGGATTTTACAAAGACATCAGCTATGAAATAATTACTAAGATCCACTGAAGGGATATATTCCATTCCCTTTCCGCTCAGGCTAATACTTTCTTCTTCATGTGGACATGATTCCTTCTCCCTGCCATTTGCAAAAGCATACGAAGATGCAGTTTTCCTATGCTGTCTCCCATAGATTGAAATAAAAACGCTTATTCTTCAGATTTTCATTATCCAATTCCAAACTTTGCTCGTCTTCAATTTCACCAAAAACTGCTTAATACGAGTAATGTAAAAATTAAATAAAGAAATGAAATTCAAGCAAGTAAAGTAAACGTAGCTCATGGTAACTTGTCAAACAATTCAAAGGAAATACTCTTGATTGTACTAAAAAGACATGGAAGCTAGAGGACAATTATGCAAACCTATATAAGCATCTAAACTGAAACTGCTAGTGCAGTAAAAAAATAGAGAATAGAGTCGAAAGCTGAATCATTGTAGATCGGTAATGGCAACACTGTAAAGTGAATTGGAGTAAGTAAAACACACACAACTCATGATAACCTACCAAACAATCTAAAGGCAGTACTTCTGGTCCTACTTCAAAGGTGCATAACCCAAAACACAACTATGTGAACCTATGTAAGCATTTAGATCCAAACTGATGGTACAATAAACAAACTAAAAGATAAATCGGAGGCTAAATCATTGCATACCATTAGTGGTGCCACCGTGAAATGGAGTATCCATAGGGAGTACAGTACCATCACTATTAAGTACACCAAGTGAGAAAAATTGTCACTTTAGGCCTTGGTGTTGAGTGACCACTTTCTTTAAATCCAGGGTATTCGTCATCAGAATCACTCATAGTTGGATCTGATAAGTAATCGGCATCATTCGACGAGTATGATGAATCATGCCAATCATGAACATCAAGAACCTTAATAGCAATTTGATTTTGCAGCCCACGCTGTTCATGTTGTATAATGTCCTCTGGTTGCAAATACAACTCTGAACCAGCATTCGGATCATCTGACTCTGGTATAAAAAATATCAACCTCGTTAGGCAATTTGTCAGGATCACCACACCAGGTAACACCTCTAAAAATCGTCAAGTCAGCTTCTGATAATGTGCCTGAAGTTGGCTTGAAACCACTGCGTGAAACTAAAAAAGCACTACATATCAACATGTTGGCGGACACATGTGCGTAGAAAAGAACACGTCAGCGTAGCAAAGAACTCGTCAACACTGCACTGATGCACACGTATACACCACCGCTGCCACCTGCAACAAATTTTATGTATCTAACATAAACAAACACAAAGCAATCAAGTGCATCCTTATCCTTGAGGCTTCCAACCAGTGGGACGAAGACACATATCCCAGCGCCTCGGGGCGGAGCAGCTCCCCTTGGACCCAGAATCGATAAGCCAAGAACCTGAGGGGCTTCTCGCAAAACTGTGTGCTCCGGTGGCAGCCTCGGACGGCGGCCGTCTTTTGAAGGAGACGATAGTCTGAATTATTATTAATTCCAAGTATATTATTATTAATTATTATTAATATATATATATATTATTAATTATATATTCCATTTTATAAACTTCCATACCCCATTATTCGATTAATTCCAAGTCTACTACTACCAAAGGTGGTACATGGAGTTCACGCTCTAATGTCTGGCACTCAGAAAATATAATCAAGAAATTTTGGTCATAGTAAAGATGCAGAGTTTAGTCATTCTGTCTGAGTGCATACCTCTCCTAGAGAAGTGTATGTACTTCACAACTGTAAATGATGAACAGTCTCCAATAGCAATGATAATAAGAGCATTTTGCAGTGACTCTGTAATAATCTGTGGCGCTCTACGGACAACACAAACTTCCAATGCTGGACGTCGTGATGGATGTCCTCTTGGAAGAGGTTCTGAAGATGGTGACCTCTCCCAAGAGTGCCGAGAAAGAAATTCCTTGTCATCTAATTGTGCTCTTGTCGATGCACCAACCGAAGACAACGGCTCAGGATGTGGAGTATCATAGGGTAAAGTTCGCTGAGCAACTACTTTTGATTCCATCAAGTTGGGGATCGATCTTTGCATTGATCTTACAAACAAAAGATAACAGCATAGCAAAGATGGCTAGGGTTCCAACAAAATCTATAGTTACTAATTAATAGCATAGCAAAGATAACAGTATTGATCTTCTACCAGTGTGGCTCGCTCACTCTATCCACCCCTCGTTCCGGGCCACGACGCAGTGGCGGCTCCACTTCTTGTTCTCGCCCCTCAAGGGTGCGGACTCTGCCATCCCAAGGATGTGGTCCTTGACCTCATTAAGGATCCTCCACCGATACCTCTTGCCAGGGCATATGAGGCACACGAAGGTGTTGTCAGCGCGGCAGAAGACGCACAGAGTGTTGCCTCGGGCGAAGGGCGTGTGGTAGCTACGACGACGATCATCAGATGAGTCCGTCTCAGTTTGGGAGTTGGAGTCGAACGCATCAGCTGGAAGGGTCACCATCAAGGTCAACTTTTGAGGCAGCGACGAGGGTGCGGGGGTGGAGGAAGCTGCCCCCACCACTGAAGGAGGCTGGAAACGCTCCGGGGAGCCCCCAACGGCGTTAGAGGATCACTCGATGTGCGAGGGGGAGCTGGTAGAGGAGAGGCGGAGCGATGGGGAGCCGAAGGAGGCAGGGGCCGAGAGGGAGGCGGACGCTTCATGGCGTCGGTCATGTTGCTGGGGTGAGGCGCACTCATTGGGGATGAGATGGTAGTGGAACTGGCGATGATGCTGATGGTGGGGGAAATGGTGGTTAAATAAGGAGTTCCTCGCCTTCCACGGGAAGTTGCGCCGGCTTCCCTGGAAAGCTAGGCAATCGATGCCTCTCATTAATGAATAATCATTTAAATGAGGTCATGATCGACTGGGAACCATGACGCGCTGTGGCCCCCTGGCCCCGCGGTCGCATCGTCGCCGGTGAGCGAGTAGGCGATGAGGCGTGAATTGTCATTTTTGGCAAGAACAGGTGGCTTCATGTTGGGCTAGTAGACGAACTTGCCTTGGGAAGTTGATGTGATTACAAGGCCCTACTGCAGACCTGATAAAGGAGTCTCCTCATCTGGGTCCAAGTAGTAGTCGATGTCCTCAATCATATCCGTATCAGACTGTGATCTGGATAGGGTAGCGTGATAACTAGTGGTCGTGTTGCGAAATCTGAACGGGAATCAACTTAGGTGGTAGTATGACTCACACAATGGCATATGTTCCGGCTCGTGAAAGTTAATCCGATTGGCAGAAAAAGTCGAGTTGAACTTGGACTTGTCTCTCCAGCCTCTGACTAGGTCAAAAATTGAAAATTTGTTGAAATTCTCGACGAGATCCTCTAGAGCTTGGTGCTGGAGCTTCATAGTTTGCTGCTGCTTCTCTAGGGTCGACGCAATGTGGTGTTGGAAATTTCCAGTGCCGTCTACAATGCAAACCTAGGAGCCGAAGACAAACATCACGCCTGCTTTGAACGCGATGATTGGCTTGATGATGACTTGTGCCATCGAGTTCGCCAGTGGATTCTTGACAAGAGCCTCCATCTGACGCGCCAGCTATTAGGGTTTAAACCCGGCAACCTACCAAGGGGGTGCCCGAGGTAGCGTTTTGGTTAGTGGGCCTTGCCGAGATCAGGAACTCGAAGGTAGCACATGCCTGAGGAGACTTTGTCTGGTGGGTCCGCTTGTAAATGGTACTATATAGCAGAAATAGATGAATTCTTTGAAAGGTGTGTGTTGCTTGCGTTGTTTTTCCTTAGATATTTTAAATTTTACACTTATCCATCGATGTTGTGTTTATTTTTATTTGTGTTTGTTAGGCTTGGTGATAATTTCACGAAAATAGATTGGATTATTGCTGAACAAGGCGGTGATCACCATAGGTCTGGTCAATTGCCACAGAGGAGTGTGTCTGAACTTCGAGCTTTAGGTCCTTGGGAGGTCGAGGTAATTTAATGTTTCTATTTCCGGGTAGTTTCAGTATTGATGTATGCCGTAGTATTTTATTACAGTGTGTATCTATTTCTCTTGTAGGCTACCAATTTTCTGTGTACTGTGATAGTTGGGAGGATTAGCACTGCTCAGTCATGGTGGTTTTCGTCCTATGCTAGATGCCATAAGGCTTCCGCTCCGTATGGATCTGAGTACCACTGTAGCGGTGGTTGCACTTCTACTGCTGCTATTCCTAAGTACATTTTTTAGATGGCAATTGTTTTGTTACTATTGGTACTATTTATGTTTTTCGTATTTATGTATAATGCCATCTGATATGGGTGTCATCACTCCTTGTGGTTGCATCAATGACAGCATAAATGGAGTGGTGGGCTGTTCTCTCTATTCATGTGGGAGTGACAATTATATCTGCTCACCCTACTTTCCACTTTTAGCTGATCCTTCATGTTACAAATAACATCAGTGTACTTAATGCCCTTTAACTTTTGCATGAGTTTAATTTCATTAGTTGTAGATTGTCGCCAGGTATCACCGTGTTTACTACTTTACCATGTTCTACTTGCTGCAGATAGTAGATGACTTCGACTGGAAAATGGATGAATACGAGGTTTGTATTGGAGTTTGTTTTGCTCCGCTCCGATACACTAGTCACCCATAGAAGTACATCTGTGTTAGTCACCATAGAAGTACATCTGTGTTGAATGACTTGAATCATTGTGTTGCAATGCAGGACTTTACTGATCAGAAAGTTAAAGATGAGGTCCTACCGAAGGATGAGAAACAAAAAATTAAGGTACAACATTAATTTTTGTGGTTAATAAGCTAAACTTACCATTGTTCACGATAGTTCCTTAACCTTCCCAATTTTACAGGAATTTTTAAAGGAGAAGGATAGAGAAAGGAAGAGAGAACTGAAGCAGGTCCACAAACACCCGAAATATATTTACTATATTTACAAGAGATCTACTTACATTAGTATTCTCTGTTTCATGAAACTTCTGCAGGCTAAAGAAGCCAGGAATAAAGCTATTGATGATATGGATCCTAAAGAGAAAGAGGCATTTGAAAATATCGAATTTTACAAATTTTATCCTATGAAAACCCCGGACACACCAGATGTTGATAGTGTAAAGGTATGAAGTGGTGTTCTGTCTTCAGTAGTTAAAACATCTGAACCTGCTTTGGACAGGATCTAACTTTGTATCTATTGTTTTCTGCAGTCAAAGTACATCAACAGATATTACCGGCACACACATTATCTGATGTAGGCATTCGTGATGTCACATGTTTGGTGAGTTTCGTGGATTGAGCTATCCAAATTGAAGAGTTTGTTCTAGAAAATTTTGAAACCCGGAGAAGATCAGCTTGGCAACATCTTCTAATGTGGTTTCTTATGGGCCCATCAAACAGCATGTTGCACCTCCTGTCTGTTGTGCACTTCAGCTAGAGTTAAACTTACCGAGTAACCCCCTCCTTAGGCAGGGGCGGAATCAGGATGAACACCTCGGGGGGGGGGGGGGCTAAATAATAGAGATTAAGGGCTAGAGCTAGAGATTAACGGTGATTTGAGGCTTTATCTACAGTATTTTACAGGTAAAATCAGGCTCTCGGGGGGCTGCAACCCCCTAGCCCCCCTGGATCCACCCCTGTCCTTAGGCATCTTCCTTTGTTGCGGGCGTATAACATCTTGAGGATATATTTATTGTGTAACAATCAGAGGGTTAAGGTAGTTGTTGGAAGAGTAAACAAGCAGTTCATGAACAATTTGTTCCCTTTTTCATTTAGTAAAGTTTAGGCAGGGAATTCCTGGATTTTTCTGATACCTTTGCACAACAGTTTGTGCCCGTGGTACTGTATTACTTTTACTCTGGGTTGTGCAGCCAAGTACCACTTATACTACATGCAAGGTATGTTCACCTTGATGCTACATGCACAACAGTTTGTGCCCAGGCTCGCACAACCTAGAGTTAAGGATCACCATAAGAAGAGGCATCGCAAATCCGTAACAGTTAATTAATGACCAGGCTTAGAAAATTCGTAAACGAGTTAAACAGTCGCAGCTGTGGATCATCCTCACTACGTTTCCTTCCCCCAATCCTCCTCCCATCCAATTCTTGTCTTCCCAGCTCCACCAAGGAAGAAGGCGCGGCAGCTCAAGCGCAGCCTTCCTTTGTCCGGTCCAATGGATGTAATGGGCTTGGCCCAAGTCGAGAACAGCAATGAAGGCCCGCCACACTACCGTGTCCGGTGAAATCTGATGGCCGCCTGCAGCACTCCCTTCTTCCATCCCCTCTGCTGCGCTTCCGGCGGCGTCCAATGCACGGCCGTCATCGGGAATCGAGACGCAGGGCCCACATTCTAACCGCCGAGTAACTAACTCGGACGCCACCCGGCCACCCCCTTCGACCTCCTACAAATATCCGCGGCGCCGATGCCCAAGGCTTTCAATCGCGCACCGCACGACACAATCCAAAAGCGACGCTAGCGAGCGAGCAAGAAGGCCAGAGCGTGAAGAGAGAGCGAGAGGAGAGGAGGCAAGAAGCAAGAAGAGGGGGGCAGGGGAGCGAAGCTGCCATGGCCACCGACGACCTCAGCCTCGGGAAGGCCTTCGCCGTCCTGCTCGGCGTCTCCTCCCCCGTGATCATCTTCGCGGGCTACCAGGCCTACCGCACCGGCCGCCTGGCGAGGGGTTGGCGGCGGCTGCGCGTCTGGGCGCTCGGCGGCGCCACGACCCTGGAGGAGGCGCTGGGCTACACCTGCGCCCTGTGCGGCGGGAGCTTGGACGCCCGCGAGGAGGTCCGCACGCTCTCCTGCGACCACGTCTTCCACCGCTGCGGGAGCGAGAAGTGCAAGAACGCCATCGACGACTGGCTCCTTGAGAACCGCATGGCGTGCCCGGCCTGCCGCAAGGTCGCTCTCCCCGTCTTGCCGTGGAAGGAGCCGCCGACATCGGCGCCGACGTCGTCGGATTTGGAGGATCCGCTGGTGCGACAGGCGCCGTCACCATCGGCTTCGTCTTCGGGGTCGCAGGAGCCGCCACTGCCGCTCTCGACGATGGCGTCGGGGGAGGAGACTCCGCTGTCGTCGCCGGTGTCGGAGGAGTAGTCGCGGCCAAAGTCGTCGCCGTCGTAGACACGGATGATCGGGCTTGGATAGAACGGTGTTGGCGCGTCTAGCGTATTGTCGAGAAGTCTGGATCAGTTCTTGGAGAGGTGCTTGAAGGATTCTTTCGTCATTTTTGTTTCTGCATTCTTGGAATTGATCGAGGGTAGTGCCTCTAGTCTGATGGTCTGGGTCAGTTCTTGAAATTGAAGGATTCCTTCGTTGTTTCTGTCTTTTGCTTTCTTGTAGCTGATTGAGCTTAGCTTGGGTTCCTATTTTTCAGAGCTGTATTCGCCTCTGATGAACTAAACACCTGTATTTGGCCAAGAAACGGTGATATGTTCGTTCCATTGTTCTGACGAAAGCAGCTAATACTGATTCTTGTTGATTGATTTGTTAGTCTGTAATATTTCTTTGTCCCCAGTCTGGAATTGAAACTGGCTGAGTGGGCATGTTGGATGAAAACGAAGGATTTTGGTATAAACTGTTCACCAAAATGTTTGCTAGTAACTTCTTGCAGTAGTTCATGGCATCACTTGCTCCTGTTCGTAATTTGCTCGAGTGCCAAAGCTCCGTAGATTGGGCTGTTAACCATATGACTTGTTGTTCTGCAAATTTTTTGACCTTGTCTGCCTGTTTTTACTCTGAAGTCTGAATGCATTTCTGTTGGCTTCATATTGTTTTTCTTGCATCTCGATTCAATGATGCGTACAGCAGCTGTGACTGTTATGAAAATATGATAACTGAATTGCTATAATGCTGCTTAATCCTCGACTCTTCTGCTGTATGCAGCGCCTAATCTGGCAACAGTGCTAAGATTTAGCTTTACTTTGTGTTTCTCCCCATTCAGCTAGTAGTACTAGTACCAGTAGCAGCACGATTTGCTACTGAAAAGCTCTTCTGTTATGGCTATGTTTCTTAAGCAGCTCTCTCTGCTTGCCCATTTGTTTCTTAACTAAATTCCCGTCATTTGCTGAACTCTTCATTAACAGTTCGTTTCGTCGGAAATTCAGTTTTCAGTGCCACTCTGTTTTACAGCGACTGATGAAGTGGCGATGTTTCTTGCTTCTGTCAGCCCTTCCATTGTGTAGTGTGTGCAGAGACTCGGACAGAGTTTGTAGGATCTGAATGTCAAGGCGATTCAGAATTTCAGGGTTTGTAGGCTAAATTGCTTCGCTGATGTTAAATAATGTTGCTACTAGTACTCGATTCAGACTTTCAGGATTCGTCAGACTGTCAAAGCGATTAAGATCTTGTGGTAGATAGAGGTCTCACCTTACCATATTTTTCCAGAGTAATTCATGCGCACTGCAATCCTGTTTCTGGTTTCCTCACCAATGTATGACGGGTGGAACTCCCATAGATTTTGCTAGCCAAACCTTTTGAGACCTTCAGAGTTCGTCAGGCTTAAAGACACTAAGAAAAACAAGCGCTCGATTTTGACACAAGAGAAAACGAGGCAACTCCCGATCCATACAGCAAACTAAACGCCATCATCTGCTGTCCAATCCGCATGGCTCCGCCGCCGCCCGCGCCCGTCGGCGCCGCCCCGTACTCGCCATGCCGGCCTACGACGACATTGCGTTTGGGTGCTTCTGCCCGAGAGCTGTTTGACGAAATGATCGTTACGCGTAACCACGCACAAGCCAAACCCAAGCACCCGATCGCCAGCGTCCTGCCCTCCATTCCAACCGCCCCCGTACGGTCGCCATGGGGACTCGAGCCCCGGGGCCCACTTGGTACCTAACCGACCAACGAACTAATCAGCCGCCGCACCAATGCCTAGCCATCCCAACACGCACAACCCAAAGAGAGACGCGAGAGCGCGAGCAAGAAAGGCAGAGCATCTCGAGAGAGAGCGAGAGGAGAAGAGCCAGGGGGGCGCGCAGGCTAGGCACCATGGCCGTCGGCCTGGCCGTGGGGATCTCCGTTCCCGGCGTCATCGCCGGGAGCATGCGCGCGTACGCCTACCACAGCAGCCTGAAGAGAGCGTGGCGGCGGCTGCGCGTCAGGACGCTCGGCAGCGTCACCACCCTGGAGCGGAAGCTCAGCTAAAACTGCACCATCTGCATGGACAGCATGGACGCCCTCGAGGTGGTCCGCACGCTCTCGTGCAACCACGTGTTCCACTGCGGCGAGAGCGACAAGTGCAAGGACCACATCGACAAGTGGCTTTGTAATGAGCCGACGATGTCCTGCCTGGTCTGCCACAAGACCCCTCACCTCGTGCTGTCGTGGAAGGCGCCGCCACCGGCGTTGCCAGTGCCCGCAACTGCGCCCGCGCTGCCGGCGTCGGCGGACCAGGAACAGCCGGAGTCGTCGTCGGGGATGGAGGACACAGCACCGCCGGATTTGGAGGATCCACCGCCGCCGCAGTCGTCGCCGGTGTCGGAGGAGCCACTGCTGCAGCCGTGGCAGTAGGCATACTTGATCGAGCTTGGATGAAACGGTGTTGGTGCGTCTCGTCAGGCGGTGGTCTGGATCAGTTCTTGGAGAGGTTTTTGAAGGATTCTTTGGTTTAATTTTCTTGTTTCTGCATCATTGGAACTGGTAGGTTGGTGCGTCTTGTCTGAAGGTCAGAATCAGTTCTATAGAAGGATTAATTCATCATTTCTGTTTCTGAATTCTTAGTAGAGATCGAGGACGGGGTTGTCTAATGGTCTGGATCAGTTCTCGAAGGTGTCTGTATTTTGAATTCTTGAAACTAATCGAGATTAGTTGGTTTCCTGTTTTTTTTTCATAGCTATGTTTACCCCTGGATTAGTTCAGGCGTTATGACGAAAGATAATAGATTCTTGTCGATTAATTTGGTTGTACTAGTTTGTACCATTTCATTATACCCCAATGTGAAAATATATGCTGATATGGGTATCTTAGCATGAGAATTGCAGCATTTTGGTATAAACTGTTCTTAGCAATGCTTGCTAATTTCTCGCAATAGTGCTTAACATGCGTTCCTTCCTCTGGTTGTTATTTTCTTATGTGCCAAAGTCTCATATTGATTTGGATGTTGAAAATATGACTAGTCATTCTGAAAATCTTATGAATTGATGCTAAGTCTGTCCCTGAATATTACTATGTCTAATTCTCAGCTGACATTAAGTTTTAACCTAAAAAAGGTGATGTAAAACACCATTCCAGTTTCTTGTGTACAATCAGCACTATTTCCTACTCAAAATGTCATTTATATCAGATCTGTGTTACTTAGCACTTTAGTAGCCCTTTATTTCTAGAGTTGATGAGCTTTCATTGGATTCTAGTGTTCATCTCAGATGCATTCACTTGCAAAGGTCTTGTAGCACCGCCAGTATGTTCTGCCTGACGGTATCTTGGTTCTGTTGTAAAGTAAATTGAGAGAGTTGGAAATTCCGGCCAGTTTCTTTTCTCAAAGTGTCAAAGCAATTCATACTGTATAGTTATCGGAGAGATTCTTGAAAGATTCTTTAGCCTTCATGTTTCTGCATTCTTGGAACTAGTTGTGGAATGTTGTCTGATCGATGAGATCAGCTCTGAGGGCTGAGTTCTGTCAGGCTTGAGTTACCGAACAGCTTTCTATGCTTGCCTATTTGTTTCTTCACATATTTTCCATTAGTTGATGATTTTTGTTTCTACTGTTGACCTCAGACACAATCAGTTCGTTTTGGTGTGAATTCGATTAATCTGTGCTGATGCTAACTGATGTTGGTTGCTAGTGAACTGTGATCGGTGACTTGGGCGTTGCAACCAATGTGATAGTGTTAAGTTTTCAGAGTTGCATTGCGTTCAGAGTTGCTCATGCACATTGCATTGCCGTTACTAGTTCTTCAGAATGTTTTGAAGATTTTGCAAGCCGGACCGTTTCATTTCTACAGTTCGGTTTTGGATCAAGTCCATATGATGCAGCGATGCAACACTTGCTGACTTGCGTTTCTCATTCAGTATTTCAGTACCAGTGTTCGGAGCTGTTTAATTCACACTGCACTGCCGTCTTGCCGACCACCCAATGCACTGCCGTCTTGCCGACCACACAAAGATTTTGCAAGCCAGGCTGTTCAATTCTTTTGCTCAGTTCAGTTCTGGAGAGAATACTTGCGTGTTGCAGTTGTAGGAATGGGAAGCTAAGCTACACCAGGCTCCAGGCATCAAATTAAGCGGCATGCGAACCCACAACAGTTGTGCCCGGTCGCCTCGTGCTGCCGTGGAAGGCGCCGCCGCCGGCATCGCCAGCTCCCGCATCCGCGCCAGCGCCGTCTACAGACCAGGAATAGCCGGAAACGTCGGGATTTGAAGGGTCCACGTCCACCACTGCCGCGGTCATCGCCGGTGTTGGAGGAGCCACTGCTGCGGCCATCGCAGTAGACACACTTGATCGAGCTTGGATGGAACGGTGTTGGCGCGTCTCGTCGGGCGGTCTGGCGTACAAGGTTGGACTGTTGGAGTCTTTAACCGCCACGAGACCATTACCATGTCATACGGCGAAGTCTGATTATACTCGTTGCTGAATATAAAAGGATCAGGAAACCGCGCAGGCGACGTAGAAACTTGCTGCGCACCGTCGCGTGTTCTTCACGATCGGCAATGGCTGATCAGGAACAACCCGACTGATTGAGCCTTCCCTCAGGTCTCCTGCAGCTCATTGCATGTACGTACATTTATCTAACCACATACCTATTCTATTATATTCTCGAGAAAAATTGAAGTATTTCTATAAAAATTTACACTTGAATAATTTCTCTGTCTGCCTGAAAATACCTTAGAAAAAAGATCCGTGAACCTCACCACGTCCTTGTTTCTTAGTAATTCATACTAATTAAGAACATATTTAACGATCATATTGAAACACTCATGTATGTGGGTCCAACAGCAAAACACTCAGAAACAAAAATCCAGGTGGTCACCGGTAAAATAGGTAACCTGGATTTTATCTGATGTCATGGTTTTCCAGTAGCATAACTTTCAGAAAAAAATGTATTGTGAGCGAATTTAAAGTATTTATTTCTAGTAAAATTGACACTTGAATAAAATTTGAATTGAACGAATTTGTTTCGACCGGTATGCGAGAAACCAGGTTTCCTGGCAGCACCGGCTGAGACTTTTCTTCTGAACAGCATCATCCACGTGATATGGACGCGAGGTATGCAGCCCCATCCATTTCGTACCCGACGAAGTTCCTCCATGAATCGCAGTCGACGCCATCTGCCACCTTCTCGACATGCTCTGTGGCCATATTGAGTACAAAGGTTCCAGGACTGCCGGTGCCTTCGCCAAGGGTAAAGAGCAGGTTGCCACTCTTTTCGCAGAACCATCGAACTAATCGAAGGTTAATCTTTTCTCCAAATGGCAGTACCTTGTCTTTTCCAAAGCCTTCATAGCGCACCTTCATCTGTTTCAGTCTGATGCATCTTCGTCTCGGTTCCCACTCGCCGGAGCAGCCGTCATCCCCGCTGCCAGGACAGAAGACTGACCTTGTCACCACCCCAAGGTAATACGAATTCAAACGAAGTGCAGCGCTTAAATCAAGCGCAGCGACGTCTACATCATTAAAAAAACCAACGTCGATGAATATAAGCTTTCCGTCCGCATCCACGCCGAGCGAGCGCCAGCCCGGGCACAGGTCGCTGATGCCGGGGCCGGTTGGCGGCATGGGCACCTCCGTCGGTTCTGGAGTGTCCACCCGCACCGCGAACGCCGAGCGTCTCAGGAGCCAGTAGGCCACGCCGCCGACCACGATGCTCTGGCCAAACTCGTGCAGCTTCTCGCTGGCGATCTTCGGGCCCCATGACCTCTTAGCCTCCGTGCTCCAGCGGCCGATGTCCGACGAGTAGGAGCGCATCGCGGTGAAGGCTCGGCGGTTGTAGACTATGAGCAGGCGGAAGAAGGCCGACAGCGGCCGTGGTGAGTCGAGGTCGTGGCCGGTGTAGAGCGCGCACGCGTAGTCCCCCGGCTTGTCGGTGCCGGCGAGAGGTGGAAGCATGGCCATGTCCCGTCGCATGGGGTTGCACACACAGAGGCTTAGGCCATCGGTGTAGCGTTCCTGCCTGAGCTCGAGCACGAGCCAGCCGTGGCGGGCCGCGACGGGCCGGGCGTGCTCGAACAGGCCGCGGCGATCGTCGTCCAGGCCCAGCACGGCATCCGCTAGCGCGGTCCTGGACGGGCCATTTAGGCCGATCAGCCTCGTGGCGGCAGCCGTCAGGACGAAACATGGCTGCGCAGCGGCGGCTGAGGCCCTCCGCCTGCGCGCGGTGGTGCGGGCGTTCTCCTGGTGGAGGAAGCCGAGGGTGAGGCACGGCAACTGCGGCAGGGCCCTGGAGAGGACGGCGGCATCCTTGGCGACGAGGTGGGCCCAACGGCGGCACGTGGCGGCGGAGCGGACCACGTCGGCGGCGCTGGGGAGCCTGGCGAGGACGGGCGAGAGTGCGTCGTCCGGGACGGGGAGGGACTCGCCGTCGTCGTCACTGCCAAGGCCATCATCGTGCAGACAGCATCTGCAGTAGGGCGCGGCGCGGTGGGCGCCTCGGGCGCGGCGCGCCGGCGGCATCGTGCGCGTGGTCAGATGTCGTGGGTATTCACGGTGAATTGGGTTGGGAATTCATCTGGGTGCAACGAGCACAGATTTATTGCCGCCCGCACGTGCTTTTCCGTTTCCGATAAACAAGAGGAGTCGAGTCCGAGAGTCCAATTCTTCCCAAGCTGGGGCCGTGTACTAGGGTAGTTTTATTTGGGCCTGCTGCGCGTGCCGTCCGCTCGGCCGACGAGGGTGTAAACATAGCTTAAATTCTCCATTGTTCTGCTGCTAATTGAGCTCACGGTAAAAATCAGTAGCCGGATGTAGAATGAACATTCTTGACTGAAGTCAGCGACCTTTTCTCTTTAATTAACTGACGAACAAATAGTCTGAATGTAGGTAGTCTGACGAAAGTAACGAAAAGTTTTGAATATGCTAGACCTTCAGAGTTCATGACAATGGCGAGATGAATTACACTCTTGATGCGTGAATCGTTTTCGTGCGATCAACACAACGTCATGCAAGCGGGCAAACCATGTATACATCTCACTTCGGTCTTCTTTATTTGCTGCATCGCCGTTTGCTCTTCCATCTGAGGACCGTAAGGCTCTTCCAAGATTCCAGGCCAGCCACGCGGGGCAACCGTTGGATCACTAGTGGCATGGGTGGACTGGCCGTATTTCCCCAACTTGGACTGCCCTTGGGTGCGCCCGCCGCCGGCCGCCGTCACCAGGTGTGAAAAGCTATCGAGATTTCATGTTCTTACTTGCTGTGGATTGATGCATCACCGACCTTATTTCTCAGTTGCAATTATCTCCATTAAAGAAAGTCTTGGTTCTATTGCTGTATGTTTGTTGCAGTGATAATTGTCTAAATACAATAGATGAAGAATAAAGGGAGAATAAAAGGAAAGTCACTGCAAAATGGCATGCCATTGCACATAGGGCATGGATACAAGGGCTCTTGAATAGCTTAGGATATGCTAACCTTGTGGCCAAGTTTGAAGAACAAACTGGCAGGAACTACCGCAGTGAAATGAAAAATAGGTGGGATCCCCGAAGAAATCTGCTATCCCGGTGATAGTGCAGGCCCCACACCAACCAGTAGAGGGAGGAGGGCATCGTACCTGTCCGGCTCGCTCCACTCTATATCCTCGCAAAACCTGAGCAGTACCACACGCCATCCAACGGAGGGGTTGCCGCACGCACAGCACATGACCCTGCAGGTCACCCATAGCCTGCCGAGGTCATCCATGGGCTGGAAGGAGGTCACAGCAACGTGGCCGGCGATCTTAGAGACCACCTCCATGGGGAGATCTACGAGCGATCGGCATTGCCTCCTCGATGCCAGGAACGTGGGAGGCGGAGGGTAAGGAAGTTGAAGGGGGAACAGTGGAAGGGGGTGACGGTGGGCTATAGGTCGAGTTCTTGAAAATCTCCTTTTGCAAAATGGCGATGAGACTGCGGAGAGGGGGCAAGGGTACAGGAGGAGTTATAGAAAATCCCCGCTGCGGCTGCCTTGGGAATTGCCGAAGAGCAAGCGAAGGAGACCAGGAGACGGGAAGATCAGGCGGCGCAGCCATTTCTTGAGTGTGGTAGGCGACCGCGGGATATTCCTTTATCCCCCTCGTGTAGCTTGCAGGTCTGCCACGCTAAAAGCCTTCTAGGCCTAGCAACTCATTGAATTGCCTTTAACTCTCATTTTGCTTCCAGTTGTCCTATGAGCACTTGAGTAGTGCATCTGCTTTCGTTAGGAAATAGAAATTGGGGAGCAAGAGGATAGAGAAAACGAAATGAATGGGATAGGAATTGCTAGTACCATGCAAGCGAAGACTTGCAAATATGAAATGAAAGTAGCAAATATATCCATTCAAAGATTCTACATGCTTGAGCAGTTAGTACAATTGCGAAGGCACATAAAATTACTGCTGGTGCTCCTTCCGCTGAGGTGCCTCCACTCAGCCTTGCGACGGCGTCGTTCCGCGTCCACCGCGAGACACTGCTCGGTCTCCTCCTGGTGGCTGCGCTCCTCCTTGGCCGCATCTTTGTTGGAGATCTCGCATACACACTTCAGGATGCAGTCGTCGGTCTCCTTCAGCGTGATGGCACAGAGGCACCGGTCCTCCTTATGCTTCCGAGCCGTCTCCAACGAGTTGAAGATGGCCTCCTGCACCGGAAGAGGTTCTAGTTCCTCCTCTGATTTGGTCTCACAGTCCGTATCATCCTCGAGGTTCACCTCAAGGTCCGACTCGAATGATGGCGTCAGCGGAGGCGTCGGGGGGCAATGTGAGGAGGACGATGGGTTCAACATCGCCCATGTTGTCTTCAACTGGCGAGGCATTTTGGTGGCACACCGAGAGGCAAGGTATGCGTGGGAGCTGGACTTATATAGGCGTGTGGGTGGGTGGAACTGATGGTGCATTAAGACGCACCCATCGGAAGACATCGCGCCTGCGTTGGGAAGCAGCACGAGCAGCCGATGGACTCCTGGGTAAACGCGGCGTCTCTGCGTGGGGAATTGAAGGGCTGCGACCAGTCGAAGGACTGGGTAAAACGGCGGCTCTTCGTGGGAACCGCGCGACCAGCTGAAGGACCGGGTAAAACGGCAGCTCTTCGTGGGGACCGAGGCTCTGCGTGGGGAGTTGAAGGGCCTATGCGCAAAGCAGCCAGATAACCACTCAAAGGAATAAATTCCTTCAAACTTACTGAAATCAGGTGATAGCTCATTGGTTTGTTCGCTGCTCTGGAACTTGTAGGCTATGGTTCAATTTAGGGATGCGACACATTTTTTTTTTGCATTTGCTTTCAATTTATATTCCTTCATTTTACCAGTTTTTTAGTCCAGATTTTTTCCCAAGTTAGGTTTATACAATTCCAATATATATTTTCTTAAGTTCTAACACAATGTGCATGAGTGAATGCTATCACAAATACAAAGATAAGTGTATCACTAGCTTTGTACATGACAATTCCATATGGTTTTCATCCCGCAATGGTTTAGTATCTTGGTGTCATGAACCCAAACCTTGGTAAAAATGTCACACTGCAAAAAGAACAAGTAGCTCAATGGTTTGTGCGATAAATCCTTTCATTGAGGAGCTTGATTACCAATTTGCACTGAAACATTGTGTCTTAGCTCCCACATGAAATCACCTCAAGGCAAAGGTGACATTGAACATGATACACCTATATGATATGCCATATATATAGATTTGATCAACCAAGATTCCAACTTACCAATTCATATGCCCCTGGTACCTTTGACACATTCAAAAAAGGTCCGTTCATTGTAGAGTAAGTACTGAAGCAAATGCCAAAATGTTAATACAAGGGGTCGAGTAACACCATATAAATAAAACCATGTGATAGGAAAAAGTTTTTCGAGAAGTTGGAAAAAAGAATCACTTGACTTGGACATCAAATGCGAAATCTAAACATGTTTAACATTTTTACAAAGAATCAAAATAAAAAAGAAGAACACCATGAACTGAACTAGAAGAGCATATGAACCCAACGCCGACAAGTGGGTCCCGCATGTCAGTCGCACACCAGCCCAAAACTATGTATAAGAATGTTGAAAAGCAAGAAGTGAAACAAAATAACTAGTAACTCAATGGTGTCTGCGACGGTGATATAAATCATTGTTCCAGGTTTGACCCCTTCCCTCCACCCTTTTTCCACTTAATTTTTCTAGTTTTTTTTTACCGAAAATTGGCTTGGCGCCGGCATGCAACCATTTACCGCCTAATAACCCGCCCATTATGCAAACAAATCGAATCTTAACCTCCCTACTTCCTCATTATCCTCCCCATCTTCAATTCTTTCCTTTCCCTCCTCCAACTCGGTTCCCACCGGTGGTTCCCGATCTACACCCGCCGCCGCCACTTGTCTTCACCGTCGCGTCATCATTGGAGGGGCACCGGTGCAGGACACCCTGCACCCGGAGGCTGCCGTGACGTGCCTCCCCACCACCGTTGCTCAAGCCTCAAGGACTGCCGGACTTCCTCTTCATCAGAGTTACGGCAACCCTTGGCCCATTGACCTATTCACTTTTCACTGACGAAAGAGTAATGCATGTAGCTGTGTGTCTATGTAGTTAACTTGTGCCATGTAGTTGGACTGCAGATTGCATCAATGGAGACTGAATTGAGATCACCTGCATTCAACATGCCAACACCTATGTCGACAATGTCCAGACCCAGGGTGACGATGTCGCTTTTTCAAACACCTTCGTCCAGGACGGCGACACCTCTTGCCGATGAAGATGGAGGTGACAGCATCCAAGCACAAGAAAACCTCCGGCATTCCACTCAGGACGACAACAGGTAACGGCACAATGTCTGGCTGGATGCTACTGCAATAATTTAGAATTCGACAAGTTACTTCAATAATAGTGAGATCCTTCAATAAACGGTAGTGCGATGCTTCAATAATATGAAGGACACATTATTGTTTGCCATTCTCAAGTTGTTCCTTCTTTAAATATTGTTTAGGGTGTGCTTATGTTTTTCATTACTTTCTGTGACAGCTCGGAACAAACATGGACTATTTCTTTCACTTGCAAGGGGGCACCCGGGGGACAACAATTTGCTCAGTATACAATAGCCAGGGATGAGCTCACGTTTGGTAACTTAATAACAATGAAATCAAATTTGGAGTATGGTACCAGGAATTACTTGTACTATGAGAGGAGAAGTGGTAACACTGTAGTAACACTAAACGAGATCGAGTATGATGTTGATGCAAATGCAATGATATCAAGTAAGGCAAAGGAGAGGGATGTCATATTAGTATTGTCAAGGGATCAAATAATAGAGCGAACTATGGACATAACACCCATTAAATTGCCAAGAACTGTGGCATCAAATAGTGAACATTCCATGGATGAGTCAATTGATGATTACAAGGTGTGGCTTAATAATATGCATAGACAGGGCCAAGGCATGGGTAAGTTACGTTGCTGCCCTATTATGAATTGTTATATTATATTATATTGCCATGGCCAAATCATTAATAGCAGCATGGCTTTCACAGATTTTGAAGATATATACAGGGATGACACAATCAAGACTTACAAAGAATAGTTAAGGGTGCAAGGACAACGAGTGAAATTAGTAATATATACCTTCTTTTCCTAAAATGTTAACCAACTTATTATTAGTCCTTCGCAATACATTTATACTTTACACTTGTGACCTATTGTCTGCAGATGCATATGACAACCCTATCAATCAGATAGATTTACTAAATTCAAGTCAAAATAGCAATCCAACACCACCTCTGAACCAGCCATCACATGCTCGGCGTGAGAAAACACAGGGAGATAGTAAGTGATGCTTATTGTGATTTTATTTTGATGTTCAGTTCAGTTTTCTCTATGTAAATGATTTTGTTTAATCTCTTGCACTGTATATTATTTCAATGGACAAGACTCCCAAAAGAGGAAGGCATGAGGTACTATGAAAGGATTGGCAGCTAGCCACAAGAGATCCAAGCAGGGCAGTCAGAAGCTTAAAGTCCAATTCTCTAGACTTGGAGGAGCTGTAGGTGAGAACGCATGATGAAATAGTAGTGTACACAAGGAAAAAAGCACCACTCATTGGGGTGAGAACATGGAAGGATATCCACCAAGATGTAAAAAATTCAATAGTATCTAATATGATGGTAAGTTTCTGATTTGTTTTTGCTAGCATACACAATTTTGTTACCAAATTATTCAAGAAGTGACCTAGAATTTATGTTTTATATGTTGAACGACATAAGTGGGACATTGAGAATAATGAAGAAAATAGGAAAAAGGTATGGACCATCGCTAATGAGCGTTACAAAGGATGGCGAGCAACATTTAGTGCTATGTACACGGCGTACACAACCTATGAGGAGAGAATGAGACATAAGCCAGAAGAGTTGGACATTGTTGAATGGCACTATCTGTTTTTGTATTTTGGCAAGGAACATTTTCAGGTTTGATGACCTTTACTTTATTCTTGCCATTTGCACTTGATGAAATAAAGGCTATGTTACGGTACATTGCAATATTTTTTTAGAATCAACTCCTTGTGCAGAGGGCTAGTTGCAAGAATTCTAAGAATCGGCAGAATGTAAAGGTACACCATCGGGCAGGATCAAAGAATTTTTCTCAGTGTAGCTTTGAGAAGGTAATAACTTGAGAAGCACATGACCATGCTTCCTTACCTTTCAAAATATCGCTAATTTGTTACATTCTGGCCAAATTAGAGGGACCCAATAACTGGTGATGAGCCAAATGATTTGGAGCTTTTCATGTTCACGCACAGTAAGAATGGGCAATGGACAAGCCAAGAATCTAGGGATGTCTATGTCAATATATAACAGTTTGTACAAACCTTATTAACTGATGCAAAGGGACTGCCTACAAAATCATTTTCAATTAACTACTTCAACTGTCCTCCTTTGTTAGGATAATGCAAGCAGCAAAATTTCGGAGAGGGAAACAGATGGAGATGCACTGATCATCTCAGACATGGAGCAAAATCAGATTTTCCAGTCAACCTACCATGAAACAAGAAATTGCAAATCAACCAAGATCTATGCTAATGGATACTTGGCAAAATACCCAACTAGAAGGCAACTACTGTATGAGGATTACCAGTACCAAGTGCGTTAGGAATCGACACTAGTCAAAGCATTTTCAAAGCTACAAGAGAGATTAGAATCTCAAGAGGCTGAAAAAGAAGCTGAAAGGGAAGAACATAGGCATCAAATGGAAGAAATGATGAAGGAAAGGGAGGCCGATAGAGAAGCACTTGGGCAAGAGTTTATGTCAATGATGCAAGCAACACATGTACAAGCATCAATACAACAGGTAATAGTCGGCTAAATCTGATTCAGAAATTGAAACTCCACTCATGATTTTGATGACCAAAATTGAAATGCGGGCTAACAAAGATAGGGGACAAAATGCAGAGGTTGCTGCTACAACAAACATGGATGAAGAAAATGTAACTACAGAAAGTGAAGAAATATCACATCAGCAGGTAGTTTGAGTACTGAAGAGTGTTTAATGTTGTCATGTGATAGTCTTTAGTATGAGGCCTAATTTTCCCTCCATCTATTGATTTGCAGGAAAACCAAGATAGCATCCCACCACAAACACAACTCGTAGCTACAACAGCGACAGGTACAAGTACTAGTCGCACAACTAGAAATAGTGCTGTGAATAAGACACAAACTGGCCAAAACAAAGAAGGGGATACAAGACTTAGTTTTACTACAACTAAAGCACTGAAGGATATTGCGGCTAATAAGAAACGAGCATTAGCCAAAAGGAATCAACAAGCTGGCAAAGCACAGGTGATTTTTAACTCCACTACCCATGAATATTTCTGAATCAGATTTAGTTGGCTAGTTCCTATTATTGTAAAGTGAAATGATACTTAGCTGAATACTAAGTTGTTGTTGGCTGAATATACCAATGTTAATGATTTTTTCAGGAGCAAGATAGAGTTTGAGTGGAGCGCGCAAGTGATGGACGGTCAATGTGAAGCCAACCTTTGCTACAATGCTAGACATAGCTTATTACATTTTGGTCTGTTCAAAGTAACTAGTGTGAGTCAAATACCTTATGTGTTTTAGTTGTTGTGCGTGTGTTATCGACTAAGTTTGACATTGGATGGTTTCATTAATGATTTGTATGAACAAAGTAAATTTTGGATTAATGGATGTCTAAATGCTTCTTTCATCATATATTGTTCGGCATGCAATTATTGTTTGAAGTAAAAAAAGTGTTGCAATATGGACTATCGACCAAATAATTTAGCCTTGCAATATATGATATAGCAACAAACAAACGTTGTTGCAAAAAGCCATCATACCAATGGAATAGTGGGTGTTGTAATAGAGTCTCCAAACTGTAGCAACACAATAGTTAGCATGGCAATAGAGGGTCCAACAATAGCAACCAGTATTGATCATTGCAATAGAGAGGCAACCTCTAGCAACCAAACATTTACCATGGCAATAGACGGATGCACCTATAGCAACCACAATGTTTAGTGTTGCAATAGAGAGGATACCTCTAGCAACCAAATATTTATTGTGGCAATAGAGGGTTCCACCTATAGCAACCACCAAGATAGCGTGGCAATAGAGGGTCCATTTATTGCAATACTATTGATGCATGGCAATAAGGTCTATTGCAACACAAAATATCATTGCTAGTGCACGTATTGCCACACTTTGGGTACGTGGCAATAGGTATTTCTGGCAACACTACAACACCCACGATGGTTGCTTATACTATGTCTTGCAACACTACATGGTGTTGTAACAACACTCCTTTGTGTTGCAATAGGGAAAATCTATTGCAACACCAAAATGAGTCGTTGGGCAAACCTTTCCCACGGTTACTATGGCAATGCCTGCCAACGAAAATTTTCCATTCCAATTTTGTCTTTTGCAACCATTTTTGGTATATTGCAACACTTTAGGCTGTTGCATTAGGGGTAAAACCTTGTAGTGATAGGAATTGATTGATTTACTTATGTTACAACCATAAGGCTAATCCCAATGGAGAGTTTCATTTTGATATTTCCAAGATAGCCACATAAGCGACATGAAAATGAAATTGTGTTTGAAACTACCTCTACAATGCAAAATTTCATGGTGTAGTTTCATATGCACTACATGCAAGACACAAACTGTGTTGGTACCCGTGCATATATGGTTTCATCTAGATTAAACCCCTCTTACCTCTCTCCTCGTTAACTCACTGCCTCATCATAAAAATGGTGACATGTCACCCTAATTAATATCATGAAATTTCTATGAAACCTGCACTAGGATTAGTCTAAGGATGATGGATAGGGCCGGGCTTAGGTTCGGTACTCGGTTGTTTGCCCCGTCTGTCTACTTGAAATTGGACTAAGGTCAAAAAGTGATGGTGTTCTTGATCAAGTGTTTGAAAGTACTAATCTCGTACCTAGTATGGGATGGGAAAGCATAATACCTGATTGAACCAGGACGTGATCGGATCGTTCCACTATCTCTGGAAACTGAGTTTTCCCCTGGTGCATCATGTGGTGACAATCGCGGTCACAGTACGGAAGAGACTGGGACTGTGGAGCCTTGTAGCAAGGGAAGTGGACCCAACACGTATCTGGGGATCGATGGGGATGGCTGACAAGTGAATCGACCCTTCGTGGTGTGCAAATATCGTGGAATTAGGTTCGTCATGCATGGTTAATAAATTCAAATCGATTCATCTGCCTCTCATAGTTTGGGACTACTTGATCGCTATGCTGCACTGAGTAATGATGGAACATGAGGATGATATTAATCTTGATACTTGTCATTGATTGTTTGGAAACCATGCTTGCTTAGTATAAGTTGCAAACTTAGATTAGTTAACAAACTTAGAACTTGTTGCTAAAACATTTAAAGTAAGGACTAACTTTAGTCGCTTTTGGTAAAAACAAACCCCCAGCCAAAAAGCCTGCATGTCTAGAAGTCGATGAAGTAGCAATCACCTGTTGGTTAAGTCTTGCTGAGTATTAGTTGCTCAGCCTTGCTTGTGGCATAACTTTTCAGGCAATGTCGATGTTTCTAAAGTGGCTGCTAGTATCCCTTGGCCTACTCAGCTCCCTCCGGGCTGGTCAGTTGAGTGGGATCCCTCCTCGGACAGCAAGGACAAGGGTCATTGATGTCATGATCGGCTTCGTCATGATATCGTGTACCGACATTTAGCTTCTGCTCATTTTACTTCTTCCGCTGTTTGAAACCTTGCAAACTCTATTTGAATTTCTAAACTCTGATGTAATAAATTGTCAAAAGTATGTTAATGTGATAGGAATGTTGTAATATCTAGAACCACTCACCTTCGTGTGAGCAATGCTTTCTCGATCCTGAGTTAAGTGGTTTATCGAATGAAATCCAACGGACGACCAAGTTAACTTGATTAAAGTACATGATCGCATATTAGGTAACTTGAGTGTTCTTTAGCAAGGTTAATTTGGGTGGTTTCGCCACACTAACCCCTGGACATTCGTGCTAGCTCCTTCTGCACAGTCTTCAATTTTTTAGCTTCTACATTTTGTTGACTATAGTGCCTATATATCATGATTGAGTGCCTACACTGACAGTCATTGTTAATGCAATGCCAAGTTCTAATTCAGTTCTTCCTTTGGCAGAGTATTTGATGGCTGTGGTAGAACCACCCAAATTAACATGGCTAAAGTGTTCTCAACTTCGCCTCACATGCAAACTGACACTTTAATCAAGCCAATCTGGTAGTCTGGCGGATTATACCTGATAAACCACTTGTCTCAGATCGAAATGAAAAGCATCTCACATGAAGGCGAGTCCAGAGATTTCAACATTTCAGTTCTTAATACATAGATCCGAATTTAGTTATTACACAACCATTGTTCAAAAGTGCATAACGTAAAAGTTTCAGAGTTCAAAGCAGTGAAAAGAGAATGGCAACTAGATGTCGAAGCAGATACATCATGGTGAAGCCAACCATGACATCAGTTACCATGATCCTCACTGACCGAGGACAAGTCCCACTCAACCGTCCCACCCGGAGGGAGCTGGGTTGACCAAGTTAAACTGGTAGCAAACTCAAATACATCTAGCTCATTACCTGAAAATAAAGCTACAAGCAAGGTTTAGTATACTAATACTCAACAATACTTAACCGTCGGGTGGTAACTACTCCACCAACTTATAGACATGCAAGGTTTTTTGGCTGAGGGGTTTGTTTTTGCCAAAAGCATCTAAGTAGGTCCTTACTTTCAAATTTCAGCAGCATATTCTAGTAGATTAATCTTTCTAGGTAAGCAACCTGTTCTATGTAAGCGAGTTGAGAAAATAATTTTATTCCAAGCATCATCATTCAGATAATCATTCTCTATTTCACTTGTTACTCAGTGCAGCATAGCAGTCAAGCAGTCTCAAACTATGAGAGCCAGATGATTCGAATCGAGTTTCTTAACCTTCCAAGGTGAACCTAACCCCACGACATTGCGTACCATGACGGGTCCACACATGTCAGCCATCTGCATCAATCCCCAGGTGCGTGTCAGGCCCACTTACCTTGGATACAATGCCCCACGGTCCCGGACAACGCCGTACCGTGACTACACTTGTACCCACATGATGCACCAAGGGAAACTCCGTTCCAGAGACACTGGGGCAGTTTGCTCACGTCCTGGTTCAATCAAATACTAGGCTTCCCCATCCTGTACTAGGTATGAGATTAGTACATTCAAACACTTGACCACGAATGCTGACACATTTCTACCTTAGCATGTTCATCACTAGATAGATGGGACAAAACCACAAAATCAGAACCAATCCCGATCCTGTCCGTCATCCTTATGGTTGTAGTATGAGTAAGCAATCAATTCCTATAAACTCGCGAGTGATAGGAAATCACTCGACTTTAACCGAGTCCTATTTAGCACAGCATCTACTCGTTCTATCATGTTAGTATTCAATCATAGGCACCTGAGATCATGCAACTAAGTTTTCAACCAACTCCTATGAACTTAAATGCACAAGCATAGAACATAGCTATTGTATGAACTTTTAAAACAAGGTTATGCTCTGGTGCTTGCCTTCCTAGACTAGGTTAGTGAGTGGGTCATTGGATGCTTCGCTAGTATCTTGCTCCGCCTCAGCTTGGTGCAACTCGGCAGATCGTTCCTCCGCAGCAGGTAGCACCTCGTATGTCCCGTCTGCGAGGTTCACTTCTACACGAGATGCATATGCAATATTCAAGTTTCCACGATTTGCAAGCAAGATGTATTCATAGCTTAATGCATGAGTAAACTAGTTGTAAACAACCACATACATCTGGACAAACATTAAATATAACTTTATTACAGGGTAGAAGTGTCTTCATGTTTTAAACCTCAAGCTAGATTGATGGTGATTGTGTACACATGTATTAAACTTTTTTCTTTAAGCTTCTAAAAATAAAAGTGGGTCACTCTAGGGTTGATCAAGATTATTTTGGAAAGTTATTCTATTCCTAAACATTCTTAACCACTTAGATGTGTATTTCCCACTTTACCCTTCTTATTAACTAATTGTTTTTCTTCCATTTCCTTGGCTTTAACTTCCATAATTAATTTTGGTTGCATATGACAAGCTATGGTGATGAAACTTTTATAGAGGCTTTCTAACGTCATGATTGTGCTACTCTAAAATTTCGGGACTCATTTGGTTTCTACAGAAATCATTAAAAATAAAACAACACCCTATGGTTGAGCTCGTGCTATCCCATCGCGACGGCGAGAGGCGGAGCGGCGAGCGCGGGTGAGCGGGCGTGACATGGTGGACATGGCAACGAGCAGGCATGTGACCGTGGCGCGGCTGTTGGGTGAACAGGATGCGGTGCTAGGGGATAAGATAACGCTGATGGATCATTGGGCGAAGGGGCGCACTATGTTGTCCCATCACCGGCGTGCATAGGTGGCCAGGCCTGCACGAACACCGAGGATGCACGTGGCACGGCGCGATGCAGAAGGTGGTGACCGCGCACTGGCGAGCAAGGCTAGAATGTGGCGGCACACGAGGCAGCGAGTTTCAAACCAGATTTAAATTTCAAATCTAAAACTTGTTGTCAACACTTCAAACTCCAACTCTTAGAAAGATATCAAGTTCAAAACTGGTTTAAATTTGGAGATGTAAACCGTCAAAGTTTGAAGGAACGCAATTTATTTGAATTTGGCTGATTTTTTACTCAAGTTTTGAAACTGTTTCGCTCAAAACTAGCAAAAGTTCAATAAGCAAAGTAGTGAAGTTTTAAAAGTTCTACAACTTTTATATTGGCAAAACATTGAGTTGTTATATAAAATTTGAATTTATTAATTGCCCCTAATTTAAGCCTTTTTAGGGTATTTTTGTCCATTTTAGTGTTTGAACTTCAATCCAAATTTGGTCTTTTGAGGTTTTTTAGATGTTTGCTACCATTCAATCCTAGTTTGAGTACTTTTCATATGTAGTCTTTGGTTTGACTTGATTTGGTCAAATCTAGCCTCTATTGGTGATGTTTTAGATGCTTAAGTGAAGTTTGCACTTAGTTAGAGACAAATTCAAACTTAGGTGCTAAATTCAAACTCTTAAACACTCCAACCAAGCTTTTAAAGACTAACTCAAAACTAGGGATGTTACAGCCTACCCCCCCTTCAAAGGAATCTGGTCCCAAGATTCGAGTGAAGTGAGACTAGTGTGGTTGTGTACGTACCTCCCTGGTCGAAAAGGAAAACGCGGAAGTTTTGGTTAAGATACTCCTCTGTTTTCCTTGTATATTCATCTTCAATGTGGTTGCTCCACTAAATTTTGAACATCTTTACTGCTTGTCTCCGGGTTCTCCTCTCCTTACGGTCAAGGATCTTAGCTAGGTACTCCGCATATGAGAGGTCGGGCTCGATCCACACATCTTCGTGTTCAACAATCTCGGCCGGGACTCGAACACATTTCTTTAATTGAGACGCATGAAAGATATCATGGATGGCGGAGAGTTTTGGTGGAAGCTTTATCCGTTAGGCAACTGGTCCACAAATCTTCTTGATTTCATATGGACCAATGTAGTGAGGAGCTAACTTCCCTTTTACTCCGAACCTATGTACACCTTTGGTTGGGGAAGCTTGAAGGTATACATGGTCTCCAACCTCAAACTACAAAGGCTTTCTCCTCTTATCGATGTAACTCTTTTGCCTCGATTGTGCGGCTTTAAGGTTTTCTCGGATCACTCTTACTTCCTCTTCTGCCTCCGTTACCAAATCTGGTCCATACACTGTTCCTTCTTCTGCTTGGGACAACTTAACAAGGTCTCAAATGGTGCCATTTTAAGCTATCTTGGTAGCTATTGTTGTACGAGAATTCTGCTAATGGTAGACACTTGTCCCAGTTCTTGCCATAACGGATGACACAAGCTCACAACATATCTTCCAAAATTTGGTTTACCCTCTTAGTCTGCCCGTCGGTCTAAGGGTGGTAGGTGGAAATACAAATCAACTTGGTGCTAAGTGCAGCGTGGAGCTGCTGTCAAAAATGTGCCACAAACTGAGCACCTCGATCGGAGATGATCGTCTTGGGCACTCCATGTAGGAAACAATGCGGTCCAAATATAGGTCGGCATACTTCTGGGCTGAGTAGGTCATATGAACGGGGAGAAAGTGTGCTATCTTGATAAGTCTGTCCACTATGACCCATATGGAATCATGTTTTTGGGAAGTGTTGGGTAAACCCACAATGAAATCCATGCTGATATCCTCCCATTTCCATGAGGGTATAGGCAGCGGCTAAAGCGTACCTGCTACCTTCAAGTGGTTTGCTTTCACTCTCTGGCATGTATCATACTCTGACACATACTTAGAAATCTCTAGTTTCATCCTAGACCACCAAAAATTTTGTCAAAGATCATGGTACATTTTGGTGCTGCTAGGGTGAATAGAGAATTTGGAGAGGTGTGCCTCATCCAAAATCTGCTTCCTGATATCAGGATTACTCGGAACAAATAGTCGGTCCTGGTACCATACTACTCCCTTCCAATCCTGTCGGAAATGTTTGTACCCTTCATCCTTCTGTGCCAGCTTCTTCTTAATGAGCTTTATCTCCTTATCCTCCAATTGTACCAAGATGATTTGAGCATCCAAGGTGGGTTCGATAGCCATGTGGCTTAATGTGCCATGAGGAACAATCTCCAAGTTGAGCTTCCTCATCTCGTGACAAAAGGTCTTGGTGAACTTATCTGCGAAGAGACAGTTGCAATGGGCCTTGCAGCTAAGAGCATCGGCAACTACATTGGGCTTTCCTAGATGATAATGCACCTCTAAATCATAATCCTTTAACAACTCCAACCATTTTCTTTGGCGCATATTCAAATCAGCTTGGGTGAAGATATACTTGAGGCTCTTATGATCAGTGTAGATGTTGCAATGAGTACCATCAACTCTAGGTCGTGTGTTGAGTAATTCTGCTCGTGTGGCCATAACGCTCATGAGGCGTAGGCAATGACCCGATTTTCTTGCATAAGAACACATCCGAGTCCAATGCTAGAGGCATCACAGTAGACATCGAACGGTTTGGTAGTGTCTGGATGTGCTAACACTGGTGCAGAGGTTAACAATTTTCCCAAAGTGTGGAAGGCTTCTTCGCACTTCTCGCTCCACACAAACTTGACTCCTTTCTTTAGCAATTCAGTCATTGGCTTGGCTATCTTTGAGAAATCCAGAATAAACCATTGATAATAGCCTGCTAGACCGAGGAAGCTTCTAATTTGATGAACCAAAGTGGGTGGCTTCTAGTCCATCACTTCATGTACTTTAGTTGGGCCAACTGCTATGCCTTTGCTAGATATAGTATGTCCCAAGAATTTCACATTATCCAGCCAAAATTCGCACTTGGAGAATTTGACATATAGCTGGTGATCTCTCAATCATTGAAGAACAATGTAGAGGTGTTCGGCATGTTCCTCTTCATTCTTGGAGTATACGAGAATGTCATCAATAAAAACCATGATGAACTTGTCAAGCTCGGGCATGAAAACCGAATTCATGAGATACATGAAATAGGTTGAAGCATTTGTAAGCCCGAAGGATATGACTAAGTACTCATATAATCCATACTGGGTAGAGAAGGCAGTTTTAGGAATGTCACATGGCTGGATCTTGATTTGATGATAACCATAGTGGAGATCGATCTTGGAGAACACTCTAGCTCCGGCTAGCTGATCGAAGAGAACATCAATGTGGGGTAGAGGGTACTTGTTTTTGATAGTCACCGCATTGAGGGGTCGGTAGTCCACACACATCCGTAGACTATCATCCTTCTTCTTTACAAAAAGAGCTAGGCGGCCCCAAGGTGATATGCTTGGGTGAATGAATCCTTTCTCTTGCAGCAATTGCAACTATGTCTTCAACTCTGCCAGCTCTGCAGGCGGCATTCAATATGGTCTCTTGGATATCGGTGCCATGCCAGGTTGTAGTTCTATGGCGAAGTCAATATCTCTGTCTGATAGCATGCCTGGCAAGTCTTCCAGAAACACATCTGGATACTCACATACCACCGAAATGTCCTCTATTTGGGACTGAATTCTAGGGAAGGCACAAGAGTTTACGCACTCTCGAGTGGGTAGGTGTAGAGTTAAGGGTCATTGTGTTGGAGAGTTTAGGTGGACAGCTCGTGCGGCAATGTCTAGGGTGACTTTATGCTTGGTCATCCAGTCCATGCCCAAGATTATGTCTATCCCTTCCAAACACAAGATGATAAGGTTGGTATTGAAGAATTTGCTACCCAACTTGAGTGGCACAAAAGGGTTTATTTGGTAAGACCCAACTTTACCATCAGGTGTAGAGATCATATAGGATCCCTTAGTGTGACAGAATTCCAACCCACATCTACTATCAACTTTTTTCCCGATGAAACTATGAGATGCTCCCGAATCGAATAAAATAAGGACAAGTTGGTTGTGGATAGAGAATGTACCTATCAACACTGGCGCGCCCTCTGGGAGGTCTATGAGATTGGTCAAGTTCAGCCATCCTTGGCGAATCTGCACCTTGGGCCTCTTGCCCTTGTTGTTTCCATTCGAGCTCTGCCTCCAACTCTGATTCTTGTTCTGTGGGAACTATTTTGCAAAGTGGCCTATATTTCCACAAGTAAAATAGCGATTCATGCTGTTCAGGTGAAGCATTGGTAGAGCATTGGGCCTTGGGCACTACGGCTGGAATCCCGAGAAGCGAGGGGCTCCCTGCTACCGCTACGGTGGTCGGACAATCCACCGTCCATGTTGTAGGACTCTTTGTGGAGCTCTCAGGGGAATCAGCCAAAACTTCTGTGCTGGGGCACTGGGAGAAGGCATCAGTGCTTTTCTCTTCTTATCAGCCTTGAGGGCCATGATGCAGTCCTCCTGGGAGATGGCTGTCGGTGTTTTAGTCCGGCAACCCGCCTAGGGGGTACCCTAGGTGGTCTTTTATGTGGTAAGGATCGTCGAGAATCAAAGAATCAGTGGTGACGCAAGGAACACGATTTAGAAAGGTTCGGGCCACTAGATCGCGTAATACCCTACGTCCTGTGTGTTGGTTTGTATTGATGAACTGGAGTTGTTGTTGAGGGGGGTCCCTACCCGCCCTTATATACACGGGAGGGCAGGGTTACAAGTCTGAGTCCTAGTCGAGTACTGTTACAGAGTTCTACTCGGTAAGGCCCGAGTAGTTTTCCATATACATACTTGACTAGTCCGAGTGGGATACACCTATCCCTTGTTCTGATCGTGTCCGAGTACGCCCCTTAGTGGGCCATCCAAGGTCTACTCGTGGGCCTAGGGTGCATGCCCGACAAGCCCATGAGTACTTTGTAGTCGTGCGCCACAGTCTTGGGCACTGCGGGCACTATCCGAGTAGTTCGTCGTAGAGGTTGCAAGCCGAAGTGCTCGAGTACTATCGCGTGGCTGGAAGGTACTCTTCTTGTTCCTTCGAGTTGTTTCTGTTCCGAGATTTCTATATGGTAGTGCGATGTCAATCGTACTCCATATGGAGTAGCCCCTGAGCCTTAGGTTGAGTCGAAGAGTCAGGCTTAGGGTCAAACCAGCTTTTTATCCATTCTACCCTCGGAAATCTTGAAAAAGAAAAAACTGTCCAACGGGTACGGTACCCGCAGCCCCCGAGCACTTGGGCGATTTCTGTCATTGAAGTGGTTAGCAGTCCGTTGAAAAGAGTAGCCGTTGAGTGTTTAAGGCGATTAATCTGCAATTAATCTGTTAGAATCCGTCCGTTGCGTAACTGACACGTGGAAACCGGAGCTAGCGGAGATAAAACTGGAACGTCCTCTTTCGGTTGGTTTTACGCCGTACGGTAATCAGATCTGTTTTTCTGCTTCCCCTGTTCTCCTGATCCACATTTGCGCCGCCGCGAGTGCTGCCGCTGCCATTGTCGCCCCTTGAGAGAGATCCGAGGGAGAGTGCCATTCTAGCTTGAGGTTGAGTCCGTCGAATGCGCACCAAGAAGATGGGCAAGAAACCCGAGAAGATCCAGGGCAAGGCTCCGGTGACGGGCAAGGTAAAATCCAAGAAGGGGAAAGAACTAGTGCTGCCGACGCTGAAGGTGGGGCCGACGAACCAGACTGCACTGCCGCCGCCTGGAGCAACGTGGCAACATTCAATGATGAAGGAGGAAGCTGTGCAAGCACTAGTCGATGCGAAGCTTCTACAGCCGAAGGAAATTCTTGAGTGGTGCCCCGCATTTCCAAATGCGTGGCAATTTGAGGAACATCCAGGCGAGACAGTGATGCTTGCGCACTTTGTGGAGAGGGGGTTGGCAGTGCCCACCTCCGACTTCTTCAGAGGTATTCTCGAGTACTATAAGCTTCAACTCATGCATTTGAATCCTAATGGTGTACTGCATATGTTGATTTTTGTACACCTCTACGAAGTGTACTTGGGAATTCCTCCAAGTCTCGAGTTGTTTAGGAAGTTGTTCCGCTGTAAGCCGTAGCCTAGTGTCCATAGGATAGAAGTCTTTGGAGGCGCCGGGTTCCAACTCAGGAACTCGGGCGCATATATTGAGTATAACTTAACTGACTCCCATGGGGAGTGGAAGAAGAGGTGGTTTTACATCGGAAATCATGATCCTCGTCTACCTATGGTGACTGGTCACGCGCCCAAGCATGCAGAAAACTGGGTGAGCGAACCCGAAGACACCCCCGAGCTTTATCACATGATGCAGCAAATCACCGAGTTGAAGGCACTCGGTCTCACTGGGATCAATGTGGCTGCCAGCTTTCTGAAGAGAAGAGTTCAACCGCTTCAGAAACGTGCTCACTCGGGAAGCGAGTATACAGGTCTTAATGATCCATCGCGTATGTCCGATGAGGATATATCTGATGATGATGTAGAGGCGCTGCTGGCCAAGTTCTTCAGGAACTATCAGGGAGTACCAGTAATCCCTGCGGCTCTGCGTCAGTATGATACCTGGTATGAGCCAGAAGTGGTATGTCTTTGCACTTTACTTGTACTTTTTGACTTGTGTGATATTTGTTGTTAATATCAACTTGTTTTTTTGTAGTCTCGAGTTCTTGCCGGCTACTTGCTGCAGTCGGAAGAAGAGTCAGAAGCTATTGCTGAGGAGTCAGAGGACAAACCCTCCCCTCCTGTCAAGAAACACAGAGTAGTACGCAAGATGTCTGCGGCTGCTTCAACCCTTGAGAAGTCTCGGGGTACCCAGGTATGTAGCCGTGAACTTATCTATAGCTGATGAATTTGAACTTGCTATTGGTGTGACGAATTTGTCTTGTTCATAAAGGCTGTTGATACGGCGCTTGGTGATGATGACGCTGTTTCTGAAGAAGTGGCCGTGGCCGACCCAGAAGTCGATAATGTATCTGTTGATATGGTGCCAGAGAGGGTGCCATCGACAGAGGGTGGAGTAGCCCCCGAGCTATCCGCCACAACTCCACCGGCCGCCGTGCAAACCATTACTAACCAAGCGGTCCTGGGGTTACCCGCCGGAGTAGCGGGTATTGCAAAGGAAGTGTCACCAATAGTCGCTACTGGCGCCTTGTTGTCCAGCATGATTGCCAGAGGTAACTTTCTGTCCTGACTAAAATTTTTATGTCTAAGTTGTATTGTAGTCTTGACTTCTACCTCGTAGGTCTTGATGAGAAGACAGCGTCGGCAGCTGTCCCTGCGGCGCCCGGTACTCGGCCGCCTATCGTCGAGAAGAGACGTGTGCGATCTCCGCCACGCTCGACCCGGTGAGCTTTCTTGTCAATTGAATGGATTTAAGTTGTCTTGAAGTCGTGTAGTGACATATTTTGATGCAAAGATGTGGAGGAGACTATCCCTGTAGAGACAAGGGTGGAGCCGGATCCCCCGACTACATTATCTGCTCCTTTGGAGGATTTAATTGTTGAGGAGGTACCCGAAGTCGACGCCGGTCGTCTTGGAGCTACCATGTCCATGCTTCAAGACGTCATCCGTTCGGTGGAAGTTCCCACTGCTGCATCGGGTTTTGGAAGTGCTGCCTTATCAACATCCACTGGCGGATCGCTGGCCGTAGTGGGTGTTGAAAAAGCCAAAGAGGTGACTGCTCCAGGTATGTTTCTGTAATCTTATTATTGTAGTCATCGCAGGTAGCTGACTGATGATAAATGTTGTAGGTGCCACTTTGGATACGACTCCTCATCTTGCGGAGAGTACTCAAAGACCAGTGCTTAGCTTGCCATCTGACTTGGAGTTCCAGAGGGCCGTCGATGTTTTCCGGAGCTTTTTGGTGGATTTCCTTTGAGATGTCACATAGATCGAGTAGTTGTGAGGCTTTTAACTGACCCTAGTACCTTGCATGCTCGGACCTTTTCAGGAACGAAGTCATCAACTGGAGCAGGAATGTGCCCGACTGACGGAAGCTCTGAGGGTTCATGAAGTTGGAGCGAAGTCTTTTGCTGTGGAACATACAGATCACACAGTCCTGCAGCAAAAACTGGAGAGCCGCTACAAGTTGCTGAACAAAAAGTATCAAGGTGAGTACTTTGCATACTCCGAGTATCTCCCATTATAGTCGGCTGTGGTTGAACATGTTTTGTATTGTAGAGCTCAAGAAACAAGAGGCGGCTGCGAGGAGCCAAGTTCTCGACTGGAGAAATGCGCATGGTCGAGTGGTGGATGAAGTTGAACGCCTTCGAGCCACGCTGACGGAAGCACAAGCTGCTTGCGAGCATCAGCGGGACAGGAAGATGCAGAATGGCGTGATGCTTGCCATGGCCATGGTGGAATGCAGGGACCATGCCCAGACCATGGGGAGGCTCCAAGGCGAACTCCAGGAGCTATCCGTAGCAGTTGAAGACTTGGTGAACGCCATAGCCCCCATGGAAGAAGGCGCAGGGCCACAATCACTGGTCGAGCGATTGAAGGCTGCCTCGAGTAAAGTTGTGGGACTCTGCAAAGCTGTTTGCAAACAGGTCCTTGCAGTCGTGAAGTCCTATTACCCGAGGGCAGACTTGATGGCAGCTGGTGACGGCGTGGCTCGCAACTGCACGGAAGAGGCATATGCGCAGTACCTCGAGGAGGCGGAGCCTATTGCGTCGAAGATGTCGGAGTTTGTCTCTCCAGAAGAGCCTTGAGCTTTGTATGTACTCTTGAATGCTGTGTTGGGTGACCCGAAGTCCCGGGTGTCGGGTATACATCGCCAGTATCCGCAAGGAAGGAAGAAGTCAGACTCCTACTAGGATGCCCCTGTAATCCGACTAGGACTAGTCCCGTGTACTCCTACTAGGACTCCTCCTTGTAATCCGACTAGTACTCTGCCCCCTGGAGTATATAAAGGAGGGTAGGGGTACCTAGCTCGGCAGGTCATACCTCAACACCCAAGCCCAGGTCACACAAGAACAACTCCAGTTCATCAAATACAAACCAACACACAGGACGTAGGGTATTACGCGATCTAGCAGCCCGAACCTGTCTAAATCATGTTCCTTGCGTCACCATTGATTCCTTGATTCTCGACGACCCTTACCGCATAAAAGACCACCTAGGGTACCCCCTAGGCGGGTTGCCGGTCTAAAACACTGACACCAGGGTCGGCTGAGCCTGACCCTTTGGGGGGAAAACTCAGCCTCGCCCGACCCCCAGTCCTGGGGTCGGGTGCGCCCGACCCCTTGAGAGGGGAAGCTCCATCTCGCCCGACCCTAAGTCTTAGGGTTGGGTGTACCCGACCCCTGAGCAGAGGGTCGAAAAATTCCAAGCCCCCGAGATAATGGTGTGAGCGTAGGCCGCGCTTGGCTTGGAGTAGTTCCGAGTGTCGAGTAGTCATGATGCTGTCAAGTACTCTGCTTTTGAGGGTACGGAGGTGTACTGCACTCTTTTGTCCTTTGTGGATGCACGGGTGTACTATACTCTTTTGTCCTTTGTGGTATAAGTTCCATCACGTGGGCAGAGTCAGGAGTCGTAAGACTCATTGATCACGGGCGCATAGTAACTCTTGGGCAGGTGGTAGTTTCATCTTTCGGCTATAAATAGAGCCTTCTGGAGATCGAGCCAAACCAAGTTTCTGAGTAGCAATGGATTGCTTTCGGTTGCTTCTGTTTAAGTGTAGAGAGCCATCAAAGAGTGCACCGGTGCTAGAAGATTCCTCGTAGATTGAGGCCACCTTCCCTCCACAGACTCCTGCGCTCGTAGGGATAGCCGCGATGCTAGAAGAATCCTCGTAGGAGGTTTCATCGCACGCCTGATCTTGCAGCTCGTGATCCAGTTGGGTATGCGCTAGAACTCACGAGTGATGGGTGATGAGTGCCGTGGTCTTTATCCCACTCTCTTAGAGGTGGAGGTGTGGCCGTTGAGTGGATTGGCTCCGCAAGGCTAGCAAAAGAGCAGCCTTGGTTCCCTCTAGGCGCGTTGCGCGGGATTCATCATTGCTGATGTCAAGGTAGTGGTGATGCAGGAGTTCCTGGCGTTGCCTTGAGTAGAGGACCTGGATATGGCTGCGTTTTGCATAGCTTCCTTGCGTGTGGGCCCTTCCCATTGTAGTCAGCAGACCTGAGTGGCCTTGTGATATAGTAAAAGCCTGAGGATTAAATGCAGCCCGCCAGTAGGCAGTTGCTTGTAGTCTTTGTGTATTCCAAGTATTTGTACTCGTATGTATCTTGAAGATGTATCTTCGGTTCCCAGTAAAGAAATACTTTAACGAAAATTATTGTACCAGGGCAGTGATCCTTGTTGAGTTGATAACTATTTGGCAAAGCTAATGTTAGTCGGGTGGTTAGCCCGAGTAGTCATCATGAGTTGCCTTGAAGCGATTACTCGAGTGCTGCTATGGGTAGTATCGACAAAGATGTTCTATATTCCAAGAGTTTGGTACTTGTTCTCCTAAAAGTTCTTGGGGTCTGTAAGATCTAGGTCCCGTAACCTTTGATACGATGTAAGGACCTTCCCATGGTGAATTGAGTTTGTGCAACCCTGATGTGTCTTAGATACGCTTGAGGACCATATCGCCCAAGTTGAAAGATCTTTCCTTGACGTTGCGGTCATGGTAACGCCTTAGACCGTCAAGGTATCTGGCAGATTGCACTAGTGCTGCGCATCTTGTTTCTTCTAGACTGTCTATATCTGTTCGCCTTGTTTCTTCTGCTAATTCTTCGTCGTACTGTTCAACGGATGGTGATTGCCACATGATGTCGGCGGGTAGTATGGCTTCTGAGCCATATACGATGAAATAGGGCGATAGCCCGGTAGTCTTGCATGGTTGGGTGCGCAGGCCCCACAGAGCATTGGGTAACTCTTTGAGCCATTTGCCGCCTTTGGTGTTGCCAACGTCATGTAGCCTTTTCTTCAGGACGTCGAGTATCATGCCATTAGCACGCTCGACTTGTCCATTGGCTCGTGGGTGAGAGACCGAGACATAACAGACGTCGATGCCGCTATTCTTGCAATATTCCCAAAAGTCGTGATTGTTGAAGTTTGACCCTAGGTCTGTGATAATCCTGTTAGCAAAACCGTAGCGGTGTACGATTTCATCTAAGAAGTCGAGGACCTGGTCTGCCTTGGGGCAAGTGACTGGTTTGACCTCAATCCACTTGATGACTTTGTCGATTGCCACGAGTACTCGGTTGAATCCTCCTGGAGCAGTTGGTAACGACCCTATCATGTCGAGCCCCCAGCAGGCAAACGACCATGTTGGAGGTATTGTGACTAGCTTGTAGGCCGGCACATGTTGCTATTTTGTGAAGAATTGACAACCTTTGCATTTCTGAACTAGTTGTTTAGCGTCGGCCAGAGCCATTGGCCATAGAAGCCTGCTCTGAAAGCCTTGCCAACTATTGTTCGTGAAGAGGCGTGGTTGCCACAGATTCCTTTGTGAATTTCTTCTAAGATTTATTGACCGTCTTCTCTGGTAACGCACTTCATGAGTACCCCAGATGATGCACCTTTCCTGTAGAGCTTGTCTCCGACTAGAACTTAATTTTTTACTCGCCGGGAGATTTGCTCAGCCTTATTTTTGTCGGATGGTAACTGGTGATCTTTGATGTAGTCGATGAAGGGTGTCCTCCAGTCGAATTCTATCATCATGATTTCTCGAGAGACGTTAGCAGTCGGGACTGCTGGCGGTGTGACTTGGTCAGATATGGACGGCTTGCGCAGTTCGTGTATGAAAATTTCTGCTGGAACCTCTGCACGAGTTGAGCCCATTTTAGATAAGACGTCAGCGACAACGTTGTTGTCGCGGACGATGTGATGAAATTCCAAGCCTGAGAACTTATTTTCCAGTTTATGGACTTCTTTGCAGTAAGCGTCCATGTTGTCCTTATTCCGATCCCACTCGTCATTGACCTGGTTTATAACGACTAGAGAGTCGCTGTACACCAGTAATCGTTTGATGCCGAGGGAGATTGCAAGGCGAAGGCCGTGGAGTAGTGCTTCGTACTCGGCTTCGTTATTAGATGCTTCCCAGAATATTTGCAGTACGTACTTGAGCTGGTCTCCCCTAGGGGAGATGAGTAATACACCTGCGCCGGCCCCTTCAAGTTTGAGGGACCCGTCAAAGTACATTACCCAGTGTTCTGGCCATTCGACTGGTGTTGGCACTTGATTTTCAGTCCATTCAGCTACGAAGTTGACCAAAGCTTGGGATTTGATAGCTGTCCTTGGCTTAAAGTCCAAGGTGAGAGCTCCGAGTTCAACTGCCTATTTGGAGATTTTACCCGTGGCATCTCTGTTGTGGAGAATTTCGCCGAGCGGGAAGTCAGAGATGACTGTGATGTTGTGCTCTTGGAAGTAATGGCGCAGTTTCCGGGAGGTGAGCAAAATTGCATATAAGAGTTTTTGTATCGGTGAATACCGAGTTTTGGAGTCCGAGAGTACTTCGCTGACGAAGTAGACAGATCGTTGGACCTTGTAAGCGTGGCCCGGTTCAGACCGTTCAACTACTATTGCCGTGCTAACGACATGAGTAGTAGCTGAGATGTATAGGAGCAAGTCTTCATTCGGAGAAGGAGCGATGAGTACAGGAGGCTTTGACAGAAAGTCTTTGAGTTGTGTTAGTGCCTTGTCTGCCTCTTCCGTCCATTTGAACTTGTCCTGGCATTTGAGAAGCCTGAAGAAGGGTAGTCCCCGTTCTCCAAGTCTCGAGATGAACCGGTTGAGAGCGGCCATGTAGCCTGTGAGTTTCTACACATCCTTAATGCTAGCTGGTGCCTGCATGTTTGTGATGGCAGATATTTTTTCCGGGTTGGCCTCAATGCCGCGATGGCTAATGATGAACCCGAGGAATTTGCCGGAAGGTACTCCAAAGACGCACTTAGTAGGATTGAGTTTCCATTGGAAAACGCGTAGACTAGAGAAAGTTTCCTCCAAGTCAGCAATGAGTTTCTCCCGGTTTCTTGTTTTGACGACTACGTCGTCGACATAAGCTTCAACATTGCGGTGAAGTTGCTTTTCGAAGCACATCTGTGTGGCCCTTTGATAAGTTGCCCCTGCATTTTTTAGTCCGAAGGACATTGTTTTGTAGCAGAAAGCTTCGAAAGGCGTGATGAACACCATTTTGGCTTGATCCTCCTCTTTGAGGCTTATCTGATGATAACCAGAGTAGCAGTCGAGAAAGAATAGTAAAGCGCACCCAGCGGTGGAGTCGACCACTTGATCGATCCTGGGTAGGCCGAAAGGGTCTTTTGGGTAGTGTTTGTTGAGGTCGGTATAGTCGACACACATTCTCCACTCGTTGTTTTTCTTACGAACGAGCACGGGGTTGGCGAGCCAGTCAGGGTGAAAGACTTCTTTGATGAACCCTGCCGCGAGTAGCTTGGCTAATTCTTTTTTGATTGCTTCTCGTCTGTCTTGAGCGAACCAGCGAAGTCGTTGCCGTTTTGGAGTAGCTTTAGGATCGACATTGAGAGAATGCTCAATCAGCTCCTTGGGCACACCTGGCATGTCAGCCTGTTTCCAAGCGAAGATATCGTGGTTGGCTCGAAGGAAGCTGACGAGCACGGATTCCTATTTAGGATCTAGCCCTGTTTCGATCAGTGCCGTCTTGGAAGGGTCGCCCGGCTGGAGGTCGACTGCTTTGAAGTCTTGCTCACTGGCGGGTTTCACCTTTGCAGACCCCGACTTGTTTTCTGGGATCTCTAGTTCGGTTGGGTGGAGCTTCTTTGAAGCTGTGAAGACTTGTTGCATGGGACTAGGTGCTTGAGTAGTCGCAGCAATTTCCACGGCTTCAGTATCGCATTCGTAGGATCGCCGTAGATCTCCTCGCAGCGTGAGTTCTCCCTTGGGGCCTGGCATTTTGAGTACCAGGTAAACATAATGTGGTATGGCCATGAACTTGGCGAGTGCTGGCCTTCCGAGTATAGCGTGGTAAGATGTCTCGAAGTCGGCGACTTCAAATCTGATGTACATAGTATGGTAATGTTCCTTAGTTCCGAAGGTAACTGGAAGGACAACTTATCCTAGTGGTATAGCTGCATTTTCGAGCACGATGCCATAGAAAGTTGAATCTATTGGAGTAAGCATTTCAGTGACGTCGAGGCACATCTTCCTCAATGTCTTGGCGAAAATAACATTGAGTCCACTTCCGCCGTCGATGAGTACTTTGGTTAACTTTGAGCCTGCCACAACCGGATCAAGTACTAGGGGGAAACGGCCTGGTTCTGAGAACTTGGTCTATTGGTCTTTTCTGCTGAAAGAAATGGGCACTTTGGACCATTTTAACGGTGTTGGATCCATTGGTTCAATGGCAATGATCTCCCTGAGTACGAGTTTGTTGGCTCGCTGGGATGCGGTGCCTGGAATACTGCCGAATATGACGTTGACAGTTTTTGAGGCGGTCTGGAAGTCGCCTTCTTCGTCTTCATCGTTGTGGACTTTGTTCTTGCCCTTATCTTTTTTCTTAGTGTACTCTTCAGGAGATAGTGGTGCGGGTAAGTCTTGCATGACTCGGCGCATGCTGTAGCAGTCTATTGTCGATGCTTGCTAGTCGGGTGCCATGGGCACTACTTTTTGAGTAGTTCAGTGAAGGTTGGCCCTTCATCATTTTTACGAGGTCCCTTTTTCCCAAAGTTGGTCATGGCGACAACGGTGTTGTCGGGCTTCCTTTTGCGGTTGTGATTACTCGAATAGTTGTTTCGAGTATCATTGTTTCGAGTTCTATCTTGGTCATTGTTGTTGTTGTTGTCGCGTCCATGGTTACGGTGGGAGCCGAACCGTTCTCACTCTTTGTCTTCTTCATCTGCCCACTGCTGCACCATGACTTTGAGGTCTTTGATATTAGCTGGTCGTCGGCGACCGAAGTCTTGGTATGTTCGTCGATCGTAGAGTCCATTCTGGAAGCACTCGATGACGTCTATTTTTGAGATGTCAACTATGGTAGCCTTCTATTCGAAGAAGCATCACAAATAGTCGCGTAAGGTCTCGCCTTCTTTTTGCTTGATTTGACTTAAGTCAATCTTGTTCCCTAGTCTAGCCATGGAGCCGGCGAAGTTGTTAGTGAAAGCCTTTGTTAAGTCTGCCCAGGAGTCAATGGACATGGGTTTGAGTGATTCAAGCCAGGTCAGTGGTGCGGGTTCCATGCATATGGGTAAGTGAATAACTTTGGTGTCGTTATTGCCCCCGGCTGCTTGGACGGCTAGCGAGTAGCATCGTAGCCATTGAATTGGATCTTGTTTGCCATCATACTTGGTGATTCCAGTTGGCTTGAACTTCTCGGGTAGTTTTGTTTTCATCACCCAGTTTGTGAAAGCAGGAAAGTGGTTATAGTTGTCGACTTCTCGCTCACGCCGACTGTTGAGGATTTCTCGCAGATCACTAAAGTTGGACGCTTCGTGGTTCTTCCGAGTGGAGCGAATACTTTTAACCGAGTTGGTGCAGCTGACCTCACCAACATCCTTATGGCGAGCTGGGGCCTTGTGCTTGCTTGGACCTTGGTTGTGTTGCCGAGGTTGGTTAACTTCGTTGCCGTTTCTTGGGGCATTGTTGTTGTCTGCAGCTCCCCTGCTACCTTCTTGGTGAGCTGTGATGCGAGGAACAGATGGAATTGGTGATTGTTTGTCGAGTAACTTGTAGGCTTGCTCTGCGAGTTATGCGATCAGTCCATTGCCGCACTGCACGAGTTGAGCTATGGCTTCGTTATCCCTATCCTAAGGCATCAACATTGTTAAAAGGTTGATTGAGGCGATAGCCGCGAGTGGAGTATTGTGCTCCTGAGCCTGAACTGCGTTGAAGGTCCTTTCAAGATTTGTAATGGGAATATTTGTAGCCATCGACTGCCGTCGCTCGGCTCGAGTAGCGTTGCGCGTCCTTCTTTGATTTCTTTGCTCGGAAGTTTCATTGTGAGGAGTGTCAGCTGGAGACTCATCTTCGGAGATGTTGTTGAGTTGTGTTAATCGCCTGGGGGTTCTGTTCTGGCTAGTACCCGGGTTGTTATTCTGAGTAATAACAAGTATCTCCCTGTCCGGGTAGTAGCTTCTGGAGCTTGACGTTGCAATCTCTGTGGAGCTTTCCTCGCAGTTGGAAGTGAGTGGAATGCCTTCTTGATATGGGAGGTTGTCTATATGGGCAACAAGGCGCGAGTCGTAGTCGCGGTCAAGAAGAGATGGTCGCAATCATGGCCAGTGGACGAATCTGCCTTGTGATGTTGAAGTTATTACCAATCCTTGGGCTGGACCAGATAATGGTATCTTTGGCGAATAAGACGAGTCGGAGTCAACATCTTCATCGTGCCCGAGTTCAAGTTGGGTTTGAGTGAGAAAGCCTTGGTGAACTTTGGTTGCGTTGCGGAGTCCGTGCGGGAACCGCTTTGAAATCGAAACCGACTTGGGCACTAGCTGGGACTGACTCAAACTCGTCGATTTTGAAACCTTGGTTTTTTCCGATCAGATCTTTTGATTTCTTCTCCTGAGCGTTGACGATCTAGTGTTGGAACGAACCCGAGCCATCGGCGATGCAAAGCCAGGATCCGAAAACGGAGGTGGCGCCCGCTTCAATGAAGAAAATGGACCTGATGATGACCTTTGCCATTGAGTTCGCGCTGAGAAACTCGACGAGTTCCCCTACCTCGACGCGCCAGCTGTCGGTGTTTTAGTCCGGCAACCCGCCTAGGGGGTACCCTAGGTGGTCTTTTGTGCGGTAAGGATCGAGGAGAATCAAGGAATCAATGGTGACACAAGGAACACGATTTAGACAGGTTCGGGCCGCTAGATCGCGTAATACCCTACGTCCTGTGTGTTGGTTTGTATTGATGAACTGGAGTTGTTGTTGAGGGGGGTCCCTGCCCACCCTTACATCCATGGGAGGGCAGGGTTACAAGTCTGAGTCCTAGTCGAGTACTGTTACAGAGTTCTACTCGGTAAGGCCCGAGTAGTTTTCCATATACATACTTGACTAGTCTGAGTGGGATACGCCTATCCCTTGTTCTGATCGTGTCCGAGTACGCCCCTTAGTGGGCCGTCCAAGGTCTACTCATGGGCCTGGGGTGCATGCCTGACAATGGCTAGATTGACTAGCTCGTGGAAGGTATTAACCTTCACTAGGTTTAGCCTCTCCCTAAGTTTGAGGCTGAGGCCCCTACTGAATCTGTCCCGCTTCTTCTCATCAGTATCGGCATGGTAACCAGCATACTGGCACAAATCATTGAAGGCCTAAGCGTATTGCCGTACGCTGTGGGTGCCCTGGGTGAGCGTGAGGAACTCATTCAGCTTTCTCTCAAGAAGACCTTCCGGGATGTGGTGCCTCTTGAAGGCAGTTTTGAATTCCGCCCATGTGACCACATGGTATGCGGGAAGCATGGCATGGTAATGGTTCCACCATAGCTATGCTGATCATCACTGCTTCTGAGCTACAAACTTTGCTTTCTTTTCGTCGGGGCAAGCTGAGTTAAAGAGCGTGAGCTTGGACTCGATCGTGCAAATCCAGGAATCAGCATCGAGCGGCTCCTCTGTCTTGTGGAACAGAGGGGGCCGGGTGCCAAGGAAATCTTTGAAGCTTGCCACGCGGGGTTGGTGAGCTCTCCCACTGTGTGGCTGCTGCTCCTGCTGGCCTTTAACAATATGCCACAGCAGCTCTGTCTGTGTGGCGAGGATAGCCTCCATCGAAGGCGGGGGAGGTGGTGGTGCTAGTAGTATCTGCTGGCCGCTACAAGAAACGAAGCCAGTTGGGTTTTGACATATACCGTGCACCATTTGCAAAAGTGAACTTCTTCCATTAGTCACACAATCTTAAAGCTTGCTCATGAGCAAATGATACAAAGTAAATCATGTGCTAAATGTAAAAGTTCATCGTGCAGTCAATTCTTTTAGGTAGGAAACAGTCGCTTTTGTGGAACTGATTTCCTCCTGATCCAAACATTTACAAACTTTCATCTTTGGTCAGTGAGCAGAAGGTTTCATGTACTATGACTTTGATATTCCACTCGGAGACCAATTCAAGAGTTAGCAAGGTCAAACATCCTGTTTAAGCTGGGTCTGTCCTGGCTGTTTTCAGCAAGCTGTGCCACGGAGTTTTACTCATAACTCGAATTTGACAAACCGAAAAGGGCCAGAATTTTATGAGTAGTTAGAGTACGAAACATTTCACGACTTTGGTATTCAAGTCTCAGCTCGAAAGAGAAAAGAAACAGGGATAAAAATTCAAATACGACAGCTGCTGGAAAAGCCAAGTTTAGGGGATTACAACATCGGTAGTGTTTGTAACTCACCCACTCCTAAGTTATGTCCGTAGCACATGCTACACAAATGAATACTCGACTCTGAGCTAGCCTATTACAACACCATCCAAAACTTAGGCTACGCTGAGGAGTATACAAGACCAACTCCAACGCATCTAGAAATTGTTGAGGTTGTTGACGAACGCGAAGCTGATCACTGGGAGTGTGCTGCCCAAGAAGGTAGCTGCGGGGCTGTACTCTCAAAGTCCTTGCTGGAGAAACCCTCTATCTTCTCAGGCTCCTCTTCCATAGGCTCCAGGGGTGCCTGCATGGCTGCTTGCTCCTGGTGGTGCATCTCGAGGTGCTCATTGGCATTAGCCAACTCCATATCAAGGTCCTCGATCTGCTCAGATAGCATATCCAAGTTGTGCTCCTGGTCCTCCAGCTCCTGCTGTAACTCACTATGCTGGGCCTCTAGCTCTGTGATCTGAACGCCCTTACTGATTAACTCAACTGATAAGGCTATCATCTTCCTGGTCATGGCAGTGAGGACCACCTGCTTGGCCTGGGCCAAGTCTGTCAACCTAACTGTGGCTCTAGCTCTGAGCTCGTTCAGCCGGTATAATGCATTCATGCACCTAGCTGAAGTGAAGACAGTATGCTGTGGTTGTAAGTAACCCATCAACTCCATATTGTCCATACGATCAATCCAATTGGCATCCTTCTTATCCTTAGCCGGAAATAACCCAATTGGATCCAAGGCTATCTCTATCGGGTGCTGCTGGCAGAATAAGGTCAAGCCCTCCAAGGCTACTATCTCCCAGGTGTCATCTAGGTGATACCCATTGGTTACTGTCTTGAGACAAGGCCACTCAGGGTGCTTTGGGTGAGGAAGGACAATCATATGCACAGTACTGCGTGGGACTCCATACTCCTCGTACTCGCGACCGGAGTAGCGAGGGGGTGAAGTGTACCCAAATGCCCGCAGGGTATCCCACAAAATGTAAGGAAAGCCCTCCCAATATAGACACTCTAAGTGCACGCTCCCGTCCATGTTCACCACAACATAGATCGGGTCAGCCATCTGGAGACAAAAGAAAACAGTAAGTGTGAGAACTAGATCAACACTTAATAAAAACCCAAGACAGGTTCTGGTAGGTTAGAGAAATGTCCATATCTCATAAGGTATCCATCCAAAATTTCTTAAATTTTACCAGAGGGTTCTTTAGATGATTTTCTACAAGTTTTGTATTCAAGGTTTTAGCTGAATCAAAGCCTAAGAAGGTGATAAACTTAGATCGTCATGGAGTGGTGCATTCTGAAATTCCAGAGACAGTGCAGGAATGAACAGATCATAACTCCTAAACCATTGATCCAACTTAGCTGAAATTTTACCACAAGGTTCTATGCTCAGTGATTAACAACATTGGTTTAAGGTGAATAACAGAAAACATCCTTAAGGGGTCGAAAAATTAAAATCCTAGCAGATGTGCAAACTGTGTTTCCAGCAAACAGGGGGTTACTAAAGTAGGCACAACACAAGATTCCCTTGGTCAAATTTTATGAAATTTTACCAGAATTTTGTTTAGGAAGTTTTACACAACTCCCTTATAGAAGGTTCCTGGAGTAAACAAAAGTAAACAGCTCAAAAGAAATAAACAAGATCAACACCACTGAAACATAGGCAGCTAGATAATCCTTAGTAAGGTGCAAGATTTAGACAAGACACACATGCAAGGTCAGTTCACCTCTTTTATGTTGCGATTTTAATTCATGATGCATGCACGACCTATTCTTCCTCACAAAACAAACAATTGCCAAAATTTTGGACTTATCGTGGTTAGTGCCGGTGGTAAGGCAACATTTATATATGGCTCTCACTATAATAACTAGTCAAAATTTCTACCCATCGTTAACTTACTTAATCCCGGTTAGCGTACCTGCAGAAAATTTCCAACCTAAATCTTTTGTGCCAGCACTCATGAAAATATCCACATTCATTACTATCCACTATAGAAACAACACCTGCATGATTGTCGTTGTACAAGCAACGCTCATACGCTTGGAAGCGTATTCACTTTTTATGTGCCACCATCACATTTGCATATGATGTCAAGGGCATGTTACGGAATCGCCATATCCCTGCATCAACCTTGTTGTGCAAGAAAGTAAGTTTTCCAACCACTTGTTATGTGCTGGGAGTCAGCATAAGATAACCAATAGTTACTTAGCCACATAAAAATACCTCAAAAATTCCCCTAGTGCTTCTCGAACTAAGTTCATCCTTAATGATCTTACAAGTTTTTCAAACAAGTTTCTTGCAAGTTTTATTTGAAAAAGGTGTTTAGGGTCTGTTGCTTTCTCTAGTATGCTTTGACGGCTCTGATGCCAACTCTGGCCGAACCACCGAAATTAAGCTAGCTAAAGTGTTCTCAACTTTGCCTCACATGCGAACCAACACTTTAATCAAGCCAATCTGGTAGTCTGTCAGGTTATATCCGATAAACCACTTGTCTCAGATCGAAATGAAAAGCATCTCATATGAAGGCAAGTCCAGAGATTACAACATTCCAGTATTGAATACATAGATCCAAATTTAGTTATTACACATCCATTGTTCAAAGGTGCATAACGTAAAAGTTTCAGAGTTCAAAGCAGCAGAAAGAGAACGGCAACTAGACATCAAAAAAGATATATCATGGTGAAGCCAACCATAATGTCAGTTACCATGATCCTCGCCGACCGAGGATGAGTCCCAATTCACCGTAGGGAGCTAGGTCAGCCATGTTAAACTGGCAGCAAACTCAGATACATCCAGCTCATTACCTGAAAATAAAGCCACAAGCAAAGCTGAGTATACTAATACTCAACAAGATTTAATTGTTGAGTGGTAACTACTCCACCAACTTCTAGACATGCAAATCCTTTTGGCTAAGGGGTTTGTTTTTGCCAAAATTATCTAAGTTGATCCTTACTTTCAAATTTTAGCAACACATTCTAGTAGATTAATCCTTCTAGGTAAGCAACCTGTTCTAAGCAAGTTAGTTGAGCAAACAATTTTATTCCAAGCATCATCATTTAGATAATCATTCTCTATTTCACTTTTGACTTAGTGCAGCATAGCAGTCAAGCAGTCTCAAACTGTGAGAGGCAGACGATCCGAATTGAGTTTCTTAACCTTGCAAGGTGAACCTAAACCCATGACATTGCGTACCACGATAGGTCCACACATATCAGCCATCCCCATCAATCCCCAGGAACGTGTCAGGCCCACTTCCCTTGGATACAATGCCCCACGGTCCCGGACAACGCCGTACTATGCTTGGACTTGTACCCACATGATGCACCAGGGAAACTCCATTCCAGAGATAGTGGGGCGGTTTGCTCACGTCCCGGTTGAATCAAGTACTAAACTTCCCCATATGAGATTAGTACTTTCAAACACTTGACCATGAACGCTGACACATTTCAACCTTAACATGTTCATTACTAGATAGACAGGACAAAACCTCCAACTTAGAACCAATCCCGGTCTTGTCCGTCATCCTTATGGTTGCAGTATGAGTAAGCAATCAATAACTATAAACTCACGAGTGACAGGAAATTACTCGTCTTTTACCAAGTCCTATTTAGCACATCATCTACTCGGCCTATCATGCTACTATTCAATGATAGGCACCTGAGATCATGCAACTAAGTTTTCAACCAACTCCTATGAACTTAAATGCACAAGCATAGAACATAGATATTGTATGAACTTTTAAAATAGGGTTATTAACTAATTGTTTTTATTCTTTTTCCTTGGCTTTAAGTTCCATAACTCATTTTTGTTGCATATGACAAGCTATGGTGATGAAAATTTTACAGAGGCTTTTTAACATCATGATTGTGCTGATGTAGCACTAGCTCGATCTTCCGAAAGGTAGTGATAAACTCGATTTGGTGGAGACTCGACGTTGACAATCCGACTTCAAATCAGACACGATTCGAACCATGCAACTACTACACCACTGCTCCATTGGTTATCAACTAAGCACAACTTGATTGACCTTGCCGAGAAGGCTTTCCCTGCAAGTGAATCAAAGAACAGGGGCCCTGGATCACTATAAAAGGACTTGTCGCCGCAGTTACAACGAATCAATCTCAGTCTCTTCAAGGAAAACTAGAACTAAATAAAACTTGAGTTTCTAAGGTGGCGGCTACTGAGTTTATAGCCAAAGGGGTGTTCTAGGGTTGGGGGCAATAGGGGGGCGCCCACAACATGGGCTTAAGGCGCGACACAATACAAGGCCAAGTTGGCCCAAACAGGTGACACAACACATTGTCATGGTCACACAGAATGATCCACAAACCTTCTAGAGCTAGGACCAGAACCAAAAGAACGACGACGTCATCCCATTTCCAATGCATCCAAGAACTTTTCGTTGTCGTATGAGGAAGATATGGTCGAAACCGTGCAGGGGTGTCGGCTGAATCCGAACTGAACGCGATGACCGCGTTGGTGATGACTTGTAACTTGGGGAAGACCATGACTCGTGTATGTCCAGCATGGAGATATCCTCATCACTCTCCCCTTATTGAATTGGAGTCATCCTCGACTCCATCCCATCATCAATCTCCTGCAAAAGGTTGGGAATAGCAGGATGCAAAGTACGAGACATAGGATTATCAGTAGCACAAACATCTCGACAAAGCATAGTATAGCAAGGTGCATCATGATTATCACATAAAGCAGCAGTAGCAGTGTGGTGGCAAGATAAACACCCTCTTTTAACTTAATCCCATTATGTTTAGCGTAAGATGGATCTAATGCAGGATCATTCTGAACAATTTCAACAAGCTCGTTATGATGTTTCCCAATATCCGCAGGAGATAAAGGAAGCAAAGTAATCCTTTTTTATGCATAAAAGTATATGTATTAGTTCTACCATGGTGTAAAGCATCAATATCAAATTCCCATGGGCGGCCTAACAAAAGAGAGCATGCTTGCATAGGTACAACATCAAAATCAGCATAGTCATTATATGAGCCAATAGAAAAATGCATGCACGCTGATCTAGTTACCTTGGTCTTACCACTGTCGTTGAACTATTGTAGGTGGTATGGTTTAAAATGCACACATGTGGTCAAGTCAAGTTTCTTGACAAATTCAGAACTCACCAAGTTGTTGCAACTCCCACTATCAACTATGGTGAGAACCCGACAATTCTTGATGAGGAGAAACATGTGGAACAAATTGCGACGTTGGAGCTTCTCCTCCTCATGTCCCAGATGTGAAGTCAACACTCGTTGCACAAGAAGGCTCTCATAACCTGCCGAGGCAGCAAAAGAATCAATGGCAATCTCCTCCTCTGTCTTCTCTTCATCTGCAACAATGTTAGTAGCAAGAGTCAATTCATCTTCAACATCACTAGCACTTACATATCCTGACCCATCAGCAGTAGCTATGTAAGCACGATGATTTGGGCAATCCTTCATGACATGACCAATGCCCTTGCAGCGGTGGCACACAATTTTGTTGGAGTTGTTCGAGGACGCACCAGGGGCCATAGCTTTCTTCTGCAGTTGGGACTACACATGAGATAAATTGCTCACCTCGGAAGCATGTGTAGAAGTAGGTGGTGTCGTCAGTGGTTGAGAACTAGAAGCCTTGGGCTTGTCGATGTCAGAACACTTTTGCTGAAAAGATCTTCCAGGGTTGGACCTGAAAGTGTGTTGTTGATGACATCCCTGTACTTCTATTTCAGCTTTAAGAGCAAGATGATATAATTGGTTGAACCTGTTCCAATCTTTGTAATCAAGAATATCCCGTATATCATAATTCAAACCACCAAAGAATCTAGCACAAGTATCTTTATCATCCTCATGTATATCACAACGTGCTAACCCAATAATCAATACCTAATAATATTCTTCTACTCCTTTTTCACCTTGTTTTAAAGTTTGCAGTTTCATACGCAAATCACGTTGGTAATAAGGAGGAACAAAGTGAGATTTTGATATGTCATTTTAAAGCATTACAAGTCGGAGGTAGAGGATTGGTGTTATTAGCAGTAGTACAAAGATCATTCCACCAAAAGAGAGCAAAGCTAGTAAACTCACTAGTAGCAAGTCTAACTCTATGCTCAGCAGGAACTAAATGAGAATTAAATTTTTGTTCTACAGCAAGTTATTACGATTACCTCCTATACCATGATGATTACGCCGAAGATGGTCCAGGTCACGCGCATCATCATCTTCAAAATTAGCATCATCATCATCCTCCAAACCAGCAACAGGAGGGTATGGTCAGCATGGCTGCACTTGGGGAGGTCGTTGCTCAACATGTTCAATCTGGGTAACCAGAATGTTAATGTTGCGCATCAAGTCATCAAACTTCCCATCGATATAGGTGCGCTGGTGTGGCAAAATGCCCAAATTAACTTAGCTAAAGCACATTTAAGTCGCCTAACACGCGATTATGTACTCTAAATCAAGCTAACTTGGTAGTCCGTCGGATTTCATCCGATAAACCACTTAACACAGGATCGAGAAAGCAGAGCTCACACGAAGGTGAGTGGTTCCAGAGATTACAATAGACCATCATAATTAAACAAGTGCATTAAATTATTACAACTTCAAGTTCGAAATTCAAGCAAAGTTTGCAGAGTTCTTAAACAACCAAAATAACTGAGCGGAAGCTAAACGTCATTGCAGAATATCATGACAAAGCCGATCATGACATCAATGATCTAGACCCTCGCCGTCCAAGGAGGGATTCCACTCGACCGTCCAACCAGGAGGAAGTTGGGGAGGCCAAGTGCCGCTTGCAGCGAGCTTAGAGGCATCAACATCACCTAAAAGAGATATGCCATAACAAGGTTGAGCGACTATGCTCAACAAGACTTAACTGACCGGTGGTACTACTCCACCAACAGCTAGACATGCAGGCTTTTTGGCTCTGGGGTTGGTTTTTGCCAAAACCGACTAGTGTAGGTCCTTACTTTCAATGTTTTAGCCACCGGATCTACGTTTATTTACCAGTCTAAGTTAGCCACTATACTAATCAAGCATAGTTTCCAAGCAATTAATGACAGGTAACAAAATTTGATCATCATCATCTTTCATTCTTACTCAGTGTAGCACAGCGATCAAGCAGTCCCAAACTGTGAGAGGCAGACGAATCAATTCGAATTTCTTAACCATGCATGGTGAACCAAATCTCATGACATCTGCGCGCCGCGAAGGGACGCTTCATTTGTTAGCCGTCCCCATTAATTCTCTGACCCGTGACGAGCCCACTTCCCTTGGTACAAGGCTCCATAGACCCAACCTCTGCTGTTCTATGACCGCACTTGTCACCACATGATGCACCAGGGGAAAACTCAATTTCCAGAGACAGTGGAACGATCTGCTCACGTCCTGGTTCAATCAGGTACTAGGTTTCCCCATCCCATACTAGATATGAGATTAGTACTTTCAAACACTTGATCACGAACACTATCACATCTCAACCTTAGTCCAATTTCATGTAGACATACAGGGCAAACCACCAAGTACCGAACATAAGCCCGGCCCCGTCCATCGTCCTTATAGTTGCAACATAAGTAAAGTAATCAACTCCTATAACTCGCGAGTGACAGAAAATCACTTGAGTTTTACTGAGTCCTATTAAGCATTGCAACTACTCATCCTATCATACCAGTGTTCGGATCAAAGGGCACTAATTCATGCATCTATGGTTTCAATCAATTCCTAAAAATGTAAATGCACAATCAAGCAACCAAATATATTGCAAGTAGTAAAGGTAGGAATTTATGCTCCGGGGCTTGCCTTCAAACTTGGGGTTAGCGAATTGGTCTTCAACTTGCTTGGGCATGGGCTCGACTCTGGCTTGGTGCTGATCCGCTACCTCTCCTTCTTCAGGCGCCGGGTGCAGCTCGTACGTGCCGTCAGTGACGTTCAACTCTACATGAGGTGCAATGCAATGAGATGATAACTTTGATTCGATGATCTGAATGGCATTTCATATTTTATTATAAAGAAACTTGCTTGCAAGACACACTTATCGATTTCGCGTAAAAACAACACTTTCATGATTTAAACGCTCAGCTTCCTTGATGGTGATTGTGTACACATAAATATAAAACATGTTGACTCAACTTCAGATTAGAAAGTTCATTAAGTTTCTGAATGTATTTATGTACCTCTTCCAATATATCCTTTTTATCTTTATTCTTAATTAACGATTTCTTTATTGCATATAAATATAAGCCGGTTCATCTTCCAAATTTAGTTTGACTAACCAAATAGCAACAAAATAAGGTGAAGCTTTACCAGCAACCGATCCTTATTACTACTAGGCTACTGCAAAAAGTTGGGGTCCATTAGTGGTGCAAAAAATAATTAAATTTGGTATATTACCCTAAGGTAGAATGCAATTAAATATTTTTAATTCATCAACCATAATCAATCTGGATATAAAATTTAAACAGTGAGGTCTAGGGGTGAAACAGAGGCTTTGATGAATTTCATGATTTTTAGAGAATGACATCTATTTTCCATATATTTACTCTATTTATCTTTCTCTAAAAAGGAAAGTGGGTTTCTTTCCATTTTTGACCAGGTTCCGTGTTTTTCCTATAAACTACACTTCATCACTGACCTACTCCATTTGGTTTCACATTTTTATCATCTCTGGTTTAATCATTATGCAAAAAGAAAATCTACCCTTAGATTTCAGTTATAAAACTAAAACAGGGACTTACACATCTATGCTAGGCTCCAAACCATTTTTCTAAGCTTCTATACTCTCAAACATACACTTGAGAGTTGGATTCATCTTTTTAGCATTTTTCCTTGATTTATTATGGTTTAAAAGGGCTAAACTATAAATAAAACCTAGAGGACAACATACAACAGTGACATGTGCAAAGTTATTTTTATGGGAAACTACACAACTCAAGGATTCCAAAACATCTTCATTTTCTAATTTACAATTTTTTTACAATTTACTACAAATTTCCAAATATTCAGCCTTTTTAGATATAGAGAAAAAAGGAAAACCGAGGCAATCTTCCAACCTAGCCCTCAAGTCTATGGGTTAATTGCGTAAAAGTCCCTGCATTTTGCACCTACACCCCTGGGAAAAATTCACCTTCAAACATAACTCCTGCTATCTTTCCCATAACCCCTGCGTTTCTATTCTTCTTACAACCCACCCCCTCACCTTCTTCTACCTCCAGTTAGGCACGGCACAGCCACGCAGGGGTGCCTGGACCGGCGGCGGCGCAGCTGTGCTGGTGCGTCGGTGCTCCTTCCCTCCCCCAACAACTCCCCCAAAATGCTCCCCTCCTTCAGGCGCATCTCCCCCCTGCTCTCAACCTCCCTAATCCGCACCCCTAGCCTACCCGCCGCGAGAGGTGGCGCACGGCTGGCGGCATGACCCAAAATCGACCGTGGAAACTCGGCCAACAAGAAGAACAAGCACGCGCATGAGCACCAGGGCCTCACCTAGGTTTGATTTAAGCACATGGTTGGGGATGATGATGGCCGGAGCATGAGTTGGGGAGTTCCTAGAGTTGGGGAAAAACTCCTATTTCCTGCGGCTCTGTGGACGGCGGACGACGGGGAGTGGTCGAGGGTGTGGCTGAGAAACTGGAGGAGCTTCAAGCGCGGGCTATTGGAGGGAGATGAACGGAGCGTGGAGGATGTGCCGGCGAACACAGGGAAGTGCTGGAGCTCGGTTGTTTGCAAATGGCACTCGGAGTTTTGGTTCGAAGACAGGAAGCTTAGGGAGGGGGAATGAGTGCGAGGAGAGGCTGCCGGGCGAGGTGATAAGGCCGGGCGAGGTGAGGTGATGCAGAGTGGAGCCGGTTCGTGAGTGGGGAGCTGCCGTGGTCAGGCGCCATTGGCGCAGAGGGGCGCAAGCTCCCTGGTGCTATCTTGCGGCCATTGGGCTAGGGCAACCTCGAGCGTGAGAAGGGGCTTTGCCGTGGCACTGGACTGGCGAGGCCGAGGAAGAGTCATCGCATCGGGTGCTGGTGTTCGGCGAAGGCGGCAGTAACCTGCGAGTGGCGCATTGCGGGGGTGCGCGCGCGCTGCAGCATTGAGATAGGGCACAGCGGGGCTCGGGCAGGGATGGGGCGGGCAGGCGACGCAATAGGGCGAGGCGGCGCTCGTATGGTCAGCTTGCGGGCGTGGGTTGGGCAACGGCACAGTGCCGGTGAGCAGGAGCCACGCGGCGGGTGGTGAGAGGAGCGTGCGACGCATGCGCTCTGGCGCGAGCAGGGGCGCGAGGGATTCGCGGGTCAAAGCGAAGGGCCGGTCTTTGGGACCGTTTTACTTCGGATTTTTGAACGGCACTTGAAAAATTACCTTTCTACGACTTGTAGACCTAACATCCAGGTTCAAAAGTTACAAAGGGTGTTTGGTCAAAAACGGTTTGGTTTTGAACTTAGCAAACTTTACTAGAACGGGCAAAAAAAATTCAGACTTTGCAAAATTTCAGAATTGTGCTGGGTTGACCAAACTGGCTGTGTTTGACCTCAATTTTGAAAACCTTTTGTGCAGATTTTGGCCTAGCTCCAAAAATCAAAGTTGTTAAGGACTCAAAGCACTAAAATTCTCATAAAAGGTTCAATTTGAGTTGCCATATGGAATTGTGAGAAAAGGAGCTCCAAGGTTTGGGTTTTTCATGTTTCCTTTACTTTGTCACTGATTTGAAATTCGAGTTTTTGAAAGCCTTCTGCTCAGATTCAACTCAAGCGCCAAATACAAAAGTTGTTAGAAATGATGAGTTTAACAACTCGTAGTTGGGAGGATTTTTAAGTTCTTAAGGAAAAATTCAAGTTATGGCTTAAACACTGATTTAGCTTGTGAGGGGCAAATGAGTCTTTTTACTTGGGTACACAGCTGCTCATTGCTCTCTTAGACTCTAATTGCTTCGTTTAGGCTTAAACATGGTTTACTAACCTAGGGTTGTTACAGCTGGTCAGCAAGAAACTTCGTAAGCTCGTCCTTGGACACACACTCATTGAAGTCCGAAGGGGACTTCACTCCTTTCCCTTTCCCTTACACTAGTAAAGAATTCACCTTCCATGCGCCCCATTTTATCCCGATTTAAAGTTGGCCCGGGACAAAAGGTTCACCAACTGGGACTAAAGCTCGGTCACTGGTGGGAGGCTCACCAATCGGGACCTTTTATCCCGGTTGCCAAGGCTAGTGGAAAAAAAAGACCCTGAGAGGCCTTTTATCCCGATTTGAAACACCAACCAGGATAAAAGGGTCGAGAGCCTTTTATCCCGGTTTGTAATACCAACCGGGATAAAAGGGGGTCTTTTATCCCAGTTGGTGTTTCAAACCGGGATAAAAGGGTCCTCAACGGGGTGGTTGAAAGAGGACTAAATCCCTCGAACCGTTTTATCCTGGTTTGTAATACCAATCGGGATAAAAGGAGGTCTTTTATCCCAGTTGGTGTTTTCAACCGGGATAAAAGGGTCCCCCACGAGTTAATACAAAAGGATTGCATCCCCTATATAGTCAGATGTGCTGTGTAGGTGAGATGGCAAGGAAGCTACGCGTGAGGCTGGAGGTTGTGGGTTCGAATCCCACGCAGCGCGCACGCGCATATTCCGCGTGAAAAATCGCGTGACTTGTGACTTGCGACGCTCCCGGGACTTCTTTTTTTTTTGCAGCGCCTGGCATGGTGACCTCTTTTATCCCAGTTCGTATTACCAACCGGGATAAAAGGGGGTCTTTAGTCCCGGTTGAGTGACCCGGGACAAAAGACCCCCCCCCCTTTTGTCTCGGTTGGTTTATCCCGGATGGATTTACGGGAGATTTGTATCCTACCAACTAGGACTAAAGGCCAATTCTCTACCAGTGTTACATGGTTAGAAGATAGAAAAAGACAACACAAAAGTATTATTCCTATCAACTAACAACTACTAGGTAGTGGTGAAAGTGGAAAGCAATATCTCAAGCGGCTTCCTACCATCTTGCTAGTGTTCTTACCAAAGCCAACAGGATGGTACAATCTGTTGTCAAGCCTGGGTGTAACAGTTGCAAGGTGGACCTGTAGTAACAGAAGTATATGTGGAGCTTTGGGCAGGCACAATATGGTAGCAAGGAATAGCAATAGTCGAAGCAGATTAGCAAAGTTCAATAAGTATCCAAAGTACTAGTCACAGTTACTAGCTAAGACATGTCCCTAGACGTAGCACAACAAGTTGGAGCAAAGGACAATGGATAGAACTCACCTAACAAGCAAAGAGCACCCAATGCAATTGTGTTTATTCTTTTCCCTGATTTTCCTTCCATGACTAGTAGAAATCCAATTTTTTATTTTTCTCAACTATTTTTTTTATATTTTTCTCCGAACAGGGATCACAAAAGATGGAACCACAAAAATTTTCACCTTAAACAAAGGTAGGATGTGGTCCATAGAAAATCAGGCACATTTGCTGAAAACCGTGCAACAACTTAGAGGCCTAAAAACTGCCACTTCCTGAATTTTTTTTGGGCTGCTGCAAATTGCAAAAATGCCAAGAAGTTACATCATATGTGTAACTTTTTGTTCTTAAAATCTGAAAAAAAAATTCACCTCAATCAGAAGTCTGAGCGAAAAGTTATGCCTGTTTTAAGGAAGGTCGCCCGAATCAGGGTTTTGTGAAGGCACAACGCAGCAGGTAAGGCGGTGGCGGCTAGGACAAAGCTTCCCTATCCTTCCAACGCCAATCATGGTTGAGCAAAGCGTCTCAACAAGCAATCTAAGGGCAAAATCTTCCCTGGTAGATGCAGTAATAGGTATTCGCCAGATGAAACAAGAAGGGTTGCGATGCAAAGGTGTCATAATGCGGCTTACAACCTATCTAGGGTTTGCATGGTGAGAGTTCACATAAGGTGGCTAGCGGGGCAAGTCAAGTAATGTGGTGGCTTGACTTGTTGTTTGGGTAATGATGGATGGGATAGCGGTGGAAACAAACAAACAGCGATGGCGCGGTTGAAACTACGACCACGAACACACTAAACCAGCAACAAGACTGGACCACGGACACAAACTCAACAATGCGAATCTGAAACGAAAATTGCAAAGGCTAAAAGGGCGATAGGATAGTGGAAAGTGTAAATACTTTTGGGCTTTTTGTGGACTATAGGTGATGAACAGAAACTGAATCTAAAGGGGAAACAGATAGTATACCTCACAGGTAACCTGGAATCCTAATACCACTTGATATAGCACTGGCCCGATCTTCCCAAAGGTAGTGATAAACTCGATTTGGTGGAGACTCGATGTTGATGATCCGGCTTCAAATCAGACACGATTTGAACCCTGCAACCGCTACACCACTGCTCCGTTTGTTATCAACCAAGCACAACTTGATTGACCTCGCCGAGAAGGCTTTCCCTGCAAGCGAATCGAAGAACACAAGCAAGAGAACGGTAAACGCGCAATCTGAAATTGCAAATATGGATGAAGCAAAGATCAATGGGGGTTCAAGCTCTCGGTTCGAACGGACCAATCGTCATAGGCGAGGAGAACAAGAATGGGGGCCCTGGATCAAAGGACTTGTTGCTACAGTTACAATGAATCAATCTCAATTTCTCAAAGAAAAATAGAATTTAACAAAACTTGAGTTTCTAAGGTGGCAGCTACTGAGTTTATAGCAAAAGGGGCATTCTACGGTTGGGGGAGACTAGGGGGTGTGCCCAGAACATGGGCTTAAGGCCTGACACGATACAAAGCCAAGTTGGCCCAAACAGGTGATGCAGCACCTTATCGTGGTCACACAGAATGATCCACGAACCTTCTGGAGCTTGGACAAGAACTACTATATGTCTAGCATGGCGATGTCCTCATCATGTGCTACTGTAAAATTTTGAGACTCATTCGGTTTCTACAGAAATCATTAAAAATAAAACAACACCCTAATGTTGCATATTTTTCTTGTATTTAATCTTACACAAAAGTTTAAGCAAGTTTCATTAAGTTTCATGCAAGGCTATTATTTTCCTTAGCTAAGTTTTTGCATTATTGATCCAACAAAGGTGATTTCATATTTTCCTCTATTTTCTTTCATTTATTATGCAAAAAGTAATTTTTCACCTAAGACTTAATTGTTTGATTCAAAATAGTGTGTTTAACACCTAAACTAGCGCTACAAAAATTATATCTAACACAAACTCAACACAAGTAAACTAACAGGAGTAGATTTGGCATTTTATCATTATTGTATGATTTATGGGGCATTTATTGGCTTAAACACAAAATAAAAGCTAGAGAAAAATCCACAATAGTGACATGCTCGAAATTATTTTTCAGTGAAACAATACAACACACAGAGTCTAACAAAGTTGGTTTTGCATTTTTCTCATTTTCCTACATTTTTTAGACATTTTCAAAGTTTTAGCTGATTTAAACCATTTTAAAAATAAAAAGGAAAACATGTTTTGCATTTAAGCCCCTGGAAGTTTTGAAACTTCACAAATTAGTCTGGCTTTTACACAAGGGGCCCTGGAAAAATTCGGCCTCTTTCAAATAGGCCTTTCGCCTGGCCAGTGGCTTGTCGGCGAGCGGCGATGCTAGAGGGGAGGGAAAGGGCATGGGCGTGATGTGTGGCTCACCGTGGGTCTTTGCGCTTAAAGGTTTGAGGGCGGAGGAGGTCCGGCGGCGGTGGTCAACAGTGGGGAAGAAAACGGCGGTGGCAGGCCTCTGCTCCGGTGAGGTCGACGGCGAAGGAGGCCCAAGGGTGGCTCGGGAGGCTAAGGTGGGTCACGGGTGGTGCAGGGGTGAGCTTAGCGGGCGCCAGGGAGGCTCGGAAGGCGGAGCTCAACGGCGAGGGTTGCGGCGGTGCTCTGCTTTCGGGCGGCGGAGCTAGGCATGCACTGGCGAGCGGTGATTGAAGGCTTATATAGCAAGGGGAGGGAGAGGGGGTGCGGGGAGCCAATGGTGCGCTGGGAGGCTTGGGCGAGCATTGGGTGCGAGAGGTAGGGCGGAACACCACTGGCGGAGCAGCAGCGAGCATGGTAGTTGGCTAGAGGGGCAGTGGTACGCGGCCATTGGCCGTGGTAGATAGCAGAGCGCAAAGATGCTCTTTGTCGTGCACTGTGGTTGGCTAGATGTAGGGCTCATGCCGTCCCATCGCGACAGCGAGAGGCGGAGCGGCGAGCGCCGCTGAGGGGGCGTGACATGGCAAATGCGGCGGTGAGCGGGCACGTGATCGCGGCACGGCTGTTGGGTGAAAAGGATGCGGCGCCAGGGGATAAGATAACGTCGGTGGGTCATTGGGTGAAGGGGCGCACTGTGCTGTCCCGTCGCCAGCATGCATAGGTGAGCGGTCCTGCACAACACCGAGGATGCACATGGCACGGCGCGACGTGGCAAGGTGGTGACCGCACGCTGGCGAGCAAGGCTGGAACGCAGGGCGCGGGAGGCAGCGACCTTCAAATAGGATTTGTGCAAAATTTTCAAAATAAACTTGAAAAAAATTCAAATCTAAAACTTGTTTTCCACACTTCAAACTCTAATTCTTAGAAAGACATCAAGTTCAAAACTTGTTTAAATTTGGAGATATAAAACTTCAAAATTTGAAGGAATGTCTGTTTTCAGGACTTACAACAATTTTGAAATGTATTTGAATTTTGTTAATCTTTGACTCGAGTTTTGAAAGTGTTTCACTCAAAACTAGCAAAAGTTCAAATAAGAAGAGTTGTGAGGTTTGAAAAGTTCTACAACTTTATATTGGCAAAACTTTGAGTTGTTAAATAAAATTTGAACTTATTAACTTTTGAGGGTATTTTTGTCCATTTTAGTGTTTGAACTTAAATCCAAATTTGGTCTTTTAAGGTTTTTGAGATTTTTGCTACCATTCAACCCTGGTTTGAGTACTTTTCATATTTAGTCATTGGTTTGATTTGATTTGGTCAAATTTAGCCTCTATTGGTGATGTTTTAGGTGCTTAAGTGAAGTTTGCACTTAGTTAGAGACAAATTCAAACTTAGGTGCTAAATTCAAACTCTTAAACACTCTAACCAGGATTTTAAAGACTAACTCAAAACTAGGGATGTTACAGTGTGGCCGAACGTTTAGCATGGAGGTCCACGGAGACTGTGATGAAACCGCACTGCTTCCTGCATTGATCTTATGTCTTCTTGTTCAATTGGGCTTGTGGGTGAGTTGACAAGGTTGCAATTGTGCTGTCAGGAAGAATTGCTGGTAACGAGGTTGTAATAGTGCTATACAACTCCTTTAGCATTACTATATCATCAGCTGTCGGCTCCAAGGCTGGGAAGGGCCGCTGGTCATGGCCCTATCTACAAGCAAAGGAGCTCCATGGTATGCTAGCTGCAGAAGGCTTCAACTTAAGTGACACATCTACTTTGTTTGTTTTGTTTTGTTTTACAGACATGTCGGGGGCACCACATATTTGATTTACGATCTGCATTCAGCTGTTACTTATTTCTTGTTTGTTCCAGCGCGATGGTTGTAGAGATTTTAGTTTTCACTTTTCTTCTTTGTAGAGCCGATGCTGTTCAAGAGCTTCAACCAGGTGGAGTCACCACAAGTTTTATGAGAAGATATTCTAATTGCTAAATTAACAAGGCTATGATTGTCAAAGGAGTTTGCAAGCCAATCTGTCAGTTCCTCTGGTGGAATAGGATTTGGAGAACAACACTAAGTTGCTGAGAAGATGATACACTTTGATGCAAGGTAAAGCACATGATCAAGGCAATAGGGATTTTCTGGAGCTCTTCTTCTTTCCTTCTTTTCCAATGTGCTGAATATTCCTATTCAGATTTGGAGATTATTATGTATATCACTGTAGCTGCTTGTCATCGGCCAACTCTTGTGAATCTACTCTGGATGATAGCTAGTGTGTTGAGAATCATAAACTTCTGAGACATAAAAGCTCTGTTATCTTTCATATCCTGATGATGCACCTTTCATGCATGGCTGACCAGTGCTACTTTGGGTTGCATATTTTCTTAACCAATTTCAATGACATCATTATTGATAAAAATTGAAAATGCGGCAAGTAACAAATCCTCAAGTAGGCTGTGTGGATTTGGATTGTTTAGTTTATGAATAAGAAGTTCTTTATTTTGACTTAAGATGCTATCCCGAAACACATCATGAAGAAAGTGTGCAAATTTTCTTTCGAGTAACAACAACATGGTACTGCCAAACACATTGTGTTGTGAAAGATTGGATCCAGAATTAAATCATTGATGCATTGAGTTATTTTTTGATGAACTGATTTTATGTTCTAATGTTCATGTTCAGCCTATGAATATTAAAGGATAATATTTATGATTTTGCCTTCATGAGAATGATGAAATGCTATAGTTCAAGAACAATTGAGATCTCAAATATTGATTCCAGAAATGATAGGTTTGTTTTCTTCTTCTGAGTGCACATGATGATTAATGAAAACAAAATGCACAATAGGACCGTAAGTAAATAGCCATTCCCTATTATGTTTAAGTATCCTATCAAAGAAGATTGGCTATGTTGTTGTTGTATAAAAGTAGATTGGCATGTTGTAGGTACTGGGTTACAGTGGCATGTGTCAACCATTGTAACCCTTGACCATGCCCATGATCGGTTGGGCCTCTAACTAGTCTAACGGCCAGTCCCCTGTTTCTCAGTGCCATAGAAAGAGGTCTCCCCGTCCGGGGGAGTTGATCGAGCCCACAACGTCCGATCACGTAGGCACTGTAGAAACGGGAAGACCGTGTCCGTCCATTCCTGCAGCCATGGCCAATGCCATTGACGTTGATCCACATCGGCAAGGAAGTAGAAGAAAGAGAAGAGCCCAGCATCATCCACATCACCGCGCATGCCTACTACATGAGCAGACACGAGGACATCGGCGGCCTTAAGTGCATGTGCCAATCCTCCTTGTAAGTGCAATTAGGTGCTTCCAACCGTAATTAGGTGTTCATGTATTTTCGCTAATTGGATCCTACGGGATATAAATCTAACAGGGGAGTCACTAGAGACGCAAATTTCCACATTTGTAATGTGTGTGTGAGATGTAAATTTTCAGATGAAGCCCTATTTTGTTTGTCTGATGTATGTTACAGTGCGTCTGTATTAACTTTTCTGTGGTACTGATTAAGGCATGCTGGTTTAACAGTCGGATATACTTGTTAATTTTGGGGAGCCACCGTCAGGCTCCTTTCAATGTGCAAAGTATCAGCTTAATGTCTATTGATAATCTTCACAGTGGTGCTATATATTCCGGTACCAGCCCTTATCACCCTAGTGGCACCGGAAAAGAGGAATCGGCCCAGATAGCGAAAGAGTCCACAAGTTCAAGGAGCCAACGGCAAAAAGGGCCACAACACTAGGCCTACTACATTTCCCGAAGCATTAGTTTCATTCACAGAAGAGAACCACAAGCTCGATGTTAAGCGGGATTTCTATCTAATCCGTGGCTTAACAGTAATCTGCATTCCTACATAACAACTGGAAAAAGAGCCACAACACTAGGCCTACTACATTTCCCGAGGCATTAGTTCCATTCGAAGAAGAAAACCACAAGCTGGATGTTAAGCGGGATTACTATCTAATCCGTGGCTTAACAGTAATCTGCATTCCTACATATTGTAAGTCATGAACATATGAGCCTAACCGGCTTGGTGCCGGCACCGTATGGAGCAGAACGCTTCGGGCCCGGTGAAGACCTCTGGGCAGTCGCCCCCAGACAGGGGTGCGGTTCCCCGACGCCCGGCGCATGGATCGCCGCCGGAGCAGGAGCCTGGTGGCCGGCTTGGGCTCCTCGGCTGCGAATCGGGTAGAGCACCGTGCCGTCAGCAACTCCTGCAAATAAATCATGAATAGCGTTTAGTTAACAATTCTCATCAGCTTGCCATTGTTCGAGTAGCCAAGACCAAGAGTAGTAAAAGTTACAGCAAAGATAATACAATACCTTCACATTGTCCACGACCGCCGCCGGAAGCTGGCACGGCGGCCCAACCGTCGACGCGGACGACCGTCTTGACCGAGCCTGGCCCGGCTACGGGATGATGCCGTTGAGCATGTTCGGGGCAAGACGAGTTGCAGTACGTGAGCCCGCAAACGGTACAGAACCGATTCTTGAGGTGCCTCGCCGTCCTGAACTGGCCCGCCTCCGCCAGCTCACACCAACCGGCGAGCTGCTTCACGCCGCTGTCCTCCGAGTACAACCTCCGCCTGCGTGTAATTACATCAGTGTCCAAGAGTCAGTGCAAATCCGGCCATACGGCAGGAGAGCATCAAAGAAGCTCATCTACTAGGCATCCAAGCGCGATTCCGATAGAAAGAACAGCACGACATGTACTCACCTTACAACCTAAACTACACCAACGGCAGTTGCCCCTCTTGATCGGGCACTGACATGTGTTGCAGAAGTTTTTCATCCTTAAGTCATCATGCTGAACAGGACATAAGGGTACATACTTGCGCCCGCCTGAGACGATTCTCTGAATGCCGGTCATGTCGTAACCGCATCCAGGTACTCCCTCGATGAGGAGAGCTGGCGCGCCGCCGACAGACTGAATAGCCTGCGCAAGCAAAAGGTTAATTACGACGGCGCACGAGAATGTACATAGACACCTTTACGGCGTTTGACATTATAACTTTTTTTTAGATTAAGGAACATTGTCCGGCCTCGATCATCCTTAATTGGATGTCTACAGCCACCAACTTACAATCTGGACACAAAACAAGCAGCTCTCAGGCTGCTCCTGAAACTTCTAGTGCCAAAACACAGTTTAGACAAGACTAAACAAGGTAGGATTAAACTAAAACAGACCAAGCTCCTAGGTCTAGAGTCTGGTTCCAAAACAAAGTTCAGACAAGACTAAACAAGATCTCTGATACTTCTTAGGATCGAACTAAAATAGACCAAGGTCCCAGGTCTAGAGACAGCTTCCAGGTAAACTGAAGAAAGACCCATGCCATCAGCACATAAACCTTTCAAGATCTGCCCTGACGCCAGATAGCCTAAGTCATCAATCTTCTCCTAAAGTTCCATCCATATTTATGGAAGAAATTCAAAGCAGTAATTTCAAGTCTGCTACAGTTCTTCTTCAAATCAATTTTCTCTTCCTCCTTAGATAGCATCGCCCATGCCCTTGCCCAATAAGTCCCTCTGAACATTACCTGCAAAAAGGAGTTAGTGGTATTTCCTTTGAACAACACATCATTTCTATTCAACCAAATAGCCCAGCATAGTGCAACAGCTCCTACAATCATCTGGTTTCTATATTTCCAGGGATAACCTCTAGCCCAAGAACTCAGCATATTAGGACCACTAACAGGCGGTTGAATTCCAAATGAAAAGAAAATTGTATTCCAAATGCATCTTGCTAAATGGCAATCAAAGAATAGGTGTTGCACCGTCTCTTCATCGTTGCAAAAACAACACTTGGTACTATCTTGCCATCTTCTCTTTGCAAGATTGTCCTTAGTTAGGATCACTCCCTTTTTCAAATACCATAAGAATACTTTGATCTTTAAAGGTATTTTTAACTTCCATTCTGCACACAAGGAGGGAGTTCCTTCAGCTTACATTATCTCTCTGTACATGGATTTTACTGAGAATTCTTTGCTTTTGTTTAAGCTCCAACAAAATCTATCTTCCTGATCTTCCAAGCCATGACCTTCTATTTCAGCCACCAATTTTAGCCAATCATTTAATTTATCTCCTGTGAGAGCTCTTCTGAATGACACATTCAGGGGAACCGCTCCACAGACCTTGGCCACAGTGTCATTTTTCCTCCTAGCTATGTAAAACAGAGATGGGAATCTCTCCCTGAGAGCTTTCTTTCCAATCCATACATCTTCCCAGAATCTGGTTTTCTTTCCATTATTCACTTCAAACCTACCCATTGCCATGAATTGATCCTTTGTTTCCATGAGTCCACCCCAAAACTGTGAATCTCCCTTTTTCTTCTTCACTTGAGTAAGAGTTTTATTACTTAGGTATTTTCTTCTAAGTAATTTTTGCCATACCCCTTCCTCGTTCAAAAGTTTAAATAGCCACTTGCTTAACAAGCATCTATTTTGCACTTCCAGGTTTGATATGCCCAATCCTCCTATGCTCTTTGGTACACACAAAATACTCCATTTGGCCAATCTGTATTTCTTTTTGTGTTCATCACATTGCCAAAAGAATCTAGATCTGTAGTAGTCCAGTCTTTTGAGAACACATTTAGGTATTCTAAAGAAGGACATCATAAATATTGGTAAACTAGAAAGGATAGAGTTTATTAGTACCAGCCTTCCTCCAACTGACAATAATTTACTCTTCCAGCTCGCTAGTTTTTTCTGGAATCTCTCTTCAACCATTTTCCAATCTTTATTGGTAAGTCTACGATGGTACATAGGAATTCTAAGATATTTAAAAGGCATAATTCCTTCCTTGCACCCAAAGATCTCCACATATTCTTTGACTATATTTTTTGCCTCCCCAAAACAGTACAATTCACTCTTATGGAAGTTGATTTTGAGGCCTGAGATTTTTTCAAATGTACTTAGTACTAACTTCAGATTTTTATCCTATTCTATATCATTTTCCATAAAAAGGATTGTGTCATCTGCATATTGGAGGATACATAATCCTCCATCTACCAGATGGGGTACTAGACCCTTAATTTGCGCTTTCTCCTTGGCTCTGGATATTAGAACTGCTAGCATGTCAGCCACCACATTAAACAACACTGGGGACAGGGGGTCTCCTTGTCTTAGCCCTTGTTTTGTTTGAAAGAAATGTCCAATGTCATCATTAACTTTGACCCCAACACTTCCCCCACTAACCATGTTTTCAATCCATTTACACCATGTAGGAGAGAAATCCTTCATTTTTAGAGCCTGCTGTAAGAAAGTCCAGTTAACCTTATCATAGGCTTTTTCAAAGTCCAATTTGAGAATTATCCCATCCTGTTTTTTCCTACACAACTCATGTATTCTCTCATGCAGTATTACCACCCCTTCCATAATGTATCTTCCAGGTAGGAAGGCAGTCTGAGATGGTTTTATCACTTTATTAGCCACCAGGGTAAATCTGTTGGCCATCACCTTTGTGAATATTTTAAAGCTAACATTTAACATACAGATTGGCCTATATTGCTGGATCATCTTAACCTCTTTAAGTTTAGGAATTAATGTTATAATTCCAAAATTTAAACTATATAGTGGTAACGTACCCTTATGGAAATCCTCAAACATGGCCATTAGGTCATTCTTTATGAGGCTCCAAAAAACCTGATAGAACTCAACTGGGAATCCATCAGGTCTTGGGGCTTTGTTATGCTTCATTTGGAATATGGCTTCTCTAACTTCTTTTTCCGTAAACTTTTCAGTCAAAATCTCATTTTCCACCCTTGTTACTTGAGGGATATCCTCTGTCAAGGACTCGTTCATAGAACAGTTGTTCCTCATTTGGGATCCGAATAAACCTTTATAGTATTTTGTTATATACTTTTTAAGGTTCTCCTCCCCCTCAATAATCCCCTCTTCCTGTTCAAGCCTGAAAACTCTAGTTTTTCTATGCTTGCCATTAGCTATCATATGGAAGTATTTTGTGTTGTTATCCCCTTTCAGCATTTTATTGCTTTTTGCTCTTTGGTACCACTTGATCTCTTCTTCTCTCAAAAGTTGAACTAGCCTATCTTGGATACCTTGTTTTAAATCACTTTCTTGCTGACTTAGCAGCTGTAATTCTGCCTTTTTGTCTAATTCATCTGCCCTTTTAAGGAGCTCTTGTTTTTATTTTTTATATTCCCCATTCATATTTTTTGCCCACCCTCTCAGGAATTGTCTTAGTCTCCTGATTTTATTTTGCCATTTTTGTAGTGGAGTAGATCCTTTTCTTTCCTTGTTCCATACATCAGCTATTAGTTCAAAGAAATCATTCCTTAATAACCATCTTAACTCAAACTTAAACATAGGTTGTTTCCTGCTTCTATTTTCCTGCCCAGTGCTAAGCAGTAAAGGTGTATGGTCTGATATTTCCCTACTCAAAGCATCAACTGTGACTAGTGGAAATTGTTGTTCCCATTCTGTACTGACCAACACCCTATCTAATCTTTCATAGGTTGGAGTCTTTAAAGAATTAGCCCAAGTGTATTTTCTTCATGACATCTCTATTTCCTTCAGATTTAAGCTATCTATGATAGCATTAAAGAGGAAAGGCCACTTATCATCATATCTTTCATTATTTTTTTCACTTGGGTTCCTAATGATATTGAAATCTCCCCTAAGCATAATAGGTAAATTTTCCTTGCTACAGGCATGAACTAGTTCTGTGAGGAAAGCCTCTTTGAATTCAGGTTGTGCTGCCCCACAAACAGCCAACAACACAAAATGAAAGTTATCCTTCCTAGTTCTCAGTCTAAATTTCACATAAAAAACTCCTTCATCTATACTTCCTACATCTAGCTCATCTAGATCAACTCCAAGGAGAATACCTCCTGATCTGCCATGTGGTTGTGTCCAATGCCAAATAAAATTTCTACCCCCACAAAAGTTATTTAAAGTGGACTGTGTGAAATATTTTTTTCTTGTTTCCAAAAGAGCTATGAAAGCTAAGTTCTGCTCTTTAACAGTATCAGTGAGGAATCTAGTTTTAGCCAAGTCACTAAGACCTCTTGCTATTCCAGAATATTCCTTTCATTTAGAAACAATTTTGGCATTAACATTAGGTATTTTTATTTTACAAGTCCTCCCATGTGACTTAGCACATGACTTGTACCTCCTATGTGACTTAGCACATGACTTGTATTTTCCTACTTTGGTATATTCTCCCATATAGCTACTATTATCATCAAACACCTCTTCCAATAAATCCCCACAGAGGAACTGTAAAGCTTTACTTTCTATCTCTTCTATGTCTTCTTCCTCTTTATCACTATCTATGGTCATTTCACTCTGATTATCTACCTAATCATTCTGATTCTTAACTCTGCTTTCTAAGATAAATAAATCTTTTATCATCTTTTCCATCTCCTGCCTACTGTCTCCCACCCTAATCCCTAATTGTTCAACATTATGAATGGCTGTATTCATAGGAAAAGATAAGCAACAGCGAGTTTCAGTGTTACCTTCATTATGTTCCAGATTCTTTCTTGCCGCCATCTTCTCTGTTTTTGATAGGATGTGCTCATCTCTAGATTGAGCCAACCTTGGACTAGCCCTTGTTGGTGTGATTATTACCTCTGGGATTGCAGCCACTTTCTGTAGTTCATCTCTTCCCTCTTCCTCATCCCAACTGTTCTCTGAGTCCTGCCCTTCATCTCTCTCATTCATCACTTGATCTACTAAATTATCCAACGTTTTATCCACTGCCTTATCTATTATTTCCCCAGCCTTTTCCTTAAGAAGCAGCAAGAATTCATTGTCATTCATATTCTGAACTCTCTCTTTCAGAGAATCCTTTTGCTCCCTGTCTTGATCAGCCTGTATGTTGTCTGTACTGCTGTTTTCCTTCCCTTTATAATCAGTGTTGTTTTTCCTTCTTTTTGTTTCTCTATTTATCTTTGGATCATCCTGCATATGATCCTCTTCACTATCTTCTCCCTCCCCTTCTCCTGCTGCATCACCCTTCCAGTCAAAAATAGCCTCTTCTCCATTCTCATCTGTCCCCAACTTTTCCTCCTCAAAGTCTAGCTCGAAGTAATGATCCCCTATCACTACATCTAGGTGTGAGGGGATGATCAAAGGATTAAGAACTGCCACACATACTCTCCCAAAAACATTCTCTCTAGTCACTTCCATATCAACAGTTTGGGTCGATCCCAACATTGACCCCACTGCCCATAAGTTCATATATTCTCTCAAGTTCTTCCTCAAGCCAAACACTCTTACCCAAACTTTAGGGAGTAGAAACCCTTCCTCCTTTTCATGCCATGCTTCAAATTGTAACCTCTGTCCTGTCTGCACCCCTTCTTCTCTAACATCTACCCCTCCAAAAGCTATAGCCCTCTGAAGTTCAGCCTTTGATGGAAACTTAGTGATGAAAGTGTTGTCCTCATTCTCCTCAAGCTCCCATTTCCATTTTCCAGGATACAATCTCTGAAGCTGTGTAATCACCTGTTCCTTGGGTAACTGTCCACCTCCAATTCTGATCAGGGCCATTTTGGAGTCCTTCCTTGCCCTAGGTAATGGTGGGTGTGTAATGTGATAGAAACCCAACCCATGGATATCATATCCCACAGTGTGTGCCACAGGTCGTGGTTGTTTCAACAGTGGGCATCTGTGATTAACATGTTCCTCACTATTGCAAATAACACAGTACACAGTACTTGTGCATCTTGCCGCCACATGCCCCTTCTTTGTGCATCTAGAACATTTGACACCTGCTTTAGTGTCGTCTCCCTTCTCTTCCTCTCCTGCTGTTCCTATCATCAAGATGTCCATTTCTGTTGTTTCCCATCCTCCTTCTGTTCACCATCACTTATTTTCATCTTTCCTTTGATCTCCTCTTCTTGCTGTTTTCCTGCCCCCATATTTCCTCTGCCTTCTTCTTTTTGCGTGTTTGCTCTTTGTGGGCGTTCTTGCCATCTGCTCCATCCCCCATGTCCTCTCAGATTCTCCCTAGGACCTCCTGACCCATGTCTTCCCCTCCATCCTCCATAGCTTTGGTGCTGTCCTTCTCGAATTCTGTTAGCCCCAGCATTAATTCTTGACACAAACCTTCTTCCAGGAGCCTCATCTATGCCTACTCTGTCCCCGATCATGGTGTGGCCACTACCAGACCGCCCCCCCTTCCAAAGCCTTCTCTCTGTTCCCCTTCCTGCAGCCTATCCCAGTTTGCTCGGCCTCCTTGAACATTTCTGGTTCCTGTCGCTCCTCTTGCTCCATATCCTCGCCACATCTTGGCGTCTCCTCCTGCCACAGTCGCGCCTCTTTCCTAACTAGATGGGTTTTCAGTCTGGACGAAAGTGAGGATGGGGAGATGCTAAGAGGTGAGGTCTTTATTATCCCCAGTTATCATTTTCCCCTTTCTCCCCCCTGTTGAGGCACCACCTTGGTAATTGGTGTGATAATAACTGTTGAATCCTTTGGGCTTCCCTCCATGTTTAAAGAGCCGTCCAAGGCCATTAGTGCATTGAAACATAGAGTGGGCCCCTATCTGAACAAATTATGTTTCACCCACCCATGTAATTGGGCTTTGAAGATGAAACAATTGCTCATTTTTTAATTCAAAATTGCTATCTGTTAATTTCTTTGAGCAGTTCTCTGATGAGCTTTCACCATCAATTATGACTGTTTCTTCATCTGCTAAGAACTTCTCCAGACTTCTGCAGCCATTTGGTGATGCCGATGCCCGGAGATCTTTCACCCAAATGTCACCTAGTGAGCATTTTACTAGATGTTCTCTCCTAGGCAACGGACCAATCCACGACTTGATCTTCTTCCCAGTCTTCATCATTTTGTTTTTGTTTCTCAGTTTCATTCCCAAATTTTGTGCTAGGCTGTCTTCTTTCTCCTTTGTTCCATTGCTTGAGGATGCCCTTTGTTCCACTAGGGACTCACCGCACCTCTTTCCCATCCATATAGTTACCTTCTTCTTAATTTCAATTTCAATATTACTATCCTCCTCCTCCTCATCTGCAGAGTTTTCATCGTTTACCAGTGGCCAGAAGGGAGATCCTGTATCATTTTTTCGTAATCCTAGAAGAGGATCTGATAATCTCTTGCAGGCATGTTCTTCCTTCTGACTCCAATTTTCCTCTTCCAAACTCTTGCATCCCGTAACCCTTTCTGTTGCTTCATCTTCTACCTCGGCCGATACTGCTACTAGCTTGCTAGAGCAAGTTCGTTGTGAGACAGGCACCACTCTCGGTGCCAGCGTAAGCCGCCGCCGACATGGCCTAGCATTCACACTCTGGTCCTCAAACTCTCTCACTGCTTCTCCAGGCACAAAGCGTCGAACACCTTGTGGGCAAGGAACAGCGGAAGGCGAAGCAGAGCTAGGACGAGCTAAGGGAAGTTGATTAGTTACCTGGACATGGCGTCCCGAGATGGAGCTGCGATCCGTGTCTCGTCCTTGCTTGTCGACGGGCGCCTCCTCGGCTTCATCTTCGTCCTCCCTTTCTTCTTCCTCTGTCTTGTCCTTCTTCCTTCCCACCGTGGCGTATGCCTTCGTCACCAGCGTCGTTCCATCTACGCCCGCCGCTACAGACGTATGCCCCTCGCGTCCTGGTGAATGGATGACAAGCTCCCGCACTCCGGTGGCCTCACCTTCCCCCACATCGACGGCCTGGGAGCTAATCCTAGTGGGCGTCATACTATGCATCCGCCACCCGAGCTTTTTTGTGCTAGGCTGTCTTCTTTCTTGACATTATAACTAATTCTCCAACGATGAAAAAGAACACGCCGCTGCTTGGAGAAATCAAGAAACAAACGGGTTTCGTAAACACCAAATGAGAAATCATAATCAACAACCCGTAGAACTTCTTCAACGAACAAATTGGGATGCAAAGCCCCGACATGCGACGGAGAAAGAACCCCGCCGCCCAGAAATGAACAGGTATAGTAGCTTCGAAATCAAGAAACCAAAGGGTTTCTAAATTCAAGAAATGAGACGCGAATGGTGAAAGAAACAGATTTCTGGACTGAAATTGGGACTCAAATCGAACACGAGCAACAACCAAAACCTGACAAAGCAAGAAACATGATATACGCAAGAAACTGTAGAACCAGAAATGCCTAGCGCCTCTACGACCAAGAAACCTTCGATAGAGGCAAGAAACCGATCAGAAGAAGAACCAATGAAGAACTGCGCGGTGCCCTACCTGTACGACCTGCGGCCTCTCCTAGCCATGGTGACACTGTTGGTGCCGCCCACAGCAGTGCGAACAGATATGGGAGGCACATAAAAAGCAGAATCCACTCGCGGTGCAAGGCGCCGCCCAATCCGCGCTGGTGAGGCGCTCGATCGCGAGTTGGTCCATCCACCCAAGGAGGCGAGGAGGAGAGCCTTGCGCAACGCTCCGCCGCCCCCACTAGCCCGCACGCCCTACGTTGCTACGCAAACTGGGACAAGTAGACAGGAGAGGAGAGGGGAGTGAGGAAGACGATGACTGCTTCCAGTGGTGGATCGGCACTATTTATACCCTTTGGCCTGACGGGACAAGGGGGCGTTTTTTTTATGCAGACATCAGATAATTTCAGGTGGCGAGGTCACGCCGTCTAGACGGCCTCCTAGACCCAGAGTGGCCACGTTAGCCTAACTAGGGATGGATATACATGTGTGAAAATCCGATTTTCATGTCCCCTAAAAACGTCAATATGAATATCCGTATTCATATTCATTTTTACGTGAATATTAAATAGATGTATCCGGATTCCATTTTTGAGTATTTTTCTCTATCCAATTCCATATTCGTATTCGACAAAAGTGTGAAATATAGACATTTGACAAATGTCCAAAATGCCATACAACCCAAATACCCCTAGGGGTAAAATCGTCCAACTTTTTCCTCCTACATCGGATGGACCCAACGCCTTCACGACTTCGCTTCGCCTCGACACAACGCATCCTCCGACTCGACACTATCCAGCCGCACCGGATTCATCCCCCGGTTTTGAGACTAAACCCGTCAAACCCTCTGCACACCCATCTAGTGGGACTCACCCCTGGTTTTGAGGCCAAACCGGTCAAACCCTCTTGCACACCCCACAAGGCGTGACTCACCGATGTCGATGCATGTCCAGCCTTCGCTAAGCCTTCGACGCCTCCAAGTCTTTCGCTCCCGGCTCTCGGGTCGCCTACTCTACTTACCTCCGTCTTGCTTGACTCGACCGACACCCTCTCCATCACCGTCCGTGTACTCTTGCTCTTCCATGCACCATGTGGATCGCCCATGACTCCACCCGGACTCCTTGGGTCCCTCGGTCCAAGCCTACTCGTGTCCACCCTTCACAGCCCTAGTACATATCAGATTGCAGTTTCAGTTCATTCACACAGCTATGATAGGCGATGCGTCGAACTTGGAAAGATTTTGCAAGTCAGATTTAGGACCAGTTTGGCAGGGCTCCAGCTCCTTAAATAGTTTCGGCTCTACCTCTTCTGGTGGAGCGGCTTCTCTGGTGTAGATGGAGTCGTTTTGGAAAGCGTTTGGCAAAACGGCTTCTCATGTATTTTTAGAAATGGATATAAGAGGTCAAATGTCCTATATGCCCTTGGATTTATATTTTTTTATAGATGAATTGAATGTTTAATATTAGTTTATAATTTAAATCCATTTGAATTTAAAAAAATAAATGAAAAGGGACTCATCTCTCCTTTTCTTTTTTTTCTTTTTTTCCTCCACCTTGTCTTTTTTTCTTTTTTTCATTCTCCTTTTCTCTTTTTCTCCACGTTCTCCGTCTGCCTCCATTTGCCTTGTCCTCATTTTTTCCATCTCCTTTGCGCTTCCGCCGCCCTTCTCTACCTATTGTGCGTGCCCCGCTGCCCAGCTCCCCGTCGCCCGCCTCGGCTCGCCGCCACCCCCGGGCGCCATCACTATCCTCGTCACCACGCCGCCTCGGGTCGCTTCCTGGCCCTCGGGTCCCCCGTCGCCGTGCCGCCTCAGCTCGCCACCGCCCCCGGGCTCCACCACCATCCCTGTCGTCGCCTTCCGACCTGCATGCTACCACCTCCGCTGCCTGCCGACCCTCCCCCGAGGGCAAGGGTGGGAAACGGATGAGGAGGAGCCACGGGAGCCTTTTTTTTGTCTCCGCCTCCGCGAAAGGGTTCCCGAGAGCGGGATTCGCGGGGCTCCGCCGCTGGAGCTGGAGCTGTTTCGCTGGGTGCGCACCCTTTGGCAAGGCTTCGGGAGAAGCCGCTCCCAGAGCCCTGCCAAATGAGGCTTTCGGGGTGTTTGGTTCTTCAGAACCTTCTGAAATTCCTTAAACATCGAATGTTTAGATATTAATTAGGAGTATTAAACATAAACTAATTATAAAACCAATTGCACATATGGAGACTAATTTGCGAGACGAATCTATTAAGCCTAATTAGTCCATGATTTGACAATGTGATGCTACAGTAATATATGCTAATGATGGATTAATTAGGCTTAATAGATTCGTCTCACGAATAGCCTCCGTCTGTGTAATTAGTTTTATAATTAGCTCATATTTAGTCCTTCTAATTAGCCTCCAAACATTTGATGTGATATGAATTTTAGTCCGGACTAAAAATCCAAACAACCCAGTGTTTTTGAAATTGGAAAGATGTTCGACGAAAAGCGATTGTGATGCTTTTCGGTTGACAGATTGGGCCGCAAATGCAGTCGAGCCGCTTGCTATTGGGTTGCTTCAAAAGCTTTTGGGCTTTGGCACTTTTCTACCTCATTTCCTTCTTTCCTTCCTCCTTGGCAAACCAAGAAAATGTTCCGTTTCACGCTGGTGGGTGCTTGGGCAAAAGAATCCATCCTCCTCCACCTGTCGCGGAGCCTGCCAGGTGAAATTGGTCTGAAACAACCTGCCCGGTGAGATCTGACGGCCGTGATGTCTTGACGGGCACGCAATTACTTGCAGCATCCCCTTCCGTCCTCCCCCCACGCGCTGCGTGTGCCTCTTCCGGCGTCCGGTGCGGTACGGCTGTCGTCGGGAACCGAGACCTGGGGCCCACATCGTAACCAACCCACTAACAAACTCATCAGCCAGCCGTCTTCGTCTTCCTCTACAAATACCCACCGGCACGGGCAGGGGCAACGCCACCTCCCAAACACGCGCAATCCAACGAGAGCAACGCGAGCGAACTCGAAAGCCAGAGAGCGAGAGGAGACGCAGGAAGCGAGGAGGAGGAGGAAGGGGAGCGAAGGCGCCATGGCGGACGACAACAGCGTCGCGAAGATCATCGGCCTCACCGGCCTCGCGCTCTCGAGCGGCGCCTCCGCTGCCTTGGCTACCGGCGCGTGCAGCTGGTGCGCGCTCCAGGCCTACCGCGAGGGCCGGCTCTCGAGAGGGTGGTGGTGGCTGCGCGTCGGCTCGCTCGGCGGCGTCTCGACCCTGGAGCAGGCGCTGGACTACGACTGCGCCCTGTGCCGCCGCGGCCTGGACCAGCGGGAGGAGGTCCGCACGCTCTCCTGCGACCACGTCTTCCACCTCCGCAAGAGCGCCAAGTGCGAGAACACCATCGACGGCTGGCTCCGCGAGAACCGCATGCGCTGCCCGGTCTGCTGCAAGATCGCCTACCCCGTGCTGCCATGGAAGCCGCCGCCGGCATCCGCGCCACCGGCGCCCGCGCGGTCGCCGTCGACGACTGATTTGGAGGCTCAGCTACCGCTGCCGTCGGCCTTTGTGGCGCGACCGCGGAGGCAACCGCCGCGGCCGCCGTCGGAGTGGTTCGAGGATACACTACAGCCGCCATCGCCATCACCATCGCCATCGCCATCGCAGTAGACATGCACGATCGAGCTTGGATGGAACGGTGCGTCCTGTGGGGCGGTCTGGATCAGTTCTTCGGGAGCTTTTTCAAGGATTCTTTCATCGTTTCTTTTTCTGCGTTGTTGGAACTGATGGACGGTAGTGCGTCTTGTCTGATGGTCTGGATTAGTTCTTGAAAGATTCCTTCGTTGTTTCGCTATTTTTCTTTCCTGGAACAGATCGAGCTTAGATGCATTCCTGTTCTTTTGTTCAGAGCTGTTTTTTGTTCACCTCTGATGTACTAAACATCTGAAGAATTTGGTCAAGAAAGGATTGAGCTTACCTGCGTTTATGCTCTTTTGTTCAGAGCTGCGTTCACCTGTGATGTACTAATCATCTGAATGTGGTCAAGAAATGGTGATTTGTTAGTTCTTGGATCAATTATAATGTTCTGATGAAATTCAGTGGATTCTTGGCTAGTCGCTTTTAATAATCTGCTCCATTTGATACTGCTTAGAAGGCATCTTATGCCGAGAAATTTATGATTTGGTCAGAACGGTATAATGCATTGTTGATTTTTCTTGCGGTACTGCTTGAAATCCTCTGGTAATGCCGCCTCAAAACAAAATCCTCTGGTAATTCTTTATCTGAGTCCCAAACTCTGAAGATTTTTTTGTCTAACACATGATCAATGGACCTTGTGACCTGCTTTGCTTATTTTGATGCCGTTTTGTTTGCTTCATATGATTGCTCTTGCATTCTAGTTCAGTGATGGCAACAGGAGCTACTGCTTGTACTGTTACCTGAAGACTAGTATATGACTGATGGTGCCAATTTACTAGTCTGAAGCAGAAGTAGGGGAATGTGCCTTCTCAATGTTCAGTTTCATGACTTCTCTGCTGTTTTGATGTATGAAATGGCTAATTAGGTGATGACGTTAGGTTCCAGCATTCCATGGTGTGTTAGTATCAGGAACAGTTGATGCATCGATTTTCTTGAATCTGATCTTCTACTCCCATCATGCCAGTGAGACATTTCCATATTTCAGTAGGGGATGAGCTCTGAATGGCCCGTATGGCGTTGTGCTGAAGAATGCACCATTTTCCTTTCTTTTGAGGTTCTCCGATCTGAAAACGTCGTTCCAATTTATTTTGCAGTAGCAGCGCATTTCGGTACTGGAAAGCTCTATTGTGTTAGGCTAAAAATGTTTCACATTTGTCTCTTCATTATTTTTCAATCCAAGTGATAAATTTTTTATCTGTACTCATAGGTTCAGAATTCAGACAGTAATAGTAGGCACAGGCAGGCGTTGAAGTAGTACCCCCAGCAGTTAAAATTAAATTGGTTTTGTTTAGATTTAGGTTTCAGTGCACTCTCCTTTTTCTGTGGTTAAGTGTAAGTACCACTTTCACCAGTTACATACCCCTGATGTTCTCTGTTCATCTAGTTTGGATTCCTTCCCTTCTGAACTTGGGCCAGCATTGAGTTCCCCTCCTAGCTTCAGTGTCAAAGCATTCAGAGTTCTTCAGACTTGTCAACTAGCCAAGTAGAACAGTTTCCGTTGCGACAACTAATTAGTAGTGAGTAGTTCATACCATAGGCCACATCAATCATGATAGCCATATAAATACTATGACATGGGCCCACCAGTAGATTTAGACTGTCCTAAATATGAAGCTAGACACTGAGACTTATTTGACATGGATACTATGATGTAGGACAGTGTGGTCTACATGAGAAGATAGAAACTAGTTGTAGATTAGTAAAGTACTCATAGTAATAAGAGTACAACTCGTCAAGTCGAATCCGACTAGTATTTTTGTAACCAATCGACCTGTAAACCTGCCCCCGGCAATATAAGGTGAGGCAGGACCCCTTCCAAAGCAATTCAATCCAATCAACATATAGGATGTAGGATATTACGCTATTCAGCGGCTCGAACCTGTATAAATCATGTATCTACGTTTAGCTTTGAGTTACTAATCTCGACGAGCCCTACTAACCAAAACACTACCTCGAGCACCCCATCGTGTTTAAACACCGACATACACTACCCTAGACACCAAGACTTATTTGACATGGATACTATGGTGTAGGACAGCGTGATCTACATGAGAAGACAAAAACTAGTCGGAGATTAGTAAAGTACTCGTAGTAATAAGAGTATAACTCCAAGTCGAATCCGACTAGTATTTTGATCTACATGAGAAGACAAAAACTAGTCGGAGATTAGTAAAGTACTCGTAGTAATAAGAGTATAACTCCAAGTCGAATCCGACTAGTATTTTTTAACCAACTGACCTATAACCCTGCCCCTGGCAATATAAGGTGAGACAGGGACCCCCTCCAAAGCAATTCAATCCAATTAACATACATGATGTAGGGTATTACACTATTCAGCAGCTCGAACCTGTCTAAATCATGTGTCTGCGTTTACCTTTGAGTTACTAATCTCAGCGAGCCCCACTAACCAAAACACTACCTCGAGTACCCCCTTCGGTAGGTTACCAAATTTAAACACCGACATACACTACCCTATTTTCATCCATTATGAGAAAACAAAGACAAGTTAGTCTATATAAGCAATGGCTATTCCTTAGTCATAAAGTCAAGAACATGTATTGATAAATCTTTTAACCAATCCCATCCCCGGCAATATCGCCAGAAATACTTGTTGGTATTTCTTAACATTACGAATAAATCCGCAACTGTTGTTGTAGCATTTCACCTGGAGAGTACTCAGGGTATCGTTATTTATACTTTTCCCAAAGGATGGTATTGGTGTAAAAGGATTTATCGGGTACATATCCAGGACGATATGCTTATGTAATAGATCAAAGTTCATACAGGGGTAAGCGATGATAAATATATGAGGGTAATGTGACACACATAGCCAATCTCAAGAATAAAGAATAAAGGAATAAGTCTAAGATTAGCGGGAGCGAGGCATACAAGAGGTCCTTGTGGCATCTATCTATACTAGCAAGGGTCATACAAGCACATTACAAGAGCTAACTCTAGGCATACAACATTACGAGGAGAATGCCCCTCCTCGATCTTCCAGAGCAAGATATCTTTCAGAACTCCTATACCATACCTGAACATGGTGGACTACGAGGGACGGACAGGGTTGTTACCACCTGCCGCCTACCTCTCAGACTGTGGGGTACAGTCATATTCGATGTATCCCAACATGCCCGAGCACTATGCTCGTACACATGATCACTACTCTAGCCCCTCCGGAACCCCAACCATGATGATCGACAGCATAGAACTAGAGCAAGCCTGAATGTACAACGAACCGATGCGGTAACATAGATTCAGCCTAATCATATGAGTATAACTTAATAAAGCACAAGTCATGGCATAGCATACTACTGAAATAGCATAACAACCATACTCTTTATAGATAGGATATCGACAAGTCAAGTATGAAGCCATACCGAGAGTCGGAGGTTACGTCCCTAACCGACCCGAAGACTAGCTTAGCACTACAAGAATTCAACTCTAGCCTAGCTCCACTAGCCTAAGGATTATAAGAGTACTAGAGAGAGAGAGAGGGAGAGAGGCTTCAAGTGTGGTGTGTGTAGAGGGGGGGGGGGTCTCCTCCTCCTTTTATAGGTGGTTGAGGGTGGTTCCCGGGAGGTATCTCCGGGGAATCTTCTCCTACCACCATCCTAAGTCAACCAGCAACCGCCATGTGGAAGATAAGGATGAGGGGGCACTGTCCAGGTTCGACCAAACCTGGGGTTTGGCCGACCCTTGACTGGGCCACCTCGCCGCCACCTTTGTCTAGTGAGCTGCCTGGTGCGCCTTGGTCCTTTTTCCTTGTGGAACAATGCTAGATTGGGCTAGTTTGCTTTGGCATGTGGCCCCTGTTAACCGTCATGTACGTGTCAAGTATTCTTCGGTGTGTTTCGTTCATGTTTGCGCACGTTTCCTCTCTTGTATAGACTTGTATTGCTGAAATTGTTTATTTGCCAATCGTGTGGAACTAGGTTATTGATAACAAATATGCAAGAAAAAAGTGTTAGTTTTCCTTTATTCTTTGAGTAGTGTGACGGTTGGATTTCTATAATAAGGACCGTCAACAGATGTTTTCCCCTCTGTTCCCTCTGAAATTTGGCGTGGAAGCCCCTCCAAAAGAATAAAATAATTTTCTGTAGAAGAATAAAGATTTTGATACTTACATCAATAGTTTATCTTCTTCCTTTTCATGCTCACGAACGAGCATCGTCTAAGCATGGGGGGAGGAGTCATTGTATTGTCTCTGACTACTACTGAGTAAAGTACAATGTTGCAAGAAGTTCTAAGGAGCAAAAAGAAAAGGAAGAAAAAATATGGAAAAAGAAAGAAAGAAGAAAAGGAATGATAAAGGAAGAAAAAATGTGGAAAAAGAAATAAAGAAGAGAGAAGAAATTTGGAAAAAGAAAGAAAGAAGAAAGAAGAAAAGGAATGATAAAGAAAAAAATAAAAGAGAAAAAGAATAAAGTGCTCCTCAGTTCTTTGAGCTTCATTAAAGTTCCCCGTGCTTTCAAGATTAAAGATTATTCCATACTCATTTTCTAATCATGTGCAATCCGATTAAGAGAACTTCATTTGTGTCTTGCGATCACCCTTTTCCCTTGCACATATTCACTATCTAAATGTGTGTGTTTATTTTCCCCCTCTCCATAAGAAATTATTTTCCATGACCTTTTTTAGAAATCTCAGTAAGATCCATAAGAAGTCTTTCTTTTTTTGATAATATCCTGATTATAATATTTTTGCTAGGACTAACCTTCCCAAGCTCTAGATAAGCCTTACACATATTTTTATGAGTGATGATATGTTGGAAAAGTTCTAGCATATGTTTGAGACATTTGGTGATGTGAGAGAAAAAATGAGCAATTGCATAGAAGTTTAAATTGTTGATCTTGGTTCATTTTCTTTTGAAAAAGTTGCTATTGAAAATCATCTGAGATTTGTTTAAAATTGAGAGCAAAAGAATTTATTCATTGTGGGTTGTGCTTAAATGATATCTACCCTCCATATTAGAAAAGGTTGGTAACAACTTGAATATTAATTGAAAAATCTTTTGAGAGCATTAAGTTTTCTTGTGTATGATCAAGTGCAGGATTGAACACCGAAAGGCAACGCAGATATCTATTGAAGACTTACTCGAGGACGAGCAAGATTTAAATATGGAGGGATTGTTGACGCTCATTATTAACACACTTTTACCCCTATTTATCGTCAATAATGACATGAATTTAATACCTAAAATATTGATCACATCTAACAAACCGGTCATTTTCACATGTGCATCATATTTTGGAGGATATTCTGATTTTGCAGGAAATTGGATTGAATGGAGCATAATTGGATAAAATATTGAACTAGCAACGAACTAGACAAAGACAAAGGCCAACGGACTCAGAAAGAGCCTGGGCCGATCCACTTATAGAGGCCCAGGCCAATCAGCCTAGGGTCCTCTAGCCCCTCCATGTTCATTTTTGCAAGCACTCCTCCGAGATGACTTAAGGGTTACGTTTGTAAAGATATGGCAAGATGATTTCAGGATCAAAGGGGATCAAGTGGAGATTTGAAAAGTTATCAAAGATCAATCTCTTCCTGAAGCTATCGACGTGCCAGATCCGTATGCAAGTGAAAAGAATTCTCCAGAACACCTGAGAAGAATTGGGAACGAAGTAGGATGCGAGAGGGCAGAAGGAAGGCCCAGGCCGATCAGCTTGAACCCACCCAGACTGATTGGCCCAGGGTGTTTCCTCACCCCCTCACCTTCCAATTTAAACCGCGGGTCCTCCAGACTATAAATACCCCAATTTTCCATCGCACACCATATCAAAGATGATGTATTCGAGTTGAAGTAGCAGAGAAGCAGAAGGAGCTTGAGGGACACCACTTTGGAGAGCTGACGGCCGTGCATTTGTCTAAGGATTAGCGTAGCTAAGCCCCTAGCCAATGTGGGAACCCTGCGAGGAAGATCCATGTTGGAGTTCTGGAGCTAGGATCATCAGATCAAGGTAGGATCCCAGTGGAAATCTGGTGATGTACAATCATTCATGGTGAAGTAATAGACGTGTTCTTGTTTCTAGCGATCTAGCTGTCTCCTCCTATGGTTTTATGCTCTTTCGGGTTTGCTTGACTTTTAATCTATGATCGATGATAGATTGCTTAGGATGTTCTTGTGGTCGTGGTGACTGGATTTGCATGCCTGATCTACCGATGAGTATAACATGTTCTTTTGATCGTGCCCTTAATCTACCTATGCTGATAGAGGGGATCATGATGGGATCTTTCTTGTGCAAGATGGGGGTTTTCAGGAGTTGGACCGGAGGTGTAGATTTAAAGATGCTTTTTCTAAGATCATATATGTGTTGCTTTTCTATCCATGCTCAGAATTATAACATATGCATAGTCGAGGTTGCTCTAGATTTATTACCTCTGCTCTATCTATTATGTGTCTATATATGCTTAGTAGATTGGATCTGAATCACTCATCAACACCAAGTTCATACTAACAATGCTAGTTGAAATAGATCTTGTATTATAAGTTCCACGGATTAATAAACTTTGGGGAGTACTCTGAGGGAAGAGCTACAACTGATCCGTACGCTTGCAGTTCACGAATTGACGTGCTAAGAATTGTCAATAGGGCCAAGAAGGCCCACCCGAACAAATTTATTCCATCAAAGTGGGTTTAAAGATCAAACATATGCCCCCAAAATTAAGAGGCGGTGACTAGGATACATATTGGCAGAAGAGAAAGGGAGCCATAGAGGATTTCAAATCGCAGCACACACAAACATTACTACTTGTCCAATGGGCTATTCCCTCACAGCAAAATTCACCGAGCAGTGCCAACACTAGGTGGCGATACTCCAACATTATCTATTCCACAAGCGACTGTAAAGCTTTAAGTTTAGTCCAATAGACGATAGTCATGATCTTGATCATCTATGGTGCCCGCCAACACCATTTGAGGGGAGGAGTCCTCAAAGGGGGAGGGCCGTCAATAGGAGAATGAGGAGATCCAAGAGAGGGGATCATGGTCTCAGGACCCAATGTTTGATGAGATGATGCAATCAAGGAACATGAACGAGGGCGGGGCATAGCCACTGGCAGCAGGCACCTGCTAGCAAGGAGCTTGTCCAACCAACAGAGAAGGATTTTACCGAAGAACTTTGAAAAGATCTTTGGTGTTGAGCTGGTGAGGTACCTCCAAGTGACGCCTACAGGAAGGACGTGACACCAGTGATGCCACCGTTATCGAACCAGAAAAATTGGACTGGGTTTTCACTCGGAGGAACCTGTGGTTGCAGTGGGAGGAGAGCTGTATGACAACACCTTGCTCGAGATCGTCACCCGTCATAAGCCCAATAGAGTTTGGGCATGGCTTTCACCTGGAGCTTCCCGAATCCTGCAACTGCACGGCCAATCCATGTTGAACCGCCCACAACTCCAGATGCGGAGTGCAGGGCACGGGCATGGAGTTGTGCGGAGCGCATGCCAAGGCACCGGAAGCTAGCCATCACACCGGCAATGCCCCACTCAACAACACCTTACTATTTGAGCCCTTGGTGGCTTGCTCGAGCAGCAAGATGCAGTAGGGGAGGGAAGCTTTGCTGGGCTCCTGGCCAGAATCTGGCCTTGCACGACGAGGGATGCATCCCCACCGTCGCACAACTGCTGCGGCCGCCTGGGGGGGAGAGCCAGCACCTCGCTGCTTGAGCCCTTCGACGGCTTGCGCGAGCAGCAAGGTGCCACGCTAGCCTGATAGCCGTAGGAGCTCCAGCCCAAGCTGTTGCAATGCCGTTGCGGATCCCCCACCCGACACTTAAGCCTAGGGGCACTAGATCCGATAGGGGAGGGGCGGGACCTGTCCTAGGAGGCCCTGGATCCACTACCTCGGCGGCAGCCATGGCCTTGGACGCTGCAAAACACCAAGTGAGAGATGGCGAAAGGAGGGAGAGAGGGGAAGGGAGGGTGCAAGATCCGACCCGGTATGGAGTGGATCTAGCCGCCGGCACGTTGCAGGGCTAGCTAGTCGCCAGAGCAGACCCGAGGGACACCGGCATGCTTGCCTTCGGGATGAAGAGAGGAAGGCTGTGTAATGGAGGAGATTTGAGGGAGGAGGCCCTGCCACCATCATCCTTGCGCCCGGATGGGCTTTCGCCAGGACGCTCCGATGGCGGCGAGGTGGAGGGAGCGGGGGCTTTTTGCGGTGCGGTGGCAGTCCGCAATGATAAATATTAATAATTTGAAATGTAGGGGATCCTTAACAAAAGAATCTCCAGTAGTCCCCCAATAAATATTTCCCAATAACCAGTTAATAAGGATATTTCAATATCACTTTCATTATTATTGAAAGAGTTGCTTTTGCCGTCTACTAATAATCCTAACCCAATCCAACTACTGTATTGGAAGAGTCACAACTCCTTCTTTATTATAGTTGGGGGTGAATTATTGGATTGTCCCAATAATTAAAAGAAAAAGAAAAAGGGAAAGGGAGATTGTTGGAGTACTATTTTCTTATCAACTCTCCAAATATAGTAGTTGGATTGGAGAAATGGAGACCGCTGAAGATGCTCTAAGTTGAGCTTTGTCACGGTGCTTGGGAGGAACCTCCGTAATTAATTCCAGCCCTTTGGGTAGCATAGTAATTCTTCCTCTTCTAACAAATTCCTCTTGTCCACGGTTCAGTTCACGGCCTTTTCAGTTCACCGAGAATGGATCGTCGATCCGGGATCGAACAAATTCCTCTTGTCCGTGTGTTGCGAAGGGGCTTGCCGATGTCTGCTTGCACAGGGAGTCGCCGCCGGCCATGGGCGACCTGCAACGACGCCCATCAGCCACCCGCAACAACAAGCTGTCACCCGGCGTCGGACAGCTCCACGTCGATGCCGCGCAGCCCCTGCTGAAAACGATGCCAGTTTATTGTCTCGTTGAAATTATACATTGCAAAAACCAATCTTCTGGACAAGCTTGCGCTTCAATCCGAGTTCAACAAGTTCAGAATTGCGGCATATCCCCATTCCAATTTAAATTTCAATCTGTGTAGTCTTGAATGGTGGGGGCATGTTTTTTTTTACTATCTTTACAGCTAAACCTGTTAAGATTGTGCTGAATGCTTCAACTGCTAACTCCACGCGGCAGCGCCGCCTCCACGCGGCAGCGCCGGCAGCGAGGATGATGGGCTAGCGCGAACCGCCATGGCAGCAAGACGGGCAAGTCTCGCCCGTGCCGATAGCGAGGGCGATGCGGCGAAGTTGGCTGCAGAGGCAATGCGCGAGGGCAATGCGGCGTCGGCTGCAAGGGCGATGCGGCGGCGACTCCTCCCGTCCTCCGTGGTGATCTCCACCGTCGTCCAAAGGCTAAGGCGATGCGCCGGAGACCGTGCTGGGTTTTGGTTTTGGGCCGATTGAATATGGCTGACAGCTAATTGACCAATATGCCCTTCGTTTTATTTTTTAAAATAGTTCCTGGACAAAATATAGGTACGAGTCCACATTTTAGGTTCCTTGTAATATGTTCCTCTCACTTTTTAACCATGGGATTTGAAATCATGGACGGCTCCTAAAATTTTCAAGTACTGTAAAATTTCTCATGTTTAATACATGTTATTTAACCTCACTTGATTATATCCTGTTTAGGAAAAAGCAGAGCGGAAGTGCGATCGGCGCGATAACTCAGTCCTATCCATATCCGTGTCGCTGCATTACTCCACTGGAGGCAGCTGGATCCCATCCTGCCATCCACAATTCCACATCCACCTCGCCCGCTCTGTTAGAACCGGAAGCCATACGGATCTGTCTGCCAACGACACGCGCTGTTGCTTAATGAATACCTCGGCGTCCAGCGTAGCGCTCGACGGCCATTCCCCTTCCTCCGTTCGCCTGATCTATCTGATATTCCGGCCTGTGAGGAATAGTTGGATCAATCACAGACGGCGTTCTGTTCTGTTCGTCGCTCCCACTCTCTGGATCTTCCCTTCCGCTGCTGGCGCTACCAATCCCATTCAACGAGGAAAACCAAATGAAGTGAGTGTCTGCCTGCTTCTTTTACAATTTTAGTGCTGTTCTACATATCTTACAAAACCGTCTACACTCTGCAACCAGAAAGATGAAATTTCTCAGGGCAAAATAGCAGAGTATACTGTCACTGTCAGGGTGTTGAAGCATCCAGTCAACATTTTTCTTCAACAGAAACCTGCTGCATTATTCGGGTTGTGACTATTCAACTTTGTCTTTGTGCTACTGGATATTTTTGGGACGCCCTCTTGTGGTGCTCTTGTGTCTTGACTCTTGACATTGGAAAGCGTCCAAGGCGGAAGAGCCGACATGTTGGACTGGTGGTCAAAGGGCGTTCCTTTTCCCTTCTTCCCTGCCCTGTGCCCTGCGTATATACTCCCGTTCGTGGAAGAATCTTATATCATTAAGTTTCTGGTTTGTTACAAGGATAGTGCTCTTTAAAGCATGACAGAAAAATTGGGTTGCTCATATCACCAGACAATCGTTCTATTGTTCTATTTGATTCCCGTATCAATCTTTCTTTGAGGACTTCTACGGGGGGACAGAGGTACATCCTTGATCTTCTATTTATGCTGTTTAAGGCTTGTCTCAAATTTTTTCCTCTGTATCCTCATAGTTTTTGCTCCTAATTGTGGCGTCTCTTCTGCCTTTCAGTTTTTGTATACGGTGGAGATTTCGCAAAGAAAGGGATTCTGTGGCCTGTGATTCTCTCCAGAAAAATCAGATGTGCTATATAGGATCTCTTCAGCGGACTGCAAAGGTTATTGATGATTATCTTAAGTATAAAACGATAGCCCTTGTTTTGTTGCTTGGCTTCTGTTTTCCCCAGACCATAGTTGCCCAGCCCTCCACTGTATGGTTACCTCTCCCACCTCCCAAAAGTTTTTGGGTCATTTCCAAAATGCAAAGTAATATATCCCTGGACACAAGAAACACTTATATTCTTCCTGTTCTCTACAATAGTGGAATCTCGTATGGAACTTATTTTGGCTTCTATACCATGGATGGTGTTTCATTCATTCTGGTTGTAGCGTTTTCGGGACCCCAAGGTCCTGTCGTCTGGTCTGCCAACCCTGACAATCCTGTAAGGAAGGATGCTGTCTTGAGCTTCACCGGTGAAGGGAATTTGCTCCTCCAAGATGTTGGCACATTGATCTGGTCCACAGACACGTCGAACAAGTCAGTCGCAGGCATGGGCCTTGATCTTTCAGGAAACCTTGTGCTTTTTGATCATAATCATTCCTCAGTCTGGCAGTCTTTTGACAACCCAACAGATACTTTGGTCATGGGGCAGTCACTTTGTAGGGGAATGAAGCTTACTGCGAAACCCTCAAAACCAAAGTGGTCATCTTCCAGGTTTTATCTTTCGGCAGAGTGGAATGGGCTGCAGCACTCTTTCAGTCCAGCAGCTTATACACAGCTGTTCCAAGCTAAAGCTACACCTACACCAACTTCTAGCCCGTCAAATTGTTATGCATTTGTCAATGGCAGCCTAGGGTTCCCAGATAAGATCTTCTCACTACCTTCAGCAAGTTCATTGCAGTTCATGAGGTTAGAGTCTGATGGGCATTTGAGGCTTTATGAGATGCAGGAGCGTAAATCACCGCAGATGTTGTTTGATGTATTAAGCACAGTCATTGCCTTCTGCGATTACCCGTTGGCCTGTGGTGATTATGGTGTTTGCAATAATGGGCAATGTTCGTGTCCTAGTTTGAGCTCTTTTAGGTTCCAAAATGAACGGCTTCCAGGTGCTGGATGTGTACCCTTATCAAACATCTCCTGCGAACATGCTCACCACCACAAGTTGATACCACTCAACAACATTTCATACTTTAGTAACAGTTCGTTTTCAAAATTAGCATTTTCTGTTTATTCAGAAAATGACTGCAAGCAATCTTGTTTAATGAATTGCTCTTGCAAAGTAGTGATTTATTATTCCGACATAGGTGCTGATTACTGCTTATTGTTATCAGAGCAGATGCTAATTTTGTTTGCAGAGGATTCATCAAATCGCTTTTTGGCATTTGTTAAGGTACAGGATAATCTCACAGAAAAAAGGAGGGTGGTTATTATTGTCTGCTCCACAGTTGCAGGTTTTTCTCTAATATTGATATTAGTTTGTGTTGTCATATGGAAAAAGTGCAAGAAAGAGAAGGAACCTCTCTTTGATGGCATACCTGGGACACCAAAGAGTTTCTCCTTTGATGAGTTGAAGGTCGCTACCAGGAACTTTACTATAAAGCTGGGACATGGTGGTTTTGGGTCGGTCTTCAAAGGCATGATAGGGAAGGATACCGTTGCTGTCAAACGCTTGGAGGGTGTCGAACAAGGAACAGAAGAGTTCTTGGCAGAGGTCCAGACGGTTGGTAGAATGCATCACCTTAACCTCGTAAGGTTAGTAGGATTTTGTGCTGAGAAATCACATAAGCTCCTTGTCTATGAGTACTTGTCAAATGGTTCATTGGATAAATGGATTTTTCACGCAAGTCCAGTTTTCACTCTTTCTTGGAAAACTAGACGTAGCATCATCATTGCAATTGCTAGAGGATTGTCTTACCTCCATGAGGAATGCAAGGAAAAGATAGCCCATTTAGACATCAAGCCACAAAATATTCTCCTGGATGATAAATTCCATGCAAAACTCTCAGATTTTGGACTTTCAAAGATGATAACCAGGGACCAGAGCAAAATAATGACCCGAATGCGAGGAACGCGTGGTTATCTAGCACCTGAATGGCTTGGCTCAAAAATCACTGAGAAGGCTGACATCTACAGCTTTGGAATTGTGATGATTGAAATTATTTGTGGTCGAGAAAATTTGGATGAATCACAGCCCGAGGAGAGCATGCACTTGATAAGCCTGCTTCAAGAGAGGGCAAGGTCCGGTCAGCTGTCTGATTTGGTGGACTGTAGCAGCAATGACATGAAATCCCATATGGAGGAGGTCATGGAAACAATGAAGCTTGCAATGTGGTGCTTGCAGGTTGATAGCAGCAGAAGGCCCTTGATGTCCACAGTGGCCAAGGTGTTGGAAGGTGTGAGGAGCTTAGATGACACACCTGACTGCAATTTCGTCCCAAGTTTTGCATCAACCAACAACGGTGTAGTGGGATCAAGTTGTTCCTATGTACCTTGTGAGTCACATTTATCCGGGCCTAGGTGATGAAGTGTCTGTTTACCTTTGGTTCATTTGCTAATTTTCATTTTAATGTATGTCTTAATGTAGCATATGAAGAAATCATGGTCAGATGATATGGATGTGGCACACTGTTCTCTCTCACATGCCCATAATACTCTCGCATGCCCACAGTAAACTAGTGAGATTATGGAATATTTTTATTGATTGTTGCCATTGTTTGAAACGCATAGTATTTGACACCAGTTCCATGCGTGTTTCTCTTGTTTGCTCTCACATGCCCACTCTCGAATGCCCATAATGACTGGTAAGCACTACGCCAAAAAGACTCATACAACACAAACTGTTTAAAAAGAAGGTAGCGGACGGTTTTCATGGAGTGTAGACGAGAGGGTATATGGTCTCCTGTTACAAAAGGTGAAATCAGCATTCTGCGTTGAGTCCATCACAAACGGTTTTAGTACCATCAAACACCGTACGTAGATGACGCACAGACCCATCTACTGGACTCTCGTAAACAGACGGTTCGGATTTACAAAAACTGTCTTAACTTTGCACTAGTAGAGAATTGGCCTTTAGTCCCGGTTGGTAGGATGCATATCACCCTCTCTAAATCATAAAATAAAGCATAACATGAGGATGAAGTAGCTAAGCTTCACAACACTTTGGATGAGTGAAATCCCCACAGAAATTAGGGGAAAAAATTCGGGCAGCACCTTCCCTAGACTTGCTTCGGCACCATGGAGATGAGGTGAAGCTCTCTGTCTTTGTGGAGTGGACTGGCTCGGCTGGAGCCTGGAGGAGGAAGAAAGGGTTCTATCTTAGGATTTAATCGGGGATGAGTTTTTATCCCAGTTTAAAATTCCAACCGGGACAAAAAGGAACACCTTTTGTCCCGATTGAAGTTTACTCCCGGTTAGAACCACCAACCGGGACAAAAGTGCAACCCTTTTGTCCCGGGCCGACTGCGGACGTCCCCTTTAGTTGGAGTTGCCTTGAGTAGCGGCGGGGACCGGGGATGAGGGGTAGATGTGCGGCGGCGCGGAAGGCTCAAGCGGAGTGACGGCCGTGATTGAGGCCCTATTTGGTATGGCTACAGCTCTGGGTGGAGCTGCTCCACTCCAAAACTCCGGGTGGAGCCAGCTTCGGGTGGAGTTGGAGCGGTCTAGATGGGGTGTTTGGTCAGAAGAGCGCTCTCAGCTCCAAAAAAGACCGATTTCAATGTGGGTTGCCATTGTTGCCCCCAAATTCAGGCCCCACTTGTCATCCTCTCTATCCCCATCTTCTTCTTCCTTTTTTTTCCTTGCCCCAACGCTCCCTTCGCCTCGCAAGACCTCATCGCCGGGATCCCCAAGTCTCTCCTCGCCACAGCCGGCGAGCTGCCCCGGCGCTCATGGCCCGTGCCCCGACCACCGCCGCATTCCAAATTGATCGGGAGGGGCAGCAGGAGAGGCAGCAGGAGGGGCGGCAGGAGGGGTCGGCCGGGAGAGGCAGCAGGAGGGGCGGCGGGGGTCGGGCGACCAGCGGCGGTCGGGAGGGGTAGCAGGAAGGGCGGTAGGAGGGGTAGCAGAAGGGACAGCAGGAGGGGCCGGCCGGTGGCCGGGAAGGGCAGGAGGAGGGGTGGCGGGGGTCAGGCGGCCGGGAGGGGCGGCAGGAGGGGCCGGCCGGCGGCCGGGAAGGGCAGGAGAAGGAGCGGTGGGGGAGGAAGACGACGGCGCGGGAGGGAGGGAGTCACGACGCGGGGGGCTCAGGGAAAATAGAATCGAACCGTTTTTTGTGTAACTAGTGGTATTGGTGGGTAATTACGCACCAACTTCACGAGAAGATTCAAAAGATGTGGTTTTGGAGCTGCAAAAGAGGTGCTCCAAAATTCCACCCCTAATTGCAGTACAGCTCCTGAAGCAGACAAGCCGGGGAGGAAGTTTCCTCGAGGGAAGTTTTGTTTTCACCGAGAGATGGCAACATGCGGGACTGCCAACCAATCACGTAAGCTGTAAAATCTAGATCTGATGGTGTAAAAAAATTTACCGACATGGTTGCCGCGGACCTCGCCTCGTTTGTTATATTCTAACTAGGATCATGCCCGTGCGTTGCTACGGGCAACCAAATATTTATACTACAAGACACTGGATTCAACAGGATAATAAAAATATGAAACATGAACAAATATAAAATAAGTATAAGATTTATAGGATGGCTTAAAAATATGAAACACTTACAATATCTGTACACAAAGGTTTATAAGATGTATGCAAGAACCGGATCAATGGCTTCGTCATCATCCCGAACACCTGGTAAACATTGCAAAGTTTCAGAAGCATTCATAGAATAAAGTTGGTTGCCATATTCATTCTTTTTAGCAAACATGGTTGCTATATTCATGTGACCGTAGTTCTCAAAAGAAATACTTGTGGCCATGAAAGACAAGTAGCGGATAGCATTTCTTCAGCTATTTTGATATTTCGAAAGCCATGCTGTGAACAGGAGTAATCAAAGAAAGCAAGGTGATCTCTTCAGAAGGGGTAAGAATAATAGGGAACCATATTATGAGTTCTTATAACATAACCTTGCATTCCAATCAGTTATCTATTTAGAAAGGATAAGATCTTGTTCACTACCACAAGCTTCCAGATTAATTCCCTAGACACTGACTGGTTTGATATGACAATCGACCTGGAGCCTTTTTGGGTTAGCTTAATGGTGAATACATGCATATCAGGGCATACTACATGATAAGCTGACACATTGCATTATACGAATATTGGAACAAGATGACTCACCATGGTGCTAAATAGGACGACAGTGATTGTGCTGGTGATCATTATCGCATTGCCGTGCAGCTGAGCGTGTCCAGATCTTGTGAACTGCTATTCCAAGACGACAACCAAATGATCCTATAGGAAAAAGTCATTACAGCAAAAAAAAGATCTAAACAATTGCTCACATGTTTTCTCCATGTTGTTTTCTCCATGTTATTTTCTCCAAAGGTGTCTTTTTCGTTAAGTTGGACAAGAAAGACAGGGGAAAAACAAAAGCAGCTCTTCCCACCAGAACTAATCCTAGTAAAATTGAGCTTATGCCAATGGATTTTCCAGGTCTGCAAATGGTAAACAACAAAACTGAGTGTTCATAAATAAAAAAAAGGTATTTATAGCTGAAAGTGCATTAAACTGACCTGTCACTGGCAAACTTCCACTTTTCGATATCAAAAGCATCCATACCAACATACAGGAAAAGGAAAATCTCGGCAATGAAGGATAAAGTTGCAAAGGCATGCCTGAGTAGATAAAAAAGTCCAAAGAAAATCAATTGGTATCTTTTTATTTAACTTGCTAAACATTACTGGTGGAATAAATTATGGAGTGAGTATAATTACTTGGTTGTCACTATTGAGCTCTCTGTCACATAATGCCAAGTGTAGCGTGACTTCACAGTACCACAGAAAAACACAGTGAGAATAAGAAAAACAGTGCACAAGTCTCATGGTTAGGGAGGCCTCAAAAAAGGTAAGTGTTACATTGCATGTGTACATGTCTCACATGTGTCGAGATACTACTTGCATCCCAGATAATTTTCAAATATCTCAACTGACAGCGTGCAACAAGTTAACCAGTCAACTTTCAAATAAATATTTGTCATATGGACTTAATGGAATTGTGTACATGTTACACATTGAAACACAGCTAGCTGATAGAATCAGTTGCATCAGGAGAAAATTCTTACTCAATTAGACGTAGTAAGAAAGATAGTAACTCTTTTTTTAAGTAAAATAAGATAGTAACTAATGTTAAAATTTAGCAAGTTGTTGACTCCAGATTTCGACACAAGTAAAATCGGCATCAGGAGAGGAAGAAATTAGAAGATGCGGCAAGATGCAAGGACGACAATTGGAGATCGGCCGATTGGTGCTACAGTCAAGGATCGGTTGGTTGGTGCTACAGTCGAGGATCGGCCGATTGACCTTTGGAGTTCCGCCTCGCCCGACCTTAGTTTCCAAGGTCGGAGTAGTCTGAACCCTCGACATATGGGTCCTAGTCGGTTGTCCCTTGCCGATGAGGTGATCGGCCGATTAGGAGGTTGGAATAGTTGGGCCAGTGTGGGCCTAAAAAGGATTATGAAGATGAAGAGGGAATCAGCCCATGAAGCGCGTGATAATCGACCTAGTGCGAATCGTACTTGTAAATATTCATTTTCTGTTTAAATTTAGAGATAGAGTTCTAGTCGGATAAGAAGTCGTTTGTAACAGGTTATAAATAGCCACCTTTGTAGATCTATAATCATCATCAACTCAATACAACAAACTACTATTTTCTCGTACTTACTTTCAAGCAGGTGACTTCGCCAAATACTTTTCTTCTTTTTCACGAGTTCGTACGAGTTGGCGGGGCTGCATCAACTTGACCTCCGGCCGATCTTGTAAGTTCCTCTTATCGAGTAAATTCTAAGCTTTAACTTCGGGCGCATCGCTGTCGTTTCGTTTAGATTTATTCATCAGTTATCGATACTTACTAGAATTCTAGGTTTTGCCTGTTGTTCTAGTTTTATCACCAGTTATTCAGCTAGGAATCGACAATTTCGATTTTTTTCTCGTACTTCGTCATTTAATCTACTTATTTTACGCATAGCCGATTAGATCTGTTCCTAGTGTTGTTGCTGTAGCGCTGTCTAGATTACTCCCGCAGTTTTCTTTATCAACGCTGCCTGGTAATCGGCTGTGCCATAGCCGATTTCTTTATTACGGCAAATCGGCCGATTCGCTGATAAGCTTTCTCGAGATCGGAACCTTAGCCGATCACAACCTCTGAGATCTGACACGTCTTTTTCCTTGCCAATCAACAGGTCAGATTGGCTGGCACGCCGCGTGAACCGCACCAGGGCGATCACCCGAACAGGAGCTAAGCAGATTCTCCCGGGTCGTGTGTCCGACGCTGGGAATTCGATCAACCGATTTCTGGCGCCAATACAAGTATTGTTTTACAACATTAGGGGTTGCACGAAGCACTGACAAGGCAGAAATTTTTTATATAAATATAACTTTGAGATGTACATTGTGATTGCACCATCACAACAGCTCTCTCTCCTTCCTTCATTATTTTTGGGACCTTAGGCAGTGCTGGACAAACGTGTCCTGAAAAAAACATAAATTTGATTCAATCTCACACGTCACAACAGAACATTTTTCTCATCCAATACATGTTGTTTTCAGGCTTCACAAGAACATTATGAACACTACTGAGAAGAGCTCTATAACAGTTAATCATTTGAATAAAGATTATGGTGCAATTACCTTCATTAACAAAGAAGGTTGATCCTTCTTATGGAGATTCTTCAACTATCGATTCATCAAGTAGCTTGATTTTGTACTTGACTGTACAAATACATAAACAACGCACGGGTACGGAAACTTACATCTCCCCATGGCAACACACGGGCAAGCCTACAGTCGTTACCCCAGCGCATTATTTCTCTCAATGGTATAAATTTTCATCAAGCATGCATATAAACAGTTTCATCTAACAATACTATTAGATTTAGACACTGATGCCGGTGATTGTTAATCTCCGTCGGGTCTAAACAACCATATCTCCATAGGCATCAAGATGGTGATCTAATCTTAATGGTAAAGACGACAACCATATCTCCACAGGCATCAAGATGGTGATCTAATCTTAATGGTAAAGATGTGAATAATGTAATGCTAATCCGTTTAAGTACGAACAAAAAAGGGACAGGCTGCACATCACCGGCGGAGATTAACATTTGGCCCTTTCCTGGCATCACCGGTGGCGGCTACACATCAGGGACAGCAAGGGCAGCCGATTAGTTGAGGGCTCCTCTTCTACAGGCTCTTCTCGTGCTTGGCCTTGTGGAGCTCCATGACCTAGTCGACCAGCATCTCGACGGTGAGGCCGAAGCACTGCTCCTTCCAGTAGGTGCTCTGGTAGATCTTGGAGGGCACAATCTGCTCCACCAGGAGGATGCCGGGGACGCCACCGTGAGGAGGTGCGGCGGGCACAGCGCCACCGCCGCGGCCGACGGCGCGGACCCGTGCAGGCACGTGGTGGCCGTCGCCGTCACCGCCGCCGACGTTGAGTGGTGGTGCGCCGACGTGAAGTGCGCCCGCTTGGACACTCGCAGCGGTTCCCAATCCTCCCGCGCCGCGACCACGACGCGGCGGTGGCGTAGACAGCTGATGGGTCACCGAGGAGGGAGCAGAGGAGGGCGGCTTGGAGGCGACGGACGATGGGGTTGGAGATGACGGCGCCGGCGGGGTTCAAGGCTACGGACAGCGACTCGTTTTGGGGGGATGCCAGGGTCGGCGGCACAGGCGAGGCGGCGGAGGCACGGATGCATGTGGGATGGTGGCGTTGGCAGAGGCAATGGCAGCGTGGAACTGGGGAGGCAGGCGGAGGGACGGCTCGGAGGGGTGGAGGGGGATTGGACGGAAGGAGATGCTCGGGGCGAGGGCCACGGATGGAAGGCGCACGACGTACGGCGAAAAAGTCTGGATCGGACGGCGCAAATCGCCTCTAGTGCGGGACGAAGTCGAGCGGAAGGAATGACGTACGAAAAAATGTCTTCCTTTTGCTTTTTTTAGAGTAGAGATTATGTATCTTTATAAAAAAAAGAAAAGAAAATCAGTGAGTTTTCACAGTGAAAACGGGCTGCATCGGGGGGCTCTTCTAGCAGGCATCCAATTCACCGCCTGGATGGCCCGTGGAACTCTTCCGCGCAGAAGAAGGTCGCGGGAAATGGCCGGGAATTTGCAGGAAATTAGGCTTCCAAACTAGCCTTTAGATGCATGTTATATCGCTGCGCCGAACAGTTTTGGAATCATTGCTCTATTCCGTTCCCCTCCCCCTCCAGCCGTCGCCCGTCAGGCACCGTCACAGGCTCACAGCTAGCGTGCGCGCGCACGCAAAAAGGCCTCTCCGTCCCCACCTCCTCTTAGCAGTCACCAGTTAGCACCATCCCCCAATCGGCACGAGCCAAAGCCCCGAGCACACACAAAGAGCCGCCTCCAACCGCTTCGCCTCCGCTTGCGCCGCCGGCCATGTCGCGCTTCTTCCGCGGCGCTGCCCTCGCCGCCGCAGCGGCCGGGGGCCTGTCCTCTGCAGTAGTCTCGTGGAACCTCTCCTCGCCCCTCCCGCTCTCGGCCTCCCCCTCCTCTTCCCCGTCGACGTCCGTCGGCCCCGCCGCCGCTGCCACCGGCCACCTCGCCCTCGTCCGCGCACACCCGGGCCTCCGCGAGCTCGGCGCGATGCTCACACCGGCCTCCTTCTTCGTCGACGCCACCCAGGCGCTCCTCGCGGGCGCTCTGCGCTGCGCGCCCCTCTACCCCAGCACGCTCCGGCAGGGCCGCGACTACCTCACTGCGCAGATCCTGTCCGCGGAGTCGGAGGGCCACGCGGCGTCGGAGGAGGCGGCGATGGACCGGATCAACATGGCCCTCCTCGACGCGCGTGACGGCCACCTCGACGACGCGAGCGACGCCATCGCGCGCCTCGCCGCGGAGCGCCCCGGCGACACCACCTCGCGCCTCTACGCTGCCGCGCTTTGCCACGTGCTCGGCCGACACGAGGAGGGGACGCGGTGGCTCCACGACGCCGCGGTGCCCGACCTTTCCCGCCTCGAGCACAAGATGCCGTTCGTTGAGGGCGTCCTTGTCTCCACGGTCGGCTCCGCGCCGCGCGCCGTCGCGGGCTCGGAGGAGCTGGTCTTGCGCACCACGCTCGGGCTGGTGGAGCTGACGATGTGGTCCATTTTCCAGCACGGCGATCTGCCGGAGAGGCTTCAGGTGTTGGCGTTGATGGTATTCTTGCGGGGGGGCCGTAGCGAGGAAGTTAGGCAGAGATGATGGACCAGCACCGCCGGAGGGATCTCAGGACGCATCGTCACCCCAAGCTTCCTAGCTAGGTGATATGAGATCAACTAAACAATTTCATTCAGATACTTCGATTCTTACGTGTTCACATGATTCCGGTTGCGAATTTGCTTTGTTCTATAGAGTTTGCCTCGGCTGCCACTCGTGTTTAATTTGCTTGTTCAGACCATGACCATTGTGCTAGATCGAAACGATATCCATCCCACAGATCTGAATATGTTGCTACACGGTTCCAATTCAAGTGTTTAATTAGTTTAGTGTCTGGTGTATGTTTTCCGGTATGAAGAGTGTTTATTGTAGTGTTAATTTTTAACAATGATTTGATGGTAGAGGTGACCAATTGAACATGTAATTAGTTGCATTAGGAGATGGGTTAAGGAAATTCTTTTAAATGACATATATTGCTCTGCAGGAAAAATTGTTTAATGTAATAATTTCCCCTCGTAAGAATGGATGAAATTAAAATATGCAACTCTTGTGTGTATTTGAGATCTTACAGTAGGATATGGCACAATGTATTTGATAGTTGTTCATGTGGTTAGGGTTGGTAATCAAAGCCTGTTATATTTGTTAAGATATTTCATTTGGCAAATCAACAGGTGGGCCTCACTGTTAAGGACTGATAGAATGTCCATATAAACCTGCAATTTTCCATATTTGCAATGCAGAGTGAAGACAACGTTCAAACAAGTTATTGACCATCTATTCCTCTATGTTTAGAATATCGAGAGAAAATTAATTATGTGTCTTATGTTTTGAATCTAACACACATTTATATTAGAATTCTGAAACTGACGACGTCCCGTATTTCCTTTTTCTTGAAAACTAGTGTGGATGGTAACATTACCTAGCAATAATTCTTTTCTGATAACTACAACATGATCATGTTGCATTTCAATTCAATTTTTCCATGTATATGTAGCATCAGTTATTTCAAAACTCCACCTGTTGCCATCCAGTTAGCCCTTGTCATTTACTGTGGACTAAAGCACTGAGAATTATTGTTTTCGCAGATCTATTGTCAGTTCCAAAGCCCATTCAGATTTAGGTGGACTACTGCGAGATGATTCTTTGGCTAAAGACTGAATACTCGATTTTTGTGAAATGCTAGTCTCCCGATTCTTTGGAATGCTGTATGGAGTTCGGATTAATATTGTTAACCAAAACTGTAATGCAAGTTTTGACATTTAACCTCTTGCCCTCACCATATTTCACGTTTATCTTGGTGTTATTCATGTGTGCCATGAATTGATACGAAAATACTGCTTCTTGTTCTTTTTTTGCTGAGTCAGCCGTATGAAGGCTGTATGACTTACTGAATATGCTGTGAAAATATTCATGATATATTTGTTTTTAAGTATTGTCGTCCCTTTATCCATTTTAAATATAGTTTGCGTAGATATAGCTTCTGTTAGATTATTATGCGAACAGAGCTGTATCTTGTGTTGTTCGATCTTCTTTCTGGTGTCATTTTCCATTGTTTTGTTTTTTCTAAGGCATTATTAGTTTACTTGCTAGCCATAGCCACACATAATCGTAACATATTTATGAGAAGGTTTTTGTTCTTTTCTGTGATTTGAATCAGTCAATTTTTCCCTTCCTATATGAAAATATTTTTTGATACAAAGCAAGTCTGATAATATTGTCAGAGAACTTCATATATTATTGTGGATGCTTCTCATGATCTTTAGTCAATTCATCTTGCCAGTTGTGCAGCGTATTTGATTTGTTTCTTCTTTGGTCAATTTATCTCTTAGGCACCACCAAGACCACCATCAGTTCAGCAAATTAAAACACTAATAATTCTTAATGAGAAATTGACATCTCTTACAACATCAAGGCTCCCTTTTCTTCATGAGACATTGAAACAGAAATGGGATTATCTTAAGACTTCAGAGAGCTGCAAACAGCAAAATGCGAAAAACAATTTGTCGGAAAAGCAAAAGCTGCATACTGTTTGTGAATTGACTCGGGGCACTCTTTGTTTACAAACTATTGATGAACCTTCCATTTGTCTTTTGTTAAAAAAATTTCTAAGATTGCGTGACATCTTATTATTTCTCTTAGGCAGTAAAAACCGCATATGTTTCATGCAAAAGGCATGACTGCTACTCCATCCGTCCCAAATTGTAGGTCGTTTTGTCTTTTCTAGGTGTATAGCTGTTGCTATGCACCTAAATATAGTGTATGTCTAGATGCATATAAACATCTATGAACCTATAAAAGCTAAACAACCTACAATTTAAAACGGACGGAGTACATTTCTTACCTTTTTAAGAATATTCTTCAGCCAATTGGAAATGCCTACCTTGTGATTAAACCTCTGGTACCTTTTTAGGCAGATGGGGTTGCATAATTGAATAATCCAGATTCAAGCACATGCATCCTTTGAGATAAAAAGATAATTCAGCCGAATTGAATAATTATTAAGTATAGAGTGAAGTAAAATGTCCGCGCAAATTCCAATAAACAAATAAGCAATGGCACCTTGTTCACAATAGAGATGAAGTCAAATGTGTGTGACAAACTACATGAGGAAGTATACTTAAGCAGATGACTAATTAAGTCCTTTTAAACAAACCTACCCCTACCATTCCCATTAACAAAATGAGAACTGGCCAAATATTACGCATTGATTTCCGAAGCACACTCTCCCAGTAGACAACTTCTCCCTCATGAGCACAAAGATGATGGGATGGCATTTGGTCTCCTCCACGACCCAAATTTGCAATATGAGCTGCAAGAAACTTGAACCAATCCACTATCTCCTGGCAACAGAATAAAGGGAGATGAAATAAATAAAGAAGCAATAGCTTGTCTATGAATCTCATGATTAGTTTTAGCTATATAGTGCACAATCGAATTCTGGGCCTGTATTCGTACAGGTCAATTATTCAGCAAGTACACGGTACCATGCATATCAAAACACTACAGTGAATTAACCTTTCAGCAGGTCAGCGTACATATCACATAAGTGGCTCCTAATGGATTCAGGAGCGCATGACTGCCATGGGTGTGAGGTTCATGCCAGAAGCCTGTTTACATATAGGAACCTCTCAAACACTTCAACAGTACAGAATCAGTTACCATAGTTAAGATATCTACATTCTATGACCCCGCAACTCCGGCGACATATGAACAAACAGAAATTTTCATCAATAGTATCACTTTTGTTTGCCAGTTCATTTTTCGTACCACTAACATAATTTTGTCTATTTGACTTCTTTCATCACAAAATAAAGAGAACTTGGGCTTAAGTGTACAGATGGAAATGGGGCTCCCCGATCCCATGAGGTATATTTTTTGCTATTATTCTTAGAAATTGATTAACGCGACAGATGTGATGAGATATATTTTATTGGTATTACTCTTAGAACTTGATGAATGTGACATTATTTTTTTTCAAACACGCAAGAGAGCTGTGTATCAATATATTAAGAAGAGTAGGGTTTAAAGAAAACCCCAAAGTTACAGCACACGTTATGAAAAAGGGCAAACCTGTGCAGAAAGCCCCTAGCAAAAATAGGAACTATACTTTCCTATCAACACAAAACCTAAACCAGATCCAGGACCCAGGCTGCTCTTGTAAGGGCACTAGGGCGAGGAGAAAGGAAATTCCTCTAGCCCCTGCCATGGCCCAAAGACGTAGCTCTTCTCTTATGACTTCGTGAACTCCATTCAAATCAGGGCAAAGACCATCAAACACACACCAGTTACGATGGTTCCAAACAGTCCATGCACCTAGAATGATGATAGAATTTAGCCCTTTTCTGACCTGACTTGAAACTCTCTCACTTGCTTTTTCCCACCAGTCATCAAAAGAAGTTACATCCTGTTGTGGGGTAAGAATTTGCAAGCCCACCATTTGAAGCAGCCTGAACCAGACTTGCTGAGTAAAAACACATGAGACAAGCAAGTGATTTATTGTTCCATCCTCTTGGTTGCAAAGGGGACACCGATCAGGATGTGGGAGACCCCTTCTGGATAGATGATCTGTTGTCCAGCATCTGTTGTGTGCAGCCAACCACAAGAAGAATTTGCACTTGCCCGGGGCCCAACTTTTCCAAATCCTATCACAAGGTCCAAACTAAGTAGACCCAATAAACAGAGTGTCGTAGGCAGACTTCGCTAAGTACTGTTGTTTTGAAACTTCTTGATTTTGAAGAAAGTCTGCACATTTGAAGAAAACATTGATCAAAAACTAAGTTATCACTATGAGGTTATCCATAGAATTACTTCAAGAAATTAACTTACCACCATGAGATTCTCCCACATTGCTTGTCATCCTTCAACCATATTTCTTTTTTCATTCCATTTTAACCCACTTTGCATTCTAGCCGCTTTGAGCATTTTGTAGTCTCTCTTAAGCTGACCTTCTTTATCTTGAATATATACCTTTGTGTACGAGACAGACTTATTTCTCAGATGGAACTCCTTCACCATCTTGTTCCATCCTTCAGTGTTCCAACCATTATCACTTCTATAGCCACTATCGTTATACTCATGGAGAATTTCAACAAGGGATTTCTCAAGAGTTGGGTTCCAATCCGCTCTTTATTTTACTACATTAACAATGGTCAAACATTAGTAATAGAAATTTCATAGCATCAATAATACAAAATTGACAAGAAAGCACGAAGAAACATTAAACACCATACCTCTTGGTGAACCTCCACTCCTCTTTGCCCCACTGCATTTAGGAGAAAGCTTCTTTTTAGTAGCACTTGCTGTAGGCAGGAACCTACACAATTTTGGCGACCCCCTTGCAATCACATTGAGCTTTGGGGAGCCTTTTCCAACCATCGCTTTCACAGAAAAACTTTATTCATCAACTTATTCATGATACAAGCTTATTAACTCATTACAACCATAAAAAATAGCTTATTAACTAATTAACTTATTAAAACTTATTCATGAAGACTAATTTACATGTTGCTGGTACTGAACCCACATTTCTTGAGCGATGGTATCTCTCAAAGCATTGCTTTGTGCAGTGCCTGGGTCATTGAGGTTATCACCATTGGGTAGAGAAACAAAGTGTGTTGGATCGATATTATCCGGCTGATGATCCAACCATTCCTCATCTCCATGAAGTAATCGGATTAGATTGTGGAAGATGGCAGTAGCTACAGGTATTTTCACTTGATTTTCCAACGTTTGGAATGTGGCAACTTTGAGAATGGGGAAGCGCTTCTTAAGCACCCCCAAAGTCCTTTCCACATGGTTCCTCAGTAGTGTGTGGTGGTGGTTGAAGAGCTCCTTTGAGTTTTGTGGTCTTCGATGTCCAGCTCCAAATTATTTCAAATGGTATTGAACCCCTCGATATGGAGCGAGAAAAGATGGAGTATTTGCATACCCTCCATCAACTAGATAGAATTTGCCTGGAGGTACCTGGAAGTCCTTGCTCATAGTTGATCTTAGCACTCTGGAATCTGTAGCTGATCCCTCCCATCCACTAGAAATAAAAAGTGATGTTGAGATCGAAATCACATGCCACCATCATGTTTATGCTTAGTGTGCCCTTCCTATTACTAAAAGGAGAATGCTTCTCAGGGATCTGGAAATAGGAATATGAGTTCCATCAATGGCACCGAGACAGTTCTTGAAGAACGAATAGTATCTAGAATTATCTTGGATTTTCAAATGCACTTGATTAGGATTGGGGACTGGAGGAAATGGTGAGAAAGTGTGGGAATGACCTTCTTGAAGAAGTGGTTGATGTGACAATGGAAGGTGTCGTTGTTGTGCCCAAAGGTCACTACGAGATCCTCATATGAGGCGTTGCGACTTAACATGTATAGGAAGAAATCCAACTTCTCCTTCACCGTAATCCTTGTATCAACAACGAGCCTTTTCCTTATAAGATAAGTCTCCACCTCTTTGAAGATGTGGGGTTCCATCCTAAATGTAACTTGACAGTTCTTGACATGTTCCTTAAGGAGTCGACGAACCTTAACCTCTCTTATTTCTACAGATGTATGGCGTTTCTTCTTTACTCCTCCTTCTCTAGCAGAACCCATCAAATATAAGGTAGGGAATAGAAACATCATCATGACATCATCTTCTTCCTCCCTCCTCTTTCTAATACGATCTCGCAAAGAGATACTCATTGCAAACTAAAGCATATAAATTTAAAATTAGATAGTGAAAGGATCTTGTGATGCCTAGAGGGGGGTGAATAGGCTCACTATAAAATTTTCCTGAATAACTCGCAGCGGTATTAGATACGTCGTAACTTCTGACACTGTGCTAGAACTTTCGATGGATCGGAACTTTCGGTACAGGGGTGGAACTTCCGACGGCAGGAAGTGAGCTGAACAAAATTCAAAATTAAACTTTAATCTGCCAATTCTGTTTGAATCAAAAGATGATAAATGATGAGTAGAGACTACTACAGCTGATAGATATGCAAGGAACTTCACAAATTTATAGATCAACTCAAATCAAGCTTCTAAGTCAATATGAACTCAATGAACACAATAAGCACATGAGACAAAGGATTTATTTACCAAAGTTCACTTCCACAAAGGAAGCTATGTCTCTGTTGAGGAGCTCACAAAGAGCCGGGTCCTCACTAACTCTTTACCTCTCTCAATCAACCACAAAGGAGGATTGAGTTACTTACTATGAATCCACAAATGATGGGGTGATACAAATGTTCCCGAGCCCACCACACAAAGAGGGTGCTCAAACAGGTGACACCTAACCGTCTAGAAACAAGCTTCAAGAGTAACAAACGCGAATCGAAGGCCGGATATGCTTCAAGTGCTCTTGAGATGAACTTGTTGAACCTCACACTCAAAGCTTCAAGTCTCACACCTCCAATCTTGCTCTCACCCAATCCCTAGCTCAAACTCTCAAGGATTTAGCTCAAAGAGGGAGTGGGAGGTGTATTGAATGTCTATGGGGTGTGTTGCTTGAGTTAGGTCAGCAGCAATGAAGGAGAGGGCTGAGGGGGTATTTATACCTGAGCCCTAAAAACTAGCTGTTACAATGCTATTATGTGCTTGTCGGAACTTCTGACACAGGGTCGGAACTTCCGACATAGTTAAACTAAAATGGCTAGGAACCTCCTTTCGGAAGGTATAAGAAACTTCCGGTGCATATTATCGGAACTTCCAACACAAGGTCGAAACTTCCGACAGTGTCAAATTAAATCCACTAAGCATCCCCGGTTAGAAGTTTCTGAAAACATCCGGTCGGTGTCGGAACTTCCGACCCCCTTGTCGGAACTTCCAACACTCACAGCAATTGTGAGAAAATAAGTATGCAAGTGAGTGAATTGTGTCTTCTCAATGGGTGGTTAGCATCTCAAATAAGCACTTTAATATCTTCAAGCTATCCATCTGCATCCCCGTTTATAATACGGTGTTGCTATACTCAATTTCAAAATTAGAAATTATAGAAAAGTTTTCTTTTAAGCTCAACACCATTCTTTATTTAAAATTGGGGTTCTTTTCTTACACTTTTGCACTTTTTTAGAATTTAAACATGTCAATCACTCGATAAAGTCATTAGTCCCTTAATCATGCATGTCATCAACACCAAAATCCACTTAGGGGGCTAAATACACTTTCATATAGAAGCTAAATAGATAAAATGGAAGGCTAAACATGATAATTTTACTCATTGCAATAGAAAAAATGAATGGCTGAACAAGTTAAATAGAAAAAATGAAAGGCTTAAACGTAGACAGAATTAAGTACCTCCTAGAGTTCGTACCGGATCCCAGGAAGGTGCAGGTTCACCTTCCCCAACTCTAATTGGTGCTGGAGAGATCTACAAGAAATAAGAAAAGGGTATATTGTTTAATGCAAAATATGTTATTGTTTAAGAGTTCAGCACAAAATCATAATTAGCGCTCTATCAGATGTACTCTGCATCGCATAGCTAACCAAGTATGCAATCCCTTCGAAGATCAAGGCTGAACATAACATCTGTTAGTAAATGTGGCACCCCTAATTAATTCTCAAACCTTGATATCAAATGACTTTGATAGACATCTTCTGTTAGGCGCCAAATATGCCAAACGACTAGTAAAAACATAAATGTTAACATCTGCCATGGTATAGTTTTGGGTCAGAGGAACTCTCCTCTCTTTGCTGGGAAGCTAGCATTTGACATCTGCCATGGCATGTGCCATGCTTCTCCAACAAATGTAAAAGAGAATGGCCAAACGTTGGAAGGATGGGAGTATCAGGAGGCCCCTAGACTGCGGAACACCCTTGTTAAAAAAACCCATTGGATAAACACCCTTGCCACCCTTGATTGTGACAATAAACACAATACATTGCACGGTTATTGCAACTCGCAAGAAACAATAACAGTTAACAGCACCAAGATCACAACCTGGAGTTAAGTAACAAGACCAAACGAGGATCAAAGGGAAAGCAACAAAGAGAGCCAAAACAATGGATTGGTGACCACAGCAGAGAATAGGAAACAAGTAATGTTTTGACCTACCTAATCTTTTGACTTGAAAATCAGAATCAATTATGAACTAAATAGTGTGATGCCCAATCATTGTCAAGAGACAACAAACCTCACACAGAATCACAACCTACCGCATCGAAAATAACCATATCAATCAAATTGTATCCTGAGGCCTGAGAAGACAGAGCCCAGAAAAGGAGATGCATGTATATAAACCAATCCCTTGATGAACTAAATATACACGTGAGTTGCCATTACAGGAATGTTCACTATTATGGCAACAGAAGCAACTCAGGGAAAAATGCATAAACTAATTCCAAGACAGAAAGTTCTATATGAGAAGTTGAGACTTGATTATTTTCCCCTCCAAAAATTCAGGATGGTACTCTTGCTACAAGACAGGGCTTTTGTACTCCAATACCTACGTATGCAGTCCTAATTCATGGGAGTATCCCTAATTTGTGAATGCATCTTCAATGCAAAATCACCTCTCAATGTTGAGATTCCGATATGGTACTTTTTCTAGGTAAAACCAAGTCCAGGCAGGCTCTAAACATTGCAAGCAGCGTTAGCAAATGCAAATGCAAATGCCAAAAAAAACTCTTTTTTACATAAAACTTATCAGAGATGCAGTTGGTTGGCGGTGTGTACACCGGTTTTATTTATGATCTCATCAAGACACAAATAACTGGTTGGCTCAAGGTTTTGTAGTAAAAATTGAACTCATCATATTTGGTTTAGAAAGTCTGCTGGGCCTTGAGGAAGACAAGGAACAATATAGCATTTGAAATTAATGTTCTCAAAGAACAGGATCATTGATATTCTTCATTTATATCATTTATGCAGGAACTCAAAGTTTGTTGAGAATGGGAATTAGACCTCAAAGTTTGTTGAGAATGGGAATTAGACATGATGGACACAATGTCATTTGGGGATGAGCAACAGAGCTTCAACCATCATCAGGGTGCAATAAAGAAGTCTAGAGTAGGAGGTTGAGATAAAAGCTGATATAGTTTGGGTTGATGTGTGCAGTTTAAGTTGAATCATTTGTGCTGATGCTGTCAGGCTGGTACCCCAGGCTGGTACCCCTGCTCTAATGAACCTCGCCCACAGCAAACAAGAACCGGCCAGCCCGGCCTGGCTACCTAGATCGGCGAATCCATACGAACCTCGCCCACCAACCAAATCGCCAATGCAAAACAGCGACACGCCCACCAACCAAAGAAGCGCAACAAGGGAAACTTCCGGCTATGAAGAATAAGAACGCGAGGATGGGAGAGGGGAAGGAAGAGAGGGAGGCGCTTACCGGTGAGAAGGTGGCGGAGAGGGTGAAGGCTGGACGGGAGCCGGTCGCCGTTGGGGATGTGCCACGCCACCACGCCGTCACCTCGCGCCGCGACTTCTCGCCGCCGCCTCGTCACCTCGTGCGCCGCCAGCGGAGCCCTCGCATCCCCGCGTCTCGCCTCAGCGCTCGTGGATTCGTTCCGAGGGTGAGGAGGTAGGTTGTGATCCGGGCCGTGGAGTGTGGGAGGAGTCCAATCCAGGCCGGTTTTCTTTCCAAGCCGGGCCAAAACGAACAGCTTTTTCAATGCAAGCTGGCTTCGAATCGGGCCACTCCAAACCATCCGGAACGGGCCTCATTCCGGGCCATTCTGAGGAAACCGAACAGGCCCAGAATGTAAAGAGAGATGTTCAACTAGCAGTTTTGTTAGCAGCTGCAATATTGGTTGAGCCGCATTTGGTTGGGCCAACAAGTCCATATGATACGGGCCAATAGACCAGTGACCATTCCCTACATTTTTTTCCTCTTTTGTTTTTCAATCACTTTATGAAAAAAGAAATCTATTTGTCGCCTCAACTATGGATGGAGTTCGATTTACCACCCCAGAACGAAATACCAGATGTTGGCCCCTTCAAATTTTCCGTTTTGACACCATGTGCAATTTCGACACAGTCATGGTGTCCCCACTTGTCATTTGTTCTAAAAAGTGTGAAAAGAAAACTCAAGATTTTCCTTGAAAATGTGGTTCAGTATAAGCATTTGTACTATACAGAATTAACAAAAGGACATTACTAGTTAACTTATCGTGTACTACAAATTGCATTACCAATTTACCATGCATGTCGCTTCTGTTCTAATGAACTAGAACCAAACTAAGATAAATATGTACTCTACACAGCTCTGATTTAGATTGAAAGTTCAGTAGAATGCAGTTGAATGCAAAGTTATCAACATACGGAAAGGACTTCATCAGTTAGAAATTGTGAAATCTGCATTCCGGCTTAGAAAAACAAGGGTCAAAGCTACCTACTTTAGATTAGAACAGAGAGCTTATGATAAAATGAATGTACTGTAAGTCTGTAAGTCTGCAAGAGCTTGAGGACACATCAGAATCACAAAGGAGTAAGGATTTCTGATTTTATTTCATAGCTAGCCGGCATTTCTACATTCAACTTTATGAAATCCAATATTAAAAGAAGATTCCAGAAACTGAAAGTACACTATCTTGTGGCAGATAAAGTTCAGATAATACTAATAGCATTGTGCTAGAGGAATCAGCAATCATGATACTATGGGGGCATCTGGGATCTGATCAGAAAGACAAAAGTTCAGGTAATTTACCCGGACTCATAAAAAATCAACATATCATGAGTTTATGACAAATCACTGTTCTCAGCAATAAAAAATACGTGTATTTCAAATGGCAATACCATGTCACTGAACAGTCATAATGAACTAGAAAATTATGCAGATAGCTAGATACCGAATTATTATTAAAAAAACGTCCATTATCCAAAGATGACATACATTGCAAGTTATGTGAAAGGCTGATTTCCTCACTAGAAAAGCAGAGAATTTCAAATGCTAATTTATCAGGGCATGGAAGGATGAACAATAAGTGAGCCATCATTTAGTAAATGTGAAATCCACATTCAGGCTCATAACTTTAAGGCTAACACAAACTTTAGACAAACATAGAGACAAACAATGAGTTTGGGTACTGCAAGAGCTTAAGATTATGAAATAGTCACATTTCCAATTCCATGCACATCTTCTGCATAAGTCCATGAAAACCAACAAACAAAACATAAAAAACACATAGAGTAGTGAGAAGAGGTATAAGAAAAGGAGGCTTGCTAAATGATCTCACAAATATTTATTCCCATTAAAAGGAAGCTTTCCTAGCTTCGGTGTATGGACCACGCCATAGCATTATACTAGGATGATGAGCAATCATCACATTATGACTGTAATGTGTTAAGTACCATATCACACTAGTTCATCTTCAATGCAACTCCAATTCCATGCTGTATTGAAATAAGGAAAAAACAGAGCACTAGCAAACACATTTCCAAGCTGAAATAATGAAAATCCGAGCTACTTTCTGTTTTGCATTCAGTTAACAAAACCGAATGGAAAGTGGAAACTACAAGGCACTGGAAAATTGGAAATGCATGGTAGTATGCAGGTTCAGCAATTGAAGCAGTACATTGCGATTTCGACGACTATCTGACTCTGCAATTCTGCATATTGCAATCAACAACTACCTCACTTTGAATACTGCAACCAGAAGCTACCTCACTCTGAACATTGCAATCAGAAACTACTTCACTCTGAATACCGCAATCATTGATTACCTGCTCTGAACATTGCAATCAGAAACTACCTCAACACGCCACCTAACATGATCTCAAGCAAATCCACTTACGGATCATAGGAAAGCTGAAACACCTGTTGCTGCCTCAAGGGAGAAGCCAAACTGGAGCAGATTGGTCCAATGGGTCTGGCCTCGGGAAGCAGCGCTGGACATGGCCGCCTTCTGACCACATCCCGTTGTCGCTGCAGGGGTAGTGATTCACATTGCCATTGCCGAAGATCACCGCATCGTCATAGAACTTTCCATCATCCAAGAAGTAGATGCCTCCCTGGAGGTACTCATCCGCCTTGTAGGATCTGGAGCAGCCATGCCCGACGAACAGCATCTGGTCACCCAGCGTGTCCAGCTCGCTCCATTCGAAGGGGTACAGATCGACGGGGAAGTTGGCGTCGGCGTCAGCAATGTTCCGTTCGATCCCCCGGAACACCTTGAACTTGGACGTCGGCTGATTAGGATGAGGCGTGAACCTCACGACCATGAGAAGCTCCTCGCGGGACACGACGAGGTAGCGAGCGCGGACGTACTGGTCGTGGAGGCGTCCACGGGGACGGAACCGGAGCGTCTCCCACTTTGTTGTCAGCATGTTCTCTTGAAGCCGGAATGGCTTGCACAGGCGGAGATGTTCGCCCTGGGTGACGAAAGCGAAGGCTCCACTGTAGAGGTAGAGGACGTCCTCAACATCCAATGCAACGTCGCCATCGCCTGGTGGCACGAAATCAAAGACCCACCGCCAATTCTTGCGCCAGAGCGCGACGCAGCGATGGCGTGGCGGCAGGGCGGCTACGACGCTAGGGGCTGGGTTCCGCCAGGATGTGACGATGGCGGCGCCAACGTAGTTCGTGTGTTCCGGCGAGGATGAGAGCGCGGCGACGTGGATGACCATTCTGTGGACGTATGGATCGGTCCGGCGCCGGAGCTTTCGCGGGAGGTCGCAGACGTTGCCGGTGCGGATGTTGAGGGCCTTGTGGGGGCGCAGCTCGCGGGTGTCGAGGAGGAGCCAGGCGCCGTCGTGCGAGCCGAAGCAGCGCGCCTCGAGCGGGGTGATGTTGAGGAAGTGGTGGACACGGCAGCCGCTGAGGACGCAGGCGACGCGGGTGCTCCCGACGGGGAAGGGCGCGCGAAGGAGGAGCCACGGGAGCAGCCGCCGCTGCGGGAGCAGTTGCCCCACCAGCTGGTTCCGCTGCCGGCGAATCATGTTACGCCACGCGCGGCACACGAGGGACATGCGGCCGTGGTCGACGCTGCACGGGATGTGCCTCAGGATCAGGCGCTGGGTTTCCTCGGGGAGTTCCTCCATGGACAGGGCCTGCGGAGGTGGGGGCGCAGCCATGGGTTCGCAGGATGGGTGGGAACCGGAGGGTGAGGATGGAGGTGGAGTTGCTGCTGCCGAGAGCAGGTTGGCGGAAGAAGAAGAGGAGGCGGTGGAAAGGGGGAGGGCGTTGCGCATGCGCTGAGGCCTGAGGGATTCGAATCCCCTCCCTTTTGTTCTGGTGGAGAAGCCGGCGGCGGAAGAGAGGAAGAAGACAGCCTGTGTTGACGTGTTGTCGCTGGCTCTGGCCGTGGAAGTATTGTTGGGTTGGGCCGTAGTTATTTGGGTTTGGACTCTGACCATGCGCAAGCTTGGACCCTGACCGTGGAGGGAAAGTAACTTGGCCCATGTCACATATTTGCGTGTATGCACGACGTGGAATTAGTTTTTTTTTCTTTTGATGGAAATGGATCTACTTATCAGTTATCACATTCAGAAGGTGATGATTTAAATCTAATGTTCATGTTTTGATATTTGCCACACCAATTTGTAATTGTATCAGTGTTTCAAATTTCCATGTGAGGCGTAATGTAAAATTTGCGAGTTGCAAAGCCACACAAATTGTGTACTACAGAATTATCGGTATAACACAGATATTTTCCAGGTTACGTTGTGTGCGCTGCAAATTGCAATTCAAGGTTACATTTGTCATGATGAACTAGAATGATAATCATTCTAATCTGAATTCGTTTTGATTTTTTTAGCTACGTAACTATTGCTATATATCTAAACACAATACATATCTAGGTGCATAACGAAAATTATGTATCTTTAAAAAGTCAAAATGAATATTAATTTAGGACGGAGGGAGTACTAAGATATATAACTGATTTCTGCGATCTAACTGATTTCTGCGATGTTTAGATCCCTTGGCGACGACGTCCTCCGTCAAGAACCCGTCTTCGTCGCGGAGCAGCTCCTCGCTGCCGTGGTTATCTAAGCCCGGAAGTACCAGCGTGTTGTGCAGGACGGCGAGCAGCAGCTCGCGGTTCGTGTCGCCCTTCTTGCCGACGAGCACGGCTGCACGGCCACCTTGGACAGGTAGGTGCCCCACTGTATTGACAGGTACCTGTAGACAGAGCAGCAGATGCTCAGAATTCAGAAATGGCCATGGCAAGTTGGCAACGTTGAAGCAACGCGTGTCTCAGCCTGATGCGAGATGTCAGTTGTCACCTGAGCGCGCGCGGCCGCGATGCCGATGGCGCCGGCGGGATCACGTTGAGGCGAGTGCACGCGCGCGTGTACACGAGCTTGCACCGGATCCGCTGAACCGCAGTGACTGCCGGGTCGATCGAATCGACCTTCTTCACCTGCAGAATCAGCAGTAAATTGGCCGTCGGCCGTCGCCATGGAAAAGGAGATGAAACGAGATGTCCAACAAGAAACAACCCTCACCTTGGCCTTCCCGAGCCTGGGCACGGCAGCCCTCACCACCTCACGTGCTCCTCGGGCCACCGGAGCGACACGTGCCCGCAGTACTCTATACTCCTCGTCCGCAGAGAGCTCCATCCACGGGTAGCAGAGCTCCGCGCCGCTGCTGCAGATCAGGGCGTCGAAGGCGGCCGGGTCGGTGCCGCAAGGCCTGAGCGGGTCCGCGGCCGTCGGGATGATCATGCCGGTCGACAGCACGTACCGGAGCCGCCGCCGGCGGTGGTGCCATGTCGACAGCTTTCCTCAGCTGGTCGGTGCCATCTTGCCGTCGCTGCCGTTGTAGGAGTCTGCGGCGAGGACGAGGAGGCTCTGCCGCCGGCCCGGTGCGAAGCCAAGCAATCGCCCTGGCTGAGATGGCCGGCCGGTCCGTGGAACGGCACCGGCGGAACGAGTCCGAGAGAGACTCGTCGGCGGCTGCGGCGCGGGCTGGCAGGGACACGGAGCAGCTGGTGCGGCGCCGTATGGTCGCAGACTCGCAGTTGGCGGCGACGTGGGACGGGTAGAGGCGGCAGTGCCAGTGCTGCAGCCAGGAGAAGAGATGGATGTTGCGGAGGCCGTTGCGCCGGCATTCAAGCCACCGCGGCACCGTACCGCGCCATGTCGGCCAGCAGGCCTCAGCGCGTGGGTCATCGCCGCTGCGTCGTGCGGGTCCACCAGCAGCCCGTTGTGCAGCGCCTTGATGATGTCCGCCGGCCGGCGTTCTTGGTGGCCTGCCTATATTGACAGTGCCACAACCAGATCAAAACAAATTTCATCTAAAAAATAGTCAAATGAAATTTCTGACCCTGAAATTGAACATGTCAAGAGATTTTTACCTCTGTCGGGGTGAGGTTAAGAGATTTTTACCTCTGTCAGGGTGAGGCCGAATGGCTCCACAAGAGCAGATGAACACTCGCTGCAAACGGTCAAGAAATTAATTAATCTCCAAAACGATCAAGAAAATTAAAGAAAAAGATTTGACTGTATTCTGAAATGGTTGTGTGTGTTTTTTTTTTTACTTTCAAAAAACGGCGTACATTCTTGGCGACAAGTGGGTGTATGTGCACGTCGATCTGCTTGTGGTGCTTGGGGTAGGCCACTGGCCGTAGATGTCGCAGTGATCGTTGAGCTTGAGCACAGCAGTCTGCACCGTGGCGGCGCTACCGGACATCCCCTCGATGCAGGGCGGACGCAGTATATGGACATGGATATGTACACCCAATAATTTTGCAAGAAAAATACCATGTACTATATATATACATACATGTATAGAAGTAATAGGCCAAACTGTGCATATTGGAGCCCAAACAAGCAAACCAGCCTGCTGTTTCCCCAACCGTGTTGGGCTGGCCCAAAACAGCACCTGCACTCCCGCAGGCCCAGCAGAACCCTGCTGCTCTCTCTCTCTCTCTCTCTCTCGTTGCTCTTTGTGAGTTTCTCGGGTAGCAGCAGAACAGATCGAGATCGATTTTTCTCTTCATCTTCCTCCAACTGAAGCTAGGGTTTGGAGTCTTGCCGATTCGCGTTGGATTGTACCTTGAATCCTTGTTCGCAGGCGGGGATTCGAGCCGCCGGGCGACGACCGTGGGCTGCCGCTCGCTGTTGGCCAAAGGGCCATGCCTGTCGCGGACGGCGACGACGGCATGGCTGCCACATTGAGCGCAGATGCAACGCAAGCAGCGCCGGCTGAAGGCACAGATGCGGAGGCGCAGGCCGCGTGCCGGTGGCCATGGGGACAGTGGCTGCCGATGCCGCAGTAGGCGCAGAGGAGGAGACCACGCCGGTGTAGCAGGCACCGTCTACCACCACAGCAAATTCAGGAGCACCAAAGGTTCATCTGAAATGCAAATTGGGCAATAGCAATGGATTTGTAGTTCAAACTCATGTTCGATGCAATTAGTTCATATCCTATGAATCTGGAATTTGATGAAGCATATTCATTTAATTATATAGGCACTCAGCCAACAAATTTGATGCGAGCGCGCGGGTGTATGGTTTAATGGGCGGGAACTCGAATCGACCCGCAATCGGACGGTCCATATTGCGAGATGGGCGGATCTAACGGCTCGTTCGCTAATGGGCAACGTGGACCCGTTAGCCACCCGCAGAATGACCCAGGCCAGGATTCGTTATTTAGAGATATCTTTCGTATGCTTGGTTTGCAAATTTTTATGTACACCCAATCTTAAATTCCTGCATCTGCCACTGCCTCGATGTCTTCCCTGTTCCCCATCAGCGTCAGGTTCGTGAGCTTTCGGAGGCGGCGGCTCTCTCCGTAGCCCTTGAGCCGCGACAGCACCAGGATGATACCCGCTGCTCTGTTCCAAGCTGAATTTCACAGCAAAGCCTGAATCAGCAGCACAACAGCAGCATTACCTCTGACAAGATGGGAGACAGTGGCTTCTTGGCCTTTCCGTTGCTCATCAGCAATTCAGCATCTGCAGCTGCAGGTCGCCGTCGCCATCGGCGAGGTCCTGCATGTCGACGTTGCTGAAGTCCATGCCGGACGGGATGACCACCATGCGCGGCGTGTAGCGGCGGAGGCAGCTGACGCCCCTGCGGCGGCGCACCGGGAGCTTCCGCTCCACCATGAAATCGAAGCTGTCGTCGAGGCCCCACTGCTCCTCGATCTCCTACTTGGCGCGGGTGACCACCACATCCGTGGTGTCCAGCCCCGTCTCCTCGGCCTCGATCCGGCGCGCGATCCGGTACGTGCCCTGGACCTCGGCGCGCGATCCGGTACGTGCCCTGGACCTCGGCGCGCGGCATCTGGCCCAGAGCTTGAGCAGCTGCTCCAGTTTGTTCGGCCCCAGCGGCCCGTCAATCCGACCATGGACAATCGTTAGGTGCGCCGCCACCTCCGCCGCGTCCGCCCGTGGATCACGTATGGCCACACCGGCATTGCAGTGCTGCCGCCGCCGCCGCCCGCGAGCTGGTCACCGAGCGCGTGCGCGTCCACGAACTCGGGGACATGCGGCCGCAGGGACTCCTTGTGGGGCCCGCATGGCAGCCGCACGATGTAGGCTCCGACGCTCCGACGCTGCCGCTGCCATCCTCTGCGTCAGAGGGGCGTGTGATCTTCTCGACGGGTTCACCGTAGGTCCAGTCGACGTCCGAGCAGGGACCAGGGAGATCTGCCGCGTGAGGAGGTCCACAACACACCACATGCGCTACCTTCGGAAAGGGCACGAGGGTAGCAACATTATTGCTACGGGTCTCATAGATCATCTCATATAAAGCTAAAACGGTTATGAACTCCAACTACCGACTAATACTTTAATTAATACATAATTTCTAAGATTTATACATCGTTTACACTATATACATGAATATATAATTTATAAGATTATTAATATTCACACACAACACAAACACAATGTATAGTAGTTGGATGAAAATTCGTGTTTTTTCATTGATCATCTGGGCGGACAATAATTTGTTTTCTTCTTCTCAGTAGAGGGTGTAGGTATATTTCTATTTTTTTGGTCCATTTGAATGTTATTTCTATAATTTTCCATATTAATTAGTATTAAAAATTAAGCAGTAGAGGAGTAGCCGCTTTGTAGTTACTGTGCAAGATTATTGATAATAATTTATATGTGGTGACAATTAGGTTTTATGGTTAGTGGTGACGAGTGCAATTATATATTTTCCTTTTGGGCGAAATCACAATGCAACCTTAGAAAACCTAGGACTCAAATAATTCTGGCCACATGTTCATTTAGGCTACGTATAGAATCAAAAGTTGTCAAAGTTTGGTCTTATTTGAATATATGTAAATTCCATCTAGTTTGTTATCAAAATTCTTTTGAAATTTTGTTAAAATACTGGCTAAATACTCGATGCCAAAATAGGGGTAAAAATCACAAAATTCCCCCCAAAAAAGGGGTGAAAATTCCGCATGGGTATAATTGTATTTTTACACCTAAATTGACACTGTTATTAAGTGCACCTATCAGAATAGGGGCAAATTCAATATTTAATTTGAAAACCCAGGGGCAAATTTATAAAGTTTCAGTAGAAGTAAAGTCACAGTTACAGTCACAAATAGTGGGGTAGGAACAAAATTGCCCCATAAAACAACGGATTCTCATGGTCATCAAACATATCCAACTAAGCTAATGATCCATTCCGTTCCAAAGCTAACAATCAGCAGGATAAATAGTTTCTCAGCAAATTGATGAACGAGTGCTCGTTGCTAACTTAACCACCAGTAGTAATCTCGACAATCAATTCAAGTGACCTTGAAGTGGTCAAGTGACGATGGCTTGGCGTGCCCCAATTCCATTCTGTTATTCAGCATCTCCCGCCAGGTTAAACTCCGGTACTGCGCAGGCTTTTCTGGCGTCACCAGCGCCGGGAGAGGACCGAAGAAATCAGACTCGCCATGATTGGCAGGGTTGAAGAAGAGGGCAATGGAGACCCTGGGCTCGTTCGCGGACTTGATCACCACCCTGTGCTCCACGCTTTCGTATGCGTCATTCGAAACAACCTGCAAATTAGATCATTGTGTAGGTTAGCTTCACGAAGGATGCAAATTTAATTTTGGACTTTATCGAGGATGATATAATTAATGCAGAAACTACATATAGACGATGAACACAAACTCATATGTACCTTTAGCACGTCCCCGATGTTGACTAAAACTGCACCGGCCGCGGGCGCCACGTCCACCCACTCGCCGTCGTCGAGCCGCACCTGTAGCCCGCCGACCCCGTCCTGTGCGAGCACCGTGAACAAACTTGCGTCGGTGTGCTCACGGCTGCCCAAAACCCGCTCCGGTTCAGGGCACGGCGGGTGGTAGTGGCACTGCATCAGGTGCCCTTCAACCGGCTCCAGCCGCTCGGCCTCGACGCCGAGCCCCTCCGACAGCAGGCCGGCGATCTCCTTCCCGAGCCTCGTCACCGACCGATGGTACTCCAGCAGGGACTCCTGGCACGCTGGAGGGAGGATGCGGAGGTCGGGACCTCCCGGGTGGTGATCGAAGCGGACGATGAGCGAGTCGCGCCATGACATGAGGGGCGGAGTGGTTGCGGCGGGCTGGACATCCCTGGGCCGCGGGATAGGTATGGTGGCGTAGGTGACGGCCCCGATGGGCGTGACGGAGTAGAGCGGCGACCGCGCCGCGAAGGGCTGCTCGTTGAAGGCCCTGACCTCGGAGAGCGCGGACTCGACGGTGCCGGCCGGGACGCCGTGGTTGGTGACCTGGAAGATGCCGCACGAGCGCGCGGCGGCGCGGACGAGCGCGGCGGCGTGCGGGCGCGGGAGGGAGAGGTCGACGGACGGGATGGAGAAGTTCCCGGCCGCCGAGGACACCGGCGCGACGGGCGCCAGGAACAGTGGCGGCACAGTTGTGACGCCGGACTCGACGAGGCCGCGGACGCCGCCGCGGGACTCGTGGAACTCGAACACGGCCAGCGCGTCGTGGTCGGCGACGGAGGGCGCCATCCCTTGTAAACCAGCGTTACGTTGGTCTTCCCGATGAGATGCGCTCGCGGTCGCTGGATCGATCGCGGGGCGGACTAGTTTCCTCGTCTTCATCACGTCTTCTCTTACAGCGTAGATCGCTGGTGGACCCATCACGGGGCGAGCGAAGTCCCACGTCTTCACGCCTTGTTTTACGGGGTGTCACCGTCGGACTCGACGTGGCCGCGGGCGCCGCTTCCGGAGTCGTGGAACTTGTACAGTTGTGCACGGCCAGCGCGGCCTCCTCGTCAGCGTCGCCGACAGAGGCCATCCCCTTGTGCAAGTACAACGGCGAGACAAACGGAGCCATGGAAGTAAAGAAATCCGACGTGTACGGTTATTTAATGATGAGAGAGAAGGAGGCTGTCGCCTCATGAGGCGACGGCACAGACTCGTGCTCTCCGAGAACCAATAGCCAGTGCAGTTGTTGTTGTACGACTTGTTGCCAGCCAACGATGGCTCCTCCAGATCAGCTGCGGTGCGCGAGAAATCAACGAGGATGGTAGTAAAATCGATTCCGCGCATGCCAAATCCCCTGCCCCACTCACCAGATGCTGCCGAAACACCATGGCCAGCGTCGCCGACGAGCACCGTATGATGTTGCTCCACCAGCACGTACCAGTTCTCCCCGGAGCACCCCGAGATGGTGGTGTTGCGCGCCCATCGCGCTAAGCTCGCCCGCACCCCTCCCTGCTGGATCCCGCCGAGAGCCATGAGAGAGAAGGGAGGATGCGAGAGACGGGTGAGATGGAGGATGCGAGAGAGACGGGCGAGAGTCACGGTCTCCCAGGGCACGGTAAAGAAATAAGATTTTGAGGGCACTATGATCTTTTCATTTAGTTTTCCATTTTATTTGGTCTCCTCCAAACTTAGTATGCAACTCTATATGATTGAAAAGCTTGTTTGATCTTTGCTCAAAGTACTTTATTAGAAATTCAAGCACAAGGCACAAGGTTCGTATATAGTATGCACTGCTTGTGGTACATAGTATGCTCTCATTCAAGTACCAAAATGGCTACAAAGGTCAAATGTATACTTGATTACCAACTCTATGAATAAATTAAATAGCTTGCAGACAGTTAAACAGACGACTCACTGTACAAGCTGTCTTTTTAGATATTTGTATGTGACATAATATAGTTCACACACAGTTGTACTAGGTTACGTTGCTATTGGTCTTCCGATTCGATGCGTGTGCGGTCGCTGGATATCGACGGACATATCTCTGACTCCGAATCCTAACAGAATTCGCGCGATTACCGGACACCAGGTGCATCCGTGCATTTACTAGGATGGAACGTTTCCTTAAACAAAATTATAGAGACTTTAATTTCCAAATCTACCGAATATACAGAGCGGGATCAGGATCCGCGATTCATCATAGAATTAACTTATCGGTGTGTGTTTCGATGGCTTTTGAATGCCACTATATAGCTGTGACAAAGGACGTGCAACGAAATTTTACCCAAGTTGTAACAATACATAGCGTGGATGTGTGTACCAGCAGTTTCGAATACAGCTAGGTACATTTTAATCAATTAGGTTGATTTATCTAACCTTCCAATAATTGTTTGATTAATTCGTCAAATTGAAACGATTGGCTAGACAGTTTTAGTTCATCATTTGGCTTTTGCTTGCAAATAACTTTTTTTTATTTTTTATTTAATATCTGGTCGCAAGGGTTTAAAGGGGCGACCATGAAGATAACCGATGATTTCTCAAATTTCTAATAAATGGCTCACAGTGATATTTCTCGGCTCCATTAGCTTGCTCTTTGTGGTGCTTCAGTACTAGTCAGACGCTCACATACATGTACCCCTAAGTATGTTCACATCCCAGCGCACACCAAGAACTAATTAGCGGTCTACCCTTGCTTAACACCGAAATGTATTTTAATTTTTATCATTAAACATGTCTACATGTTCGTATGATATCTATTCTTCTACTTGAAATTCTCTCGGACTCCTATAACACAATATAGTGAAATGTAGGTTTTTACTTTTTAGTCGAGTTATCAACTCCAGTGTTTTTATTTGCTTATATAGGGAGAGTCTCCGCTGCTGGCACGCAGAGGACACTACTAGAAAAATGATTTTGTACAAGTAGGTGATAATCCATTTTCCAGAGACATTTAGGATGTGTTTGGATGAGTGAACCAAATTGATCATGTATGAGATAGTTCACTGGATGGAATGATTCTGAATTAAATGATACAATTATTTTATTTGGTTGGCTGTATATACAATTGCATGAGTTGGTACGCCTTCATGTTTGATTGCCTGAACCTGAACCTGAATGGCGACGACGATTCGGCAAAAGGGCAGCACCGTTCTCCTCTCGACCGTGCTCGGCCCGTCCTGGACGGCATGGTTCGGGAGTTTTGGACGCACGAGACGGTTCAGCATCTGGACGGCATATTCCTGTAGCCTGGATGAATGTGTCCTGGATAATCTGGTTCGATGCAGGAAATCAAACACGCGGACGGCCGCTCATCCGAGATGGTGTCGTGCATGTACGTATTGCAATTGATTCAGTAAACCAAACACACGCTTAGTAACCAGCATATGATTCAAAGCATGTATGGGTGATTTCAACAGACGTAAGAAAAATGAGTAAATTGCATCCGTAGTATAAGAACTATGCAGGTGCCTACAAATTGATCCAGGAACTTATAATCTGATTAATCCGATACAAGAATTTATCACTTTGGTGCGTATCAGTTCAAATCCAGCCACGTCCCATATTTATCCACAATGGATTGTGAGGTGGCAGGCTAGATCGTGATCGGCTTGTCGGAAACATTGCTCGGGCTCAGGTCGGCTTGTTGGAAGCATGGCTCGGTGTGGTACCTAAATAATGGGATTTCATGGAGGGTTTGCAGGATGCACAAAACAGTAAAAAATACAGTGGGCCCCTCCACATCAGGGATTGCAAGAGCAGCCGACGATAGATGGAGCCTCATCGTCGATGTCTCGACGACCCAACGCCGATCCTCCTGAATACAGTTAGTTTTCATTTCTCCATGTGGCTCCTTCTCAGACCCACATTAAACATCATCGAACTGTCCCCGTCACTTCGCAGTATTTACAGCAAAATTGCTACCGCGGCCTTGAGACGCACTCTCTGTCTCTCACACACTCGTAAACACACAGCGTTGGCGGTGATGAATCCTCTCCGGCGATCCACGGGCTCATAGCTCAGCGGGCCTGCGGGCGCAGCTGCGTGACCTGGCGGGGCGAGGGAAGAGACGATGATTTGTTCCTGTTGCCTGGATGGATAAGGCAGGGACTGATGAAGTGATGATGATGGTGACGACCGACGATGCTTTGACGGGCCTTGCGCTACATATTGGGCCTCTAACAGTACCTCCAAAATCTTCCTTAAAATTGCTCTAAAATCTTATTTAGGGGAAAAAGAAACAAAACTTACCTCCAACATCCGTAAAAATGTGCGGACGCTAAAAACACCTTCTCCGCCCCGTATATATGCGGGAGTCCGGTCCTTCCCCAATCGCCTGGCATGTGCACCTGATGGACCCAAATCTGCCTGCATCTACCACTTCCTTCGGCACCGCGCCCGCGCTAGCCGCGAACGCGTCGTGGCACTCGGTGCTGCAGGATGCCGCCTTCTACTCCACGGCGCCCGCGCCCAACGGGTACGTCTCCGAACGCCGAAGCACCGGTGGGTTGCTGATCTCCGGGGCGTGCCTCCCCGCACCACGACGCTTTTGGATGGCAAGCCGCCGCTACTGCCGCGGATGGTGGTTCTTGCGCCGCCGGCCCGGACAACGAGTCGAAGCAGATGGAGACGGCTTTTCCCCAGGAGGTCTGGAGCTGGAACTCGGAGGGGGAGAGTGGGAGGAAGGCGTACAATGGCGCTACACCTGCTTCATTGCCAGGCAGTTCATGTTGTCCTTAAAGGTGCATCTGTAGTAGTACCTGCAGATAACATTGGGAGGAAATCAAGAACTTGTGAGTGAGATGAGCACGAAAAGATCCAGCTTTTCTTTTGGCTTCAAACATTTCTTAAAATTTACTGTATATTATGATTGGCCGGTCAGGATGCAGTAAATGTGAGCAAAAGTCAAAGAAGGTTGGCTTGTTTTGAAATATTGGGGACTAGTTATTAACGATCTGCTGTGAGTTGACATATTTTTGGGGGAATTTTTTTTTGAAAGAGCCCCCAATACATAATTTTGGGGAAGAACTTTTTAGGAAACTCTTGGAGTTGCTCCAATGGTGCTACTGGCTGAGCGATATAGGATGCAAAACACTTATTTGGTGCACTAGTTATTTGTTAATCTTTTTGAAGTTGCATTATAAATGAAGAGAAAACATGAAAATGTTGGACATTTGACATTTTTAATCTATTCATGAGAAACATATAAGCTATTTTGCTAAACATTTTATATCGGAGAAGCTGTTTCACCAGAAAAGCAACAGCTGGAGCTATTTTCACAGGAGCTTAAGTCCTACCAAACAAGCTCTTAAGGAGCTGTATATACTTAATGTGATTTTCTACTACTCAATCTAAGTCATTTTAACTTATCTATATACATAGTTTTTCTATGTGTCTAGACATAGTATATATCTAGGTATATAGAAAAACTACATTGAATCTAAAAACCCAAAACAACTTATAATTTGGGACTGAGTGAATACCTTGTACCTAAGTCAACTGCTTGTGGTAAACACTTTCCACGTGCATTTGACTAAATTAACCGTACAATACCACATGCATTTATCTAAGAATTTCAGCAACATGATCATCTATTATTTCCCTATATCCAATTTTAGCACATTTCCAGACAACATTTCATTACATGTTGCGGAGCTGCTAGGAATTACCCATCGGACGCTCCGTTGAAACATCCAACATAAATATTCGTAACATCGAAAACATAAGATTGCAACATTGAAAAAATATGTGAAAAATATAGTGCAATGTAAACATCGTATTCTAAAGGAAAGAAATTTCCTCCACAACATGGAACGCGCAACATTTCTCAACCATATGATAGGTTGAGCTTGAGCATGGTGAAACACTAAAACACAAAAGTTGCAACATGAAACATCAACATATGAAACATCAAAACCCAACTGTTGCAACATTTATACCGCACACATCTATAACGTTTTGCAACATCCATAAAAATCTACTGCAACATCATGGGGTACCTAATGCAATATGGAGTCGAGAGCGCAAAGTTCGCCTCGTGCGCCACCGGCCTCGCACGCCACCGCTCGTGCGGGGCTCGCCACCCCGGAGTTCCCGCCACCGGCCTCACCCTCCGCCGGCCTCGCGCGCCGCGCTGGATCTCCCACTGTTAGCTTTTCCCTCTATCGGCCTTGCGCGCCACCACCCCGGATCTCCCGCCGCCCGCCGCAGGCGATGGGGCGATCAGCCGGCCATGGATAGGCTGCGGAGTTGCTAGACCTTAACTTGGCACTTCAAGGAGGAAGAGGGGAAGGGAGCTAGGGAGGTGGATTGTTATGACCTCCATACCTCCATGGTGATACTTTCGAAGAGGATGGGAAGAAACCTGCTGAATGGATAAGAACGCGTGGTTTTGAGTAGTCTTGTGGATGGGAGAGAGGTCACTCGCTTGAAAATAATTAGCCGCAGGTGTGAACGTGTGGGCAGGCAGGGCAGCTGGGTCCATGGTAGAACTGTCCAACGACTCGCACTCGCGTCGGACGCACGACCCGAAGCATTACAGTACATGTTGTAGAGATAATATAATTCAAACCAGAATCATATTTATATCGAAAAGATAATATAATTCAAACCAGAATCATATTTATATCGAAAGTACATCATATTCATCGAGCAGGAAAAACATCGTCATACCAATTTTTGTTTCCCCACTTATAGTTACTAAAAGTAACTTTGCTTATGTTTAGCCATTTTGCCCTCTGGACCAAGAATTCCATTCACAGGACCGATTTCGCCGCGCATGCACTGTAACGGACATGTCACGTTGGCCGTTGAGTCTGGCTGGGCCTCTGGGCTGCTACTAGCCTACTAGCATTTCCGTGCTCTTAGGAAGACGTGGAGGCCATTCATTTGCCCACGACACGCATCCATCTCTCCCTCCCTTCGCCCATGGCCGGCCGCCGCGTCCTTCTCCGCGCCGCCGCACTCGGCCTTGCCGCCGCAACGGCGGGGTCCCTGCACGCCGTGTCCAAGTGGACGCCGCCGTGGCCCCTCTCTCCCTTCACCCCGTCCGTCAAGCGCGTCCTCATGGACTCCACCCAGGGGCTCCAGGCCGCCCTGCACGGCGCCCACTCGCTCTCCGGCGCGCACCTCCGCGACGTCCGCGCCCGCGCCGAGCACGACCTCGCGGTCTCCGAAGTCGACCGCGCCGAGGGCGGTGACCCCGCCGCAGCCGCGGACCTCCGCCTCCTCCTCGCGCTCCTCGCCGCGCGCGACGGGCGCACGGACGAGTCCCTGCGGCTCTACGCGGAGGCCGCCCGCGACAGCCCGTTCGACCGCCGCCCCCGCGCCCTTGCGTACCATCTCTCTCTCCTCGCCGGGCGGATGGACGAGGTCGCGCGGTGGAGCGCCTCCTACCGCCGCCTCGTCCCCACCGAGATCGACGGCTCCGACCTACCGGGACTCGAGTCCCCTGAGACGAGCGAGCTCATCCGCGAGCTGGTGGTAGCGGCGGCGCTGGGCGGCGTGTACAACGTCACCGACCCGCATGAGAGGTGGCTCCTTATCCCCGCGGCCCGCGGCGCGGTGGACAAGGGGCTGGTCGCTGCGCTGCAGGACAAGACGCTGCCCGCCGTAGAAAGGCTTCAGCTCCTAGCGCTGCGCGTGTACCTGCAGGCCAAGGTGTGGCTCCTCGTCAGGAAGGCGGAACGGGACTCCGCCGGCAGTGATGCTGAGGCAGCTCCGGTTTCTTAATTGGTGAGCTACTCGTGTCACTTTCAGGTCGGATACATCGTTCATGTGGAGAATGAATTGCTTGTAGGCTAGCTATGAAGTTGTGTTGTTTCTTCAATTATTACTTGGATCAATTCATCAGCAAGGTCCAGAAAACTGAAAAACACAATTGAGGCAATGCACGGATCTGTTAATCTGTGTTTACTTTATAGTTTATACACCAATGCCGATCTGTTAATCCGTGTAATCTACCTTTCCTCCTTCGTTTATCAATACATTGCGGCCAGTAAACTGAAATATGAGAAATAATCTACTAATGTGTTCCAGCAGAATATTTTATTTCTTCAGTGTGAGTAATGCATGCTGTCCAGTAGGCTAGTTAATGTCTTAATGCAACGTGTTTGGTTATTTCTTCAATTTCTTGGATCAGTATTTTAGGTGCTGTCTGAATATATTGATCACATAAGCAAGTTCCAGTAAATTGAATAACAGAGGTTAAGCTTGAACAATATATTGATCTGTGCCATGTATATATTGATCCGTTTGGTTAATAATATATGTATTTGCTCTTCACTTGATCACAGCATTGGGTCAATGTTTATTAGTTAATGTGCTACGTACTAGTGTCGTTTTAAATGTACAAGGGTCAGATTTGGTGTTGTATCACATATAATGAAATACTTAACTTGACAAATGTTACAAATCGACACGTCACGTCTTTTACAAACTTAAGGAGAATCATTTAACAGAAATGCATTTATGACTGGAGAAATAATATGAAAACGAATTTTCAGAAAATTATAGATCTGGACAAGTAGATGTTTTCCTGTTTGTGAACTGTAGTTGGATAACTCTTTAGTCTTTACCTTTTCAGATTAATGAGCAACTTTCTATGATCTTTTGGTTGAAGTGAGCTGAAAGCCTGAGATTGCATGATATTTGCTTATTTTCTAAGGCAGTCTGTCATATGTTGCTCACAACGAAGAAGGAATATTATGCCAAACAAGAAAAACATGCATGGCCATAAGCCCATAATGGCTATTTACTTTTAAGAATTTTGCAGCATATCACAAATATTTTGCTGTAGCAGATGATTAAACCCATGCCATTTTTTATGCAGATGTGTTGACAACTTGACATTGGAACAGTTCTTGTGTTTCCAGAAGTGCTTGGTCGAGCTAATTTGAAGGTCATGTTCGTGGCATTGGTTTGATGAGGTTCTAGATCTGTATAGGAAGCAGCAATGTTAATTCTACTTCGGGTTTTGTTGGCAGAAGCTAGGTTACAGCTTCACATGTCTGTTCATTTCAGAACTGCATCGGTTATTAGAGATCACACTTACATATCCTACAGGTTATTGGTGGTGATATGCTTGAAAGGGAGCAGCAACATGAGTATGCTTTTCGTTTCTCTGAAATATAATGTTCAGCAAGCATTGGTGGCAACGTTTGAAATGTTACTTCTGAGTTCTGATTACATACTGCTCCTACGATTATAGGTCGCTCCAGTGACAATGCTAATTGGTTTCAGTTTTATCCAACGCTGCGTACCTCGTCATTTGCCACATGCAAGTGACAATAGTAGTTTACTAGTTTTTCCCAAAAGTTTTTAGAAAATGCCAAGTTTTGAAACTTTAGCAACACAATATAGATCAGTGTCGTAATGGTGCTTTAGGAAATGTAGGCGAGATAAAATAAAATTAGAAACCAGCCGGTAAGGAAGAGCAACTCTAGCAATAGTCTTTAAATCAAAGTTCCTAAAGGTCAAATGTGATTCTCTATTTTTCGAGGTCACAAAAATACCACCAACTCTAGAAAGGTCAAATGGGGTTCTCTATTTTTCCAGGACCGCAAAAATACCACCAACTCCAGCAATAACCCTTATGAATAGAGGGTTCCCTAGAGATCCCTAGGAAAGGAGGGTGGAGGGGGATTTTTGAAGACCACAGCAAGTGGAGGACCTGCTAAAGTGTGTTTTTTTACTTCCCTCTAAACTTTGGATAGAGGGACTGTTGAGATGCTCTGATGGATTATTTAACCAGATGTGTATTGCATAGTGCAAGTTTTGAAAAATCGGTAGTATAGGTGGAGCCTGTGCCTGCTCGTACCTCCTCTAAAAATCATCGGTTCCTCAAAATTCAGATGTTTTCTCAAATTATCAAGTTCATCCTTGTTTCTTCTAAGTGAGATAGAAATAAACATATTTAGTAGTTTTTTTAAAAAAATTAAAAAAAACACAATAAAGGTTTGTGTTGACAAATCTTAATATTGATAAAGTTACAACCTTACTTAGCTTGTACATCATCAGAGTCACAGATTTGAACACAGTAGATATATTGGCCATAAGAAATCTAATCAATTGAGCTACGCCACTACTAGATTAATTTATTTTCGTGATCGAGCAACCATATATTATGAAACTCAATCATCAAAGTCTAGCAAGCTAGCTCAGCCTAATTGCCGATTGAACATGTCGAGCGGCATAAAAATCGTTCTTGTTCTGTTCCGTTGCTCACTTGGCTTCAGGCGTCAGGCACCCGTCCTAGGTGGTGCGCGCACACGCAAGTCGTCCCCCAACTCCGCTCAGCTCCGGCCCCACCCAGGAGAATCAAAAGCCACGAGCACGCACATAGCGACAACACAAACCTCTTCGCCTGCTCTTGCTCCGGCCATGTCGCACTTCCTCCGCCCCGCCGCCGTCGCCGCCGCAGCGGCCGGGAGCCTCTTCTCGGCCGTCTCGTGTAGCCCCTCCTCGCCCCTCCCGCTCTCGGCCTCTCCCTCCTCTTCTCCGACGACGCCCGTCGGCCCCGCCGAGGCCACCGGCCACCTCGCCCTCGTCCGCGCGCACCCGGGCCTCCGCGAGCTCAACGCGATGCTTACACCAGCCTCCTTCCTCGTCGACGCCACCCAGGCGCTCCTCGCGGGTGCCCTGCGCTGCGCGCCCTTCTACCCCGGGACGCTCCGCCAGGGCCGCGACTTCCTCAACGCGCAGATCCTGTCCGCGGAGTCGGAGTGCCACGGCGACGCCGCGGCGGGGCAGGTGGTGCCGGCCCGGATCCAAGTGGCCCTCCTCGACGCGCGCGACGGCCGCCTCGAGGACGCGCTCGACGCCATGGCGCGCCTCGCCGCGGAGCACTCCGGCAACACCACCGCGCGCCTCTACGCCGCCGCGCTCTGCCACGTGCTAGGCCGGCACCAGGACGGGGCCCGGTGGCTCCGCGACGCCGCCGTGCCCGACCTCTCCCGCTTCGAGCACAAGATGCCGTTCGTGGAGGCCGTCCTTGTCTCCACGCTCGGCTCCGCGCCGCGCGCCGTGGCGGGCTCGAAGGAGCTGGCCCTGGTCAGCACGCTAGGCCTGGTGGAGATGTCGATGTGGTCCATTTTTAAGCACGGCGATCTGTCGGAGAGGCTCGAGGTGTTGGCGTTGATCGCATTCTTGCGGGGCATCGTGGCGAGGAAGTTACGCAGAGATGATGGGTCAGCACCACTGGAGGGATCTCAGGGCGCCACCCCAACGTAGCTACCGCCTAGCCTAGGTGAGATGATACTCGATAATTTCACTCAGATACCTTGATTCAGTCATGTCATGCTATTGGATGCAGCCAATCGTAGGTTCCTGCAGTTTTCTGCAGTGTTTGATGTGTTGCTAACTCAGTAATAACTTTTATTGCTCGTGTGAATCGGTGAATTCCTCCATGCCATGATCGTTGATTCGTTGAGCTTGTTTGAAGTAAAATCAATCTGATAAATTTGAATATGTTGATATAGTGTCCATTTAGGTGATGAATAAGTTGGTGGGCTCTACATGTTTTTATGCCAAAGAGTTTGCAGTTGTTGATTCCAAGCATTTTGACTAATAAAGCAACTCTATCTTTTTTTGTGAAAAATAAAGCAACTCTATCTAGCTTTGCCATTGCAGCTGTATTCATTCAATTCGTCCATGTAAAACATGACACCTATGTGTTGTTTTTGAGCAACAGCAAGAAACTTTAGTTGGGTGGAGTTTACTACCTGTTAAGGAGAGCAGTGCAACAATTTCGTGTGGTTGCATTAGGAACTGAATTCAGTAAGTTGTTTGAAATGCATTCTGCTGTGTGCAGGAACAATCGTATTTCCCTTGTAATAGATAGAAAGAAAACATGCAACTCCTGTGTATAATTGAGGTCCAGGGAAAGGCCACATCAATTTTGTCTGAGAATTGCAGAGGTGGTTGTAATGTGATTCATTGAAAAGTTGTATCCTAGTGCATTAGTGAGTGGTACTTTTGCTTGATAGATGTCAATGACTATTTCATATTTTACCTTGCTGATCTTGTTACAAAAGTTAATGGGGGCATAATAGGCTCATTTTTCTGTTCAATGTGTTCAGGATTACAAAGTCCACATTAACCTGAATTGTCATATTTTTAGTGCAGAGTTCTGATTACCTTGCAATTAGTGTTTAGCCATACATTTCGCTCTAGTATTAGAAAACTTTGACAGCACAGTAAATGATATGTGCTATATAATGAATAACACGCATGTATGTTAAGATTGATTATTCAAAAGTAAAAAGCTCATGCTATTCATATTTTTATTTTCTTGCTAGTTTGTGTGAATGTCAACAACATGCGTAGCGTGCAAATTTGCACGGAATATTCTGTTAAGAATGACTTGCAATTCAGTCAAATGTTTTTCTTCTGCATATTTCATATTTGTTGTTCTGAATGTATTATATTGCGACCCATTAGTCCTGAAAACAGAGAATATTGTTGTTCTTGCAGGAGCTGAATTGTCTTCAGAAGTCCACTCAGATTTAGGTGACGAAGTCACAAGATTCCTTGGTTAACACTGAATGAATATTCACAGTGAGGTGCTTATCAGTAGCTGTTATCATAAACCAATGCTGTAATGCAAATATAGTCGTTTGACCTTTTCAGTTTTATCTTGGCACTACCAAGGTCTCCAATGGTTGATCCAAAAGTACTGCTTACTCTGGTTTAGTAGTCAAGGAGTTGACAGTAATGTGAAAGCTGTATCACTTGATGGCTTTACGTCTTGATGCTTGGATCGATATACTGTGAAAAAATTGCCCTTCCAAATTTTCAGGATTACAAATCTTAGTACACTAAAAGTTTAAATCATTGTTTATGACTTCTGTTGCGGTCTGCAAGGAAAGCAGCATGTTATGCCGTTTCAAATTTCTGGTGTCATTTTCCATTGTTTATACTTTATATTCGCCTGCAGTGACTTTGAGTTAGCAAGGCGCAGCCACACTTTCGTCCAGAACCAAGATTACTGGCAAAGCAAGGATTAGAACATACATACGTGTGTTTGTAGACTAGGTTCAGATAGGGTTAATGACAGCACGCTTGGTGCTAGGCGTCTGATCGGGTGGAACCGAGGAGTCATGAGTCCACTCCTAGGTTTCTTCTTTATCCACACATAGATACTTACATAGTTATATCTCTGCTAGTGACCATTGTCCCAACGATGCTCTACACGACACCTCTCCTTACTCGAACGATGTTGTCTTGATGACCCCCATGCATAATGCCCTTGACCAATTGACCTCAAGGTAACATCGATTGTGTTGACGTGAAAACGTACCGCGCCAAATACTCGGGCATTTTAAACATGCACTACTGTGGCGAAACCACTCAACTTAAACTGGTTTAAGTGCGTCTAATCGCTGTCGGAACAACAATTATCCGAAACGCGCTTAAAATAGTATAAGTCCGGTAGTTCGTCGAGTGTCCCTAGGACTCCTCGAAACATCCACGATGTGTCCCATTACCATACATCAGGATCGCTTCCACGATGGGAAGGTATCAACAAATATTATATTTTTACATACATATTGAGGTACGAATTATTACAGACCATAGTTGAAACAAACTTCATAATGCAGGTCAGAGCAGTTCTAAGAGTTTAAAACATAAACGAGTCCAGGTGAAAGTTAAACATCTAAGTTTTATTTCTAGGGTATTGTGAGACTCGTAAAAATACCCTAGTTCTTCGGGGCTTCTTCCTCGGCGGACTCCTATTGCAGCTCTGAAATAGCAACGAAGGATTCCCCTGAGTATGGGGTACTCAGCAAGACTAACCCGACTAATCAATATAATAGTTTTTCCAAAACTGTATGATAGTTGTTTAGTATACTGGCTGACTCACATTTTTGCTGAAAAGAGCTTACTATAAGTGAAACCTTAGTTTTATTTTTTATTTCAGATTGAGTTTGTTACCTGACCAGTCTAGATGGCGAAAAGAAATATTTTTGCAACCAGTTGAACTAAGTCATACAACATATTTAATCTTGGAAAAACATTACATTCAATTGGATTACACTACGATGCTTAACGGTGATCAAGTGCATTCATAACCGAGAATTGCGGTGATCCGGATCAATTTACATCCTGCAGGAGAACACCCTGACCACCAACTATGTACAATTGTCCAGGTTGCACATAACGACCTTTCGATTAGCGTACCCAAATATTGGGAATATGACTACCCGAACCTAGGAACGCACCGCCACATGGGACCCCACATCTGGCCCGATCTCCATGTGAGTTTCAGGCTACGCTCCTGCCATTCTCCAGCACGTCAAGCACGGGTACGAAATATTCCCGATCAGAGAGTCAACTACGGGCTTTACTGGTCCCATACCCAGTAAGCAACCAGGTGAAACTCACTTGATCAAAGGTTAAGACAACAATCGGGCCTTAACCAATTTAACTTAGCAGACAGAACTACCATCTCTAGCTTCTGTCAGCATTTCAAATATCCAGGCTAATTTTTCCTTAACTAACATGTATGACCCAAAATTTACCTTAGAGCTAAGTAACCAAGTTGCTTGAAGTATCTAAGCATTGCTAAGCATAGGATAGTTACTAATTAGTGAACAAGTGGCAAAGATATTCTCTAAACAAGGTAGGATCATGCATAAGAATAGGTTTCAATCAACTCCTAGACTTAATGCATTCATATGGAAAATAACCAATAATTGGACACATGAAATAATAACTCTAAAGTAGATAGGTATAGATGCACCGGGGCTTGCCTTGATCTGTAAAAAGGTTAGCGTTGTTCGACGGACTGGCGTCACAAGGGATCAATTCAACAATCTCCTCAAACTCTCAAGGTCCTTCAGATAAATCCAAGAATTCCCCTTCTGGAGCTTCGGTGTCTACGATTTAGTACATGCAGGGGTTAGAGATGCAAATTTTTGAACACAAGACTATACAACTTTCCTTCATGATAAAGTTGCAAGCCAACTAGTGACTATACAAGCTATCATCCTGATAAAGTAGTAAGCCAACACTAAATTACCCATAAAGATTAACCCACCATTTTTATTCTCTTTACTAACCTATCTTAGGCCTTTTTCTTTTATTTTTAGAAAGCATTATAATTATTTTCTAATCTCAAAACTTAATTCCTATAGATTAATAATAATTTGTGAGTAAGAAAACATTATTCAAAATTTTATGCATTTAATAAAGGTTAAGCTTTTATTTAAATACCTTAATCAAAAGGCATTAAATAAATACATAAATTTTATTATTTTCCTAAGGTTTAAAAATTTTAATGCATAAGGAAAATAAAACAATCCTAATAAAGTTGGTTTCACTATTTTTGGACACTTCTAGAATTTCCTGTGATTTAAATGGTGAAAACCGAATTTACACTATTTATCTACAAAAGGAAAAACCTAAGATTATCCAACTCCACTCCTTTCTACCCCTCTCTCTCATGCGCTGGGCCCACTGGACCGACCCTACCTTCCCTTCCTGTTCTACCCGCCGGCCCACCCTTTCCCTCTTCTCTTTCCCTAGCGCGTGGCCCCTGGCGCCAGGTCTTCTTCTCCCCCACGCCAAAAGCAGGGCGCGACAGGGGGCAGCGCGGCTCGACGGCCGGCACCTTGCCGGCGATAGGGCCGGGCCGGGGAGGCACCCCCAGGCCACGGCGCACCCGTGGGCGGCGGCGGCCCCCCGGGAGGCGGCCGGAGCTGGCCTCTCCACGGCGGCGGGCGGCTTGGCCGACGGCCGGCCGTGGCCAAGCACGACAATGGCACCAATACGGCCCTTGACTCCTCCTAAGGCTCCCTAGCAACTGAGGACTTACCCAAGACTTACCACATGGAGAGAGGATGGCGGCAAGGGAAAGCTCACCGTGATGGCAGCGGGCGGACGGAAAACGGCGGTGACTAGAAGCTCGCCGGCGGGGAATTGGAAAACGGGGAGGCACGGTTGTTGGCGAGGTGTTGGTGGGGATTTGGGTGGAAGGAATTGGTGTGGGAGGCAGTGGAACGGCGGAAATCGCCCGGCGGCAGAAGCTCAGCCGTGCTGTTCGTGAGGGTGAAAAACAGAGTGACGCAGTAAAAGGGATAAGTGCAACTGCGGGAGAGTACATATACGAAATTTTTACCGCGTGCATGAGTGCCACCGTGGCCTAGCTGTAGGCTTGCGTGGTGCGGAGGTGGCCCTATGCATCGCGCTGGACGACGGGCGAGAGTGCCGACGGTGACACGTCTCTGCTTCTGCCTGCTTCCCCTCCCCTTCTTTTACTCCAAAATTTAGACCTCCAAAAATGGTCGATTTCAAATCCTACGGTCCGAAAGTCCTTTAGACAAACTTGTAGAGGAACTCGAGTACTTCAATTGATATATTGGCCTCTACCCGAGATAAACACTCTAGGGCTGAAATTTTTAAGTCTCAATTGTGGGCACAACTGAACTGTTCTGAATCACTTTGATTCATTTCGACAGGGCCATTTGCCCTTCTTTTGACTCGATTTGAGTAGCTCAAACTTACTCCATATAGTTAAACCCTCATCCATTCGTGCTCTACAACTAACAAAGATTCCATTTTGCACATGAACTCATATACCTTTTGCACTAGATTTCCCTGAAACTTGCTCCAAACATGGTCATCCACTGCTGTTTCAGACTTAGGAAAAATCACTTCAACAACTTGGCTGAAAACTGCTGAATTGCCGATTTTGAGTCCCATTTTAAATTTGATTCCTCCACTTTCTCTGGCCAACAACATCCCACTAAGCTTGTCTAAGGGCCATATTTCACTAATGTTCAGACACCTTTGTCCACTTATATGGAAAATTAGGCAGAAATTAATTCCAAAGTTGGGTACTCATTATGATTTTCAGAATTGCATATTTTCGGATGGGGAATAGTAATTCGGTTGATTTCCTTTTTAGTTGCATTCTTGAAGAGTTTAAGACTAGGATTAGTCTCCAACTGCATTCTTTTGAGTTCTAAACATCCTCAAGCCTCAACTTTATATTTTTGCAAAATTTATCCGAATTTAAAATTCCAAATTGCAATTTCGGTCAAATTCGGCTCAAATTTGAATTTGAGTCAATTACCCTCCTTTTGCTCCAAAAGTCATCATTAACTTCTCATTGACACACTTAGGCTGTCATTAACACGAGGTGTTACAAGTACCCAAAGAATCTCCTTGCAGCACCTTGCACCAAACCGGTCGGACTAGTTTGGCAAGATAGTTAGACCAGTTTTGCCGGATCACTGGTGAAGAACCAGCGGACGTCCACTTGGGAGGGACCCAGTCGGGGCAGGTGCACCTTGAGTTGCCTTGAAGGCTCAGCAGGCTAGTTTGAGTGCCTCCTCATGCCGTGGAGACAAGAGAAGAATATTGCATGGGATCGGAAAAGATGGGCAAATAGGAAAAGAGTAAAAATAAATAATAGATTGATTTTTGATTGATTAGATTCTCCCAATCAGTTATGACCCTTTACATTTATAAGGAGGGGAGGTCTTGCCCCATTAGAAATCGAAACTCTTACAAATCCCTTGTCAAAATATAACTCCTAACTTGATTTAAATAGATAAAATCAATCTTACCACCCTAGCAAACCGGTCCGATTGATTTTCTTAGGTGCATATCTTCCTGAAGTAATAACTCCCTCATTTGAACTCCAAATTGTATGTTCTACATATGCATTTTAATCGTCTCGAAGAATTATGCAATGCTGAAGTCTAATTTACCTTATTACCCAAATCGTTGTGTGGTTAGACCGGTTTGCCCAGACCTACCAATTTTGATCGCTAACAAATTAAAACAGGTCCCTGCCAATTTTGATCGCTAACAAATTAAATTAAAGCAGGTCCACGTCACTGTATGCGACGCTATCCAAATTTTGCCACCTTCTGAGCTCCCCTGACATAACGACATTCGACATTCATCGTCCACCGAGAAAACTATATGGACTCTGCTTCATGTTGCAGCTCTTCAGTTTGGGTGTCATTGTGAAGATGCCTTCTTTCCACATCCTTTTTGGACTGCTCAATACCATTTTGTTTGAAATGCACTCTCCAAAGTCCAAACTAGGGATGAAAACACCGAGAAAACTATATGGACTCTGCTTCGTGTTGCAGCTCTTCGTGTGGGTGTGATTGTGAAGATGCCTTCTTTCCACATCCTTTTTGGACTGCTCAGTACCATTTTGTTTGAAATACACTCTCCAAAGTCCAAACTAGGGTGGAAACAAATAGGATACGAACAGATATATGATATGAATACAAATAGTTATGTTTTCTCGGATCGAATTCGGATACGAATAGTGCCAAGATGTGTCGGATATTGATATTCGTCCTATTTACATATTAAATATCCAACTTTGGTTACCCAGATTCGGATATAGTATGGATGTTGAATATCCAGATTCGAATACAAATGGAACCATCAACCTCTTCGGTAGGATATCTTTCATCCCAGTGTAAACCAATATCTTGTTACAACTGTTTGATCTCCATTGTTCTTTTTTTCTTAAAAAAACTAATCAGCTAGGTTAATTTATTAGGGACACAATTGGGTACCTAATAGTGTTTCCTGGATCAGCTAATTAATTACAATGGCATGCCAGTCTAATGTATTTTGTTTTTTACTCCAAAATTATTTATGTGAATTGCTATTCTAATTCATTTTATCAACTTTTTGAGTCTGTTCAATGACTTTTGAAAAGGGCGGAATCAGGAATACAGGGAGCTGCAACAAGCATTTCTTTAAGATAATAAAATGACTGAGGAGTGTTCCGAAAATTTGGCATTTCCCATTTCTCCGTTCGTTGACCTAGAAATAGTGCCAACCTCTGTTGGCTGGCCAATCAGAGGAGCTACTAGTCCAGCAGCCAGCAGGCACAACGCTGCACGCTGAGATTTCAAGCAAGAAAAGCAAGCCACGCAACGCAGCCCCTCCCATTCTTCGCCAACAAACACGGAAACCCCCACGGCCCCACCCCAATACCACCTCCCTCCGGCCTCCGCCCTCTGCCCATGGCCGGCCGCGTCCTCCTCCGCGCCACCGCCCTCGGCCTCGCCGCCGCGGCGGCGGGGTCCCTGCACGCCGTCTCCAGGTGGACGCCGCCCAGGGAGCTCTCTCCCTTCGTGCCGTCCGTGAGGCTCATGCTCCTCGAGTCCGCGCAGGGCCTCCAGGCCGCGCTGCTCGGCGCGCACCCGCTCTCCGGCGCGCACCTCCGCGACGTCCGCGCCCGCGCCGAGCGCGACCTCGCGCTCGCCGACGTCGACCGCGCCGAGGGCGGCGACCCCGCCGCGGCCGCCGATCTCCGTCTCCTCCTCGCGCTCCTCGCCGCGCGCGACGGCCGCGCCGACGAAGCCCTGCGCCTCTACGAGGAGGCGGCCCGCGACGCGCCGTTCGACCCCCGCCCCCGCGCCCTCGCGTACCACCTCTGCCTCGCCGACGGGCGACAGGACGAGTCGGTGCGGTGGAGCGCGGCCTACCGCCGCCTCGTCCCGGTGATCGATGGCGAGAGCCTGGTCCCCGGACTGGAGTCCGACGAGACGCGGCAGCTCGTCCGCGAGCTGTTGGTCGCGGCGACGCTGGGCGGCGTGTGCGGCCTCGGCCACCCCGAGGACAGGGCCGTCGTCATGCGCGTGGCTTGCGGCGCGGTAGACCAGGGGCTAGTCGCTGCGCTGCAGGACAAGGCGCCGCCAGCGACAGAGAGGCTTCGTCTCCGAGCTCTCCGCGTGTATCTGCACGCCAAGGTGCGGCTTCTCATCGAGAAGGAGGCACAGGACATGGCCGCCGGTGATGCGGAGGCATCTCCTGTTTCATGGTAAGCAAACTTACACTCGTCCCATCCTCAGATCAGATGCATGAATGTGGTGGATTGGATCATTCAGACTATTGTATACTTGTATGCAGGTAGAGTGCATCTTGTTTGATTTCCTTCTCCTTTGATCAGTTTATCTGTTAGGCACAACTAAATACCACCATCAGTTAGTACAGCAAATCAAAACACTAATAATTCTTGCTTTGGTAGTATATATCCTTCTCACTGAATCAATGGACATTTTCATGTGCAACGCTATACGTTGTTGACAATGAACTGGGTTGGTAGTATTATGTCAGTGCAACTGCATGCATAAATGCTGACATAAATTTGCAATATAAGAAAATAGGTGTTGTGTGCGTTAGTGTGCTCTATTGATTCTTCATTAATTTGATCAATGCATAAGTCAGGTCCAGTTCACTAAAACAGAACAGATGCTGAGTTTGGTGACATTATGATATAATTTCACAATTTTAATTAGTTTTGTGTCTAGTTGTGCTGTGTTTTGATTTGTTTCTTCCATAGACCAGTTCATTAGTTATTAGGGTCCAATAAATTGAAGCATAACAGAAGCTGCCAATGAGTAGGATAAATGATATATATCCTTCTAGCAGAACCATTTGTTGTTGCCAATGAACAATAATATGTGGCATTGCCTTGTGTACCTTCTGAATTGCATATATACTTTTTCAGAAATTTCTACTGTCCTGTGTGGTTGTATTAATTCATTCTTCCATTCATGGATGCAGAAGGTCTAGTTCACTGAAAACAGAGCAGTGTCTTGTTTGCTGATATATATAAAATTATTGTACATTTTTTAATTAATTTTCTGGTAGTGTAATATGTATGAGTAAAAACCTAAAAGGTTTTCAATTGATTTAACTATGTATGACACTATCGGACATTTCTAACAACATGAAGGCTCCCTTTTCTTAATGATAAATTGAAACAGAAATGGCAGTTTCTTAAGACTTCAGAGAAATGCATAAACAATAATGCCAGATATAATTTGTGGAAAAAGCAAAAGCTGGGAAATAGTATGTGTTGTGTGTGACTGTGTGCATGCATGCATGCGCGCGCGCGTGTGAATTTTATGTACTTGGGGAACTCTTTGTCTACTAACTAATGGACAAACCTCTATTCTGGTTTTATTAAAATTTACATGACATTGAGCGAATCTTATTCTGTCTCTGAGGTAGTCCAAAATACATATATTGCATGCAAAATTCATGACTGATCTGCTTGTTGACCTTTTTAAAAGTGTTCTTCAGAAAATTATACAAATGTTTACCTGGTGATTAAATTTCTGCTACCTTTTTACGCAGATGAGGTTGACATAACCACAAAAGTCGACAGTTCTTGTTTTTTCTGAAGTACCTGATCACAAGTTACTATGGAGGTCATGTTCGATGCATCAGCTTTAAGGTTCTAGATTGTAAGAAGAGATATTCAACTAGCAGTTTTGTTAACCACAGAAGCTAGGTTACTGCTTCAAAAGAATGTTAATTCATATACTGCTCAAATAGAATTTCCTGCTACAAGGTGATATGCTCGAAGTTGACTGTCAATTCCTTTCAGGCATTAGAGATCAGTTCATTTTTGTTTCCTGCAGCTTACTGGTGATATGCTCGAAGGATGACTGTAATATTTCCTAGGCATGTAGCCCTTATTCACTATGGCTTTTATTTTCTCAAAGATTATGAGCTGGAGATACGATTACCTTTTACGCATTGGTATGCAAGCTATTATAACCTCCCATCTTTGCATTAGGCAGTTATGCGCTCTGGTTTTCTGATGAGCCAAGATGGGTTTCGATTTGATGTCATCTCAGCGTCTGCTTGTTTGTGCTTCAGCCTATCCTGTAACTATTGTGCATGCTTTTGTTTTAAACAGCCACCTGCAAGTTCTGAAATGGTAGGAGGTCATTGTTCCCGCGATGCTTAGATATGCTTAGATGTGCTACAGTACACCGGACAATGGGATGCGGAATGGAACAGAAAAAAAGGGCTATAGTACAAGGAAAAGGATTAGTGCAACTGCAAACATGTTCGTTGTTCAGTACATGAGGTCCTAAAGAATAAGCCGAAGTGATTTTAAAAAAGGCAAAAAAGCATCTTAATCAGAAGTTCAGGCAGAAAGATTGGAGGTCCAATGAAGATACCATCAATTGTAAATCCGTATGAAGCTAGACCCGGTGTGATAATTTTAGGTACGAATTCGGAAGCAGTCGGTATAGCCCATTATTGTTTTCACTTTTACATTTTAATACGAAAACAAAATAAAAAATGGAAAACGGGATATCAGAAAATAAACTAATTCGAGCGGGACTGTGTTGAAAACAATCGGGATAAAAAAAGCAAATTGGGAATATCTACCCGTAGAATCAAGTAATATAGGACAAACGTAACAAAAAAAGAACCGCATATGCATGTAATAGTCATATTAAACGTAAAGAACAATCAGATGGTACCTTAGCATCAGTAATCTTATTACAGTATCATTTACTAATAATTTATTACATAAGTGAGAACAATGTTGCGTGGAATATAGATAGTACTTCATCCCGCAAAGAGTGTCATTTTAGACTCTAAAATTTATCCCACAAAGAATATATTTTACCTCCTAGTCTAATTAAAGCAACACTCACATTGATAAAAAAAGCATATGGAGAAGCGCATAGAGCCAATCAAATGATCAATTGATGTTATTTCTCTGGTCCCAATGAACGTGCATTTATTTAAGATCCAGAAAATTAAACAAACTGCACAATTTTCAATCACAATTAGGACTCGTTCGGTTCCTCTGGAATGTTTCCTGTCCAGGAACCATTCCAGGGCCGGATTGAGTGAATCCGGCTCCTTAACTCAATCCTAGTCCAGTTCTATTCTGGTCCAGGAACTATTCCAGCTTTTAAAATGTGTGTTGTTCAGCTGGACAGGAATAAACCAGTAAGTTTACAGGAGCAAGTTTAAGTTTACTTGTCCATTTAAAAGAAAAATACATTATGATCGCATAGAACCATGTTGAAGATTTAACATTACAATTCTGGATAGTCAGATCAATCAAACAATTCTGGATATATTACATAGATGAACTAGAACTGATAGCTATTTTCAGTACGTCCACTAGGTGAACTCAATATCTCAATTCTTTCAGAATAACTTGTACTAAAGAACCTTGCTCAACCAAGCACCATCTTTCTTCGATTCTGAAAAATTCAAAACAAAAATATTCACCCATTAGCTTCAAAGTATACCTGCTGCTCAGTGCTAAACTAACACATTCAATCACTATGGTCTTGAGACATAAAGAACAAGCAATGCAAAACAGAAAGTGACAAGTAATTGGAACATAGAAACAACATCAGATGATATTCCTACTATCTGAGCAGAAAAAACAAATGACAGGAGCTCCATAGTTCTGATTGCATAATATGAATATAAAATTTAAACTCAGAACCATGCCTCTTAAAGTTCAGATAAAACTTATGGTACCTTATTCTGAACAAAAATAGTGATTTCAGTACTAGGCCAATAGTACTACTCTGAACAAGATCAACAGCTAGCAAAACATTGTACTGATTTTCTCAGTTTTATGAATGGTTTGTTGCAGTTGCTGCTTGAAAATAGTGCAGACATATAGCAAGGTGTTCAACACAAGAGTAGTCATAGCTCACCCTGAAAAGAGTTTTACTTCATGCAGTGCCTTCATAGTACTGATCCTCATCATCGTCAATATCTTCTGCCATCTTGAAGCTGGTATAGCCTGAAATAAGAGGAAGTGATGAACATCCTTTAGCATGACACAATTACTTGAACAAGCATATCATTAAGTACAATTAACAGAAACGTGTACCTTCTGCTCTTTATAAGTAGACAACAAATTTATGAGTTAAGTAGACAGTGAATTCATGAGGTAAGTAGACAGTGACTTTACCTGCTATGTCATCTCATTCCTAAGCCAAATCAAAGCGGATTCTTCATCTTCTTCGCTGGCACAAATAAAAGTCTCTCTGTTTTCTTTGCTCTTGGCGAAGATTGCATAAGCTTTGGCCTTTTCCTGTTTGGTCACTTCCATTATGTTGATAATCGATATGCACCTTTTGATGGAGTATTCATCACCTTTAGCAGCCTCCTTATCTCTTGCTTCCTGTTCTCTTGTCTCATTTTCTCTTGCTAGCTGTTTAGCTTCATTTTTTGCTTGCTTTGTCCTCATTTCAAGGAATCTTTCCATCATGGCTTCAATGTTTGCACTCTTCCTAGGTCTTTGTCCTTCCTTTTCTGGTTTCTTTCTTGATGCAACCATTCTTTGTTCTCCACTTCTTGCCTCTTCTTCATCTCTTGCATCCTTTTCTTCATCCTCTTCATCATGTATCTCAATTTCCTGTAGGGCTTCTTCCTCTACAACATCAATTTGTTGAAGGGGCTCTTGCACACGTTGTGACTCAATAGAAGTGAAATTGTATGTCCCTTCAGCCAGATGACCTACATTTGGCACAATGCATTCAGAGAAATAGGACAAGCATCTATTTTACATCATAGAGATCTGACTAGGAAAGAGCTTACTATATAGAATTTACCATCATAGAGTTCTCCCAAAGCATCAAAGAGCGGAAAGCTTGCCTTGTTGTTTTGAAACTTCTTGATTTTGGGGAAAGTCTGCATATTTGAAAAAAAAAATTGATCAAATACAAAGTTATCACTATGAGGTTATCCATAGAATTACTTCAAGAAATTAACTTACCACCATGAGGTTCTCCCACATTGCTGCTGATCCTTCAACCATATTTCTTTGTTCATTCCATTTTGACCCACTTTGCATTCTTGCCGCTTTGAGCATCTTGTAGTCTCTCTTAAGCTGACATTCTTTATCTTGAATTTGTGCCTTTGTGTACGAGATAGACTTGTTTCTCAGATGGAACTCCTTCACCATTTTGTTCCACCCTTCAGTGTTCTAACCGTTGTCACTTCTATGGCCACTATCTTTATACTCATGCAGAATTTCAACAAGTGATTTCTCAAGAGTTGGGTTCCAGTCCGCTCTTTGTTTTCCTACATAAACAATGGTCAAGCATTAGTAACAGAAATTTCATAGCATCAATAACACAAAATTTACAAGAAAGAATGAAGAAACATTAAACTTATTCATCAACTTTGGCGACCCCCTTGCAATCACATTGAGCTTTGGGGAGCCTTTTCCAACCATCGCTTTTTAAAGAAAAAATTTATTCATCAACTTATTCATGATACAAGCTTATTAATTTATTCATCAACTTATTCATGATACAAGCTTATTAATTCATGAAGACTAATTTACATGTTGCTGGTACTGAACCCACATTTCTTAGGCGATGGTATCTCTCAAAGCATTGCCTTGTGCAGTGCCTGAGTCATTGTTTTGATCGCCATTGGGTAAAGAAACAACGTGTGTTGGATTGATATTATCTGGCTGATGATCCAACCATTCCTCATCTCCATGAAGTAATCGGATTAGATTGTTTAAGATGGATGTAGCTATAGGTATTTTCACTTGATTTTCCAACGTATGGAATGTGGCAACTTTGAGAATGGGGAAGCGCTTCTTATGCACTCCCAAAGTCCTTTCGACATGGTTCCTCAGTAGTGCGTGGCGGTGGTTGAAGAGCTCCTTTGAGTTTTGTGGTCTTCGATGTCCAGCTCCAAATTCTTTCAAATGGTATCGAACCCCTCGATATGGAGCGAGGAAAGATGGAGTATTTGCATACCCTCCATCAACCAAATAGAATTTTCCTGGAGGTACCTGGAAGCCCTTGCTCATAGTCAATCTTAGCACTCTGGAATCTGTAGCTGATCCCTCCCATCCACTAGAAATAAAAGTGATGTTAAGATCAAAATCACATGACACCATCACATTAATGCTTAGTGTGCCCTTTCTATTCCTAAAAGGAGAATGCTTCTCAGGGAATATGGAAACAGGGATATGAGTTCCATCAATGGCACCAAGACAATTCTTGAAGAATGGATAGAATCTAGGATTATCTTGGATTTTTGGATGCACTTGATTAGGATCGGGGGACTGGAGGAAATGACGAGAAAGTGTGGGAATGACCTTCTTGAAGAAGTGGTTGATGTGACGATGGAAGGTGTCGTTGCTGTGCCCAAAGGTCACTGCAAGATCCTCATATGAGGCGTTGTGACTTAACATGTATAGGAAGAAACCCAACTTCTCCTCCACCGTAATCCGTGTATCAACAACGAGCCTTTTCCTTCTAAGATAAGTCGCCAACTCTTTGAAGATGTGGGGTTCCATTCTAAATGTAACTTGACAGTTCTTGATATGTCCCTCAAGGAGTCGACGAACCTTAACCTTTCCCATTTCTTCTGATGTATGACGTTTCTTCTTCACTCCTCCTTCTCTAGCAGAACCCATAAGATATAAGGCAGGGAATAGAAACATCATCATGTCATCATCTTCTTCCTCCCTCCTCTTTCTAATACGATCTCTCAATGAGATATTCATTGCAGAACTAAAGCATATAAATTTATAGTCAGATAGAAGCTAAATAGATAAAATAGAAGGCTAAACAGGTTGTCATGGCAATTTTACTCATTGCAATAGAAAAAATTTAAAGGTTGAACAGGTTAAATAGAAAAAAAATGAAAGACTTAAACATAGATAGAATTATGTACCTATTGGAGTTGGTACCGGATCCCAAGAAGGGGGTGGTTCACCTTCCCCAACTCTTAATGGTGCTGGTGGGATCTACAAGTAACAAGAAAAAGTCGGCACATCACACAAAAGGAACACACATCTCAGGTACAAGTAATATTAATAAATAGCCAAAACTAATGTGTTGGTAAATGCATGATGCATGGAAATCTAAAATCAGTTACCATAAAAAGGAAAGGTAAAGATCAAAGAAAACATGACAACATATATGATACAATAAACTGCACATGATAGATGTGAAGCAAAAGGAGATGTCAGTATCACCAATGCAATGGGAAAAGAAAATTGTAGGAAGATTCCACTCGAAGTTGATGCTATATGCTATTCAGGAAACGTGGCCTCGTTCCGATTCTATATGCTATATGCTATTCTGGTGGCTGTGGGGTTACAGTTACAGCACCTCTGCTCCTCCTCATGCATCACATCCCAGATCCCACTCGATCTCCTGCCTTCGTAGAAAAGCGTGTGGTTCCTGCACAGTCCACTTGATTAAATTGCAGCTGCTTGGCCCAATAACTCGATTAGGTTCTTGATCTACTTGCAATGCAAAGGATTGAACAAAGTATGCAGTGCCTAACACAGTAAAGTGCACAGTCCTGTTTATGTAACACCATGCATCTGATATAACGTAAATTAACTCCATTTGTGCTGTTCAGAGTGACATATTGACAGTATGTAGTCACTGTCGTTTGATTAATGCTAGTAGTAGACTGAAAAAACTCAATCTTTCTTTTCTCCTCAAGCCATCATTTAGGAAAAGGTTCTAGTGAGAAAGTTCTTTAATTTCCACAGTTCTAAGTCATGGATTGGCACATGCTCAAACTACCAAGTCAACAAATACCCTTGTTTGCTCACTCAAATGATAAATTCTTCCAAGTACAAGTCGGCCCATGTATAGTTGAATACTAAAACAGTGCCTAACACACATCGGTTTCTGACTTAGGAAAAGAAGACACAAGACAACAAATCAGGCCACTACAGTCCACTGAGACATTTCAACGAACACCAGATCTGCATCTCGGCTCTCTGGCTCCTCCGCCAACTATAGTCCACGCACGAATCCACCAACAATGGAGTGAAGTAGAGGAAAAGGAACTACCATCACGGTGTCGCCCCACCCCAATCGGTTGCAACCACGCGGAGGCAACCAACCAGCCCAAGGAAAGCTGGTGATTCGCCTTTGAGTGCCTCTCACGCGAGATCAAGAAACGTAATCAGGCCATGGTAGCCAACTACAGGTGCGCACGGCAGCACGACAGAGCGAGAAACCTAGGGCGAGTAGGAGAGAAGAGAAGGCGATGGCTCACCGGCGAGAAGGCGGCAGTCGCTGTCGCGGTGGTGGCCGTCGAAGATGTGCTACGCTGCCATGCTGTCACCTCGTGCCGCCACGCCGCCACCTCTCACCACCGCCTCGTCACCTCGCGTGCCGCCAGCAGAGCGTCCGTCTCCTCGCGTCGCGTGTGGCCAGGAAGCGATCCAGGAGGGATGAGGTGCGGATTGATTCCGGGCCAAGGAAGGAAGGATTGAAATTGTTCCGGCCCAGGTTTGGTTCCGGGCTAGGCCAACCGAACAACAATTTTTGTAGTAGGTCGTATTCATTCCGGACCGTTACAATCCACCCGGATTGGGCTGCAATCCAGGCCATTCCGGCCAAACTGAACGGGCCCTTAGTATATATTAGTTATTAGAGGCAATATAAATATTTCTCATCACTACTAGTGTATTTGAAATTTTCTAAACGGACACTTATTTTGGGACGGAGTCTGTGGGGGCTCCTATATGACTACCAGAAGGTAGATAAGCAATGTATCTTTAAAACTCATATGAAGCCCATGCACAATATTTTTCTTTAACATTTTAGATATTTATCAACATTTGTTGACATTATCAACATTTTTTAAAAAAGTTATCACCAACATTTGTTAATATTGAGCAACATTTCATATATGTACCAACATTTTTCTCTAACCTTTTTTACATTTAACAACATTTTTTTCATGTACCAACATTTTTTTTTGCATTCACCAACATTTTTTGACATTCACCAGCATTTTTTTAGTTAAAAAAGGTTGAGATAGTTCATTTAAAATGTTGATTTTTAAAAATACAACAAAATGTAGTTATATTGGATCTCATTTTGTTATAGGAACACAGTAGTTTATAGGAATCCAAAATGTATTTAAGGTTCGAGAGAAAAATGAGATCAAATTTTTAAATCCAAAAAGATTTTCTCCATCCCACCCATACAAAGGAGCAAACCGAATGCTGACACGTGTCCAGGTCCACCCCAAAGCCATGCATGCTCACGGTGCTCTTTCCCTCAGCTTTAATCTCGTCCGTTGGTTGGAATTTGCACTAATCTTAAATAGTGGAAGATGAGTTGAATATTTTCTTCCGAAGGATGGATAGGATTTCCGGTAGAAGAGAGGGGTATCAAATTCGATTGTTGTTGTTCTTTCATAATGGGCTTTACTTCTCTTACCATAACATTGAGTGGCCCAATTCTCTACTGGACCATATCCCTTCCCTTCTTACTTCGACCATCTTCTCCAGAATATGCAGATGCAGCGGCACCAAGAGATATGGCCGAGGAGGTGCGCATGGGGCCAATGACGCGAGCGGTGGCCGAGCAAGCGCAGAAGTGCTGTGGCTGTTATTCCTGTTGTCATAACGGGAGATATCCAAATTGAAAAAATGGGACATCCCGAAGAAGATGATGATCAACGGTCAAAATATACGGAGCTGCTAGCGCCCGAACGTCTGCGAAACCAGCAAAAATCCTGCTGCAACATTTGCTAAATGTTGCATGCAACATGAACCCTTCCCACTATCTCAGACTGCCTCAACCTATGTGGACAACAAATCCATATAAGAACACGCCCGCTTAGAATCATGTGTCGGTGAATTCAAGCAGATTGGAAAATGTTGTATTGGTCAGATCATGTCCCCCTAAAAAAGGGCCAAATCAAATCAAAATAGCTGAAATTTTTTGCAACATCGTAAATTACCATCTGCCACATTGGTAATCAATTATTAAAACATCAGAAACAAATGTTCAAGTCTTTTGAACCTATACAACAAATAGAAAAGCAACTACAACAAAACAAACGAGTAGTTACCAAAACATATGAATTAAGCTATTGAAACATATGAAAAAAGTTATTACAACAAGTACAAATGAATCAAGTGATTGCAACATTTTCAAAGGTATCTCACAACAAATCCAAGGAATTGTTGCAACATTAATTACACATTTCTATTAAAGATTAGCTGAAAAGCACTTGCAAAAGCAGCAACATTTTTTTTGAAATGATTGCAAGGCTACAACATGAAAAATTGATGTTGAAATAATTCCAAAAAACACATGCAACATACCGATGGGAATCGAGCCCTTTTGAAAACTTCTTGGCCTCCTTGTTGGAACTGGAACTGGAACGGAGCCTTGCACGACGGCTACGAGCCATGGACCTTTGCATTTGCCATGGAGAAGTTTGCTCATAGCGTGGCTGCCCATATCATACAGGAACTTATGGGCTTACGGCCATAGAGAAGATCCTCGTCGAGGAGGCCATCACCACCGTGGAGTTGTGGAGGTACTATTGCTGCCATGGACGAGCTCTAGGATCTCGCACGCGGATATTTGCTGCATCACCGCCGGTCTCGTGGGAAGAGTTGAGCTACCGCTGACCTTGCTTAGTAGAAGGTCGTGCACGGTGGAGGGGCCGCACCAATTCAGGCGAGATGTCATGTGTGGAGGCACGTGCGCACGAGAGAGAGAGAGATAGATAGAGAGAGAGAGAGAGAGAGAGATGGATAGGATAAGGATGCAGAGTTTAACTGGAGCAGTCAGGTGGTGGATAGCTAATGGATGAGACGCAGTCACGTAGCGTCCGATATTTGATTGGTGTGTTGGATGTCTTAGTCTTGGAATTACCACAAAACATATCCCAATTCCATTTGTACCGAATTCGGATATATTCGAAAGTACGAAAACGAGCGGTGTGAGGGGACGGAACAAGATTTCTCCGACAATTTTCGACTCTAGGTTGTTCAGCGACCTTTTCTTACTTTTATTTTGGAGCTAATACGTTCTTACCCCTGTTTTGATCCTCAATTGTGATTTTACCACTGTTTTCTTCCACTTTGTGTTTTTATCCTACTTTTTAAGAACGAATGCTCAGTTTACCCCTACTCCATGAACATCGTGTAACGGTGTTTAAAAAGTTGAAAGATGATAAGTTTGCCCTTGCAAATATACCCATATTTTTTTGAGAACTTTATGATTATACCCCCTGTTTAACTACATATATTTAAGCAGCATTTCAATAGATTTAAACATAAATTTACCAACAAAAATTTGATTGAAAATTGCTAACATTTTTTTGACAGAAATAATGTAGCCAATCTCCCTCCTCATCCTCCTATTTATCTTCCTAGAAACTGAAATTGGACATTCATATTCACACGAACGGGAAAGATTATCTAGGTCTTCACCAATGTTGGACAAATGCATAGCTCAAGTGCTCATGGACGTCGCCCTGCCTAACTCTGCCCGCCCATGCCCCTACGCCCCCTAGTCGGGCTGCTGCTGGCTGCGACATGCCTTTCATCCCTGTTCCTCCCAGCCAGAAATTCCCCAATCCCTACCCCAAGCAACCAATCCCAAATCAATCAATCCCCCTAGAATCTGGGGCCCAGATTGAGCTGAACCAAGCAAACATCCATGGAGTGCGAGCCGGAGAAAACTGCAGTTCCTGGGCGCGGCAGTCATCTACGCCTCCTTCGCGCTCTTCGCGCGCGTTGCTGCCGCCTTCGTCCTCCCGATCTCCACCATCTTCCTCCTCCACATCGCCATCTCCCACGCGCTTTTCACCCACATCGACTCCGGTGACACTGCCCTTGACTCCTCCTCTTCCTCCTCCCGCGGCGCCAATTCATAGGCCGCCCTGTGCGTCTAGGCCATCGGCCTCCCGAGCCACGCGCTGGCCTCGTGCCGTTGCCACCACACCTAGCCGTGAGAGGATTAAGAGAGAGAGGACCCGGGAGAGAGGCGGCCAAGAGATAGGTCGGGCCAGTCTTTGGAAGCAGCATGAAAAGGATATAAGGGGCAACTTTATCTTTTCGCAAGGCTTTTGTTATTTTTCAAATTGCTTTATTCCGGATGCAGGTAACAGAGTTAATAATAGGAGTAAACGGAACCTTGAATTTTTTGAAAAGCAAGGGTAAAAACACAAAGTGGAAGAAAACGGGATAAAACTACAATTAGGACTTAAAAGAAGGGCAGCAACATAATAACCCGTTTATTTTTTATCCTCACCGACCTTTGGTTTGCATTATGACGCCGAGTGGTGATAAACAGAGACGGAAGGGTTGGAAAATGCTGGACCTTTCTTACATTTCTAGAGCCTAGGATGGGTTGCAAGTAAAGATGCAAGTTTATCATTTTCTATTTGGGTCACTAGCCGATCCTGACCTTAGTCAATTGAGATGAATTTGAGAGCAAAGGAAAATGATGCAGAAGTAAGTTAAGCAATGACCTAAACCTATATTTTTTTTACCTCGACGTGACATGAGCGTAAAAGAGGTTCAAGAATCCGTTTTCATTTTATAAGGACTAAAAATGAATCACTTGTTTTTTTTCCTTTTGACCTCATATTGTGTGGTGGATCTTGGAAGATGTCTGAGTGCTCAATTTAATTTATCCTAATTTATTGATTCGTGTTATTTGTATTCACAATATCATTATGAGCTATACTTTTAGCTATTATTACCATATTTAAATTATTATATATTGGTTAATATCATCATTGTTCTTGACATTAATCTTGAAAAATGATAGACTCATGAGACAAATGAGCCGAATCGAGCTTTTTGACAAACTCGATTTTCATCTAGCTATGCTTAATGAGCCGAGCTGAGCTTTTCAGCCACCCCTACCCATCTCGAGTCGATGGTCGAGTTCAGATGGACAAGTTTCATCATAAGAAATTTTATGGCCTTAGCTTGCATTGAAACATGTAATTTCGTAAGGAAGATAAAATACTATTTTGTTTGTGAAATTTACACAAGATATTTAGATAATAGTTACAAGTGGCAAGTGGCATCGAGTTCAACCTCTCAGAATAAGAGTCCATGTAAACAATTTAGAACACCTGTCATAACATTTTGAAAGACCTATCACGACACAAAATTTTTTCTCAACCGTGCCACTATCTAGTATTTAATTACTTCGTGACTCCGGTAGGCAAAAAAAAGTACATCAGAAAAGGCATGTGAAAGCAGATATTTATCCGTGGTGGGCTGGTGGCCCCGCGAGACGTTTGGGCCCAGAGCGCAGCAGCCTCAGCCAGTCAGCTCTGAGAGAGAGAGAGGGGGAAAAAAAAAGAACCCGTCCCACTCGCTCCTCCTGTCCTCCCACCGGCGCAAGAATCCCGACCCATCACCGCCGGCCCCGGCCGGCTCTGCCCAACGGTCCTCCACCCGTCGGCCCCGCTCCTCATCTCGCTTCTTGTGCTGGTCAGTAGTATTCTTGCTTGGTTGAATTTCTTTGCCTGATCTACGTGGGCCGCAGATCTGATCCAGGTGACTGTCCTCACCAGCGACTCTTTCTTGCCGAAGGGTTTGGAGTTGGAGTCATGGGGAAGAAAGGGAAGTGGTTTAGCGCGGTCAAGAAGGTGTTCAGTCCTGAATCCAAAGAGAAGAAGGAAGAGGTAACGGTTCTTGGAATTCTCTTGCACGGAGCTTTGTTTCGGATTTCTTGTGTGGGTTGTACTCGCATTTAAGATCTAAATTCCCTTGTCTCCTAACTGCAAATATTTCGATCTGCTGGTTTCAAATGTTCATGATAGAATCGTCAAGTTTTCACTAACAGCTGTAGACAATTTACACTCGTGGCCCTTTTTCAATTAGGCCGTCGTGTTGTTGAAAATGGAAGAGGAGAGGGGTTATTTTAGTTTCACATTCAGTAATTCCAGTATCACCTTTTTGCTCACTCAAGTTTGGATCGAATTGTTCTCACGAACCTAATTTTGCTCATGAAATGAACAGAAACTGCGAAAGAAGCTAGCAGCTAGCAATCCCATTCCACTAGATCTAACCCCATCCGCCTCCTTGGAAGTCAATGTTTCGGTGCCACCCCCTCCAGCGCTCCCATCTCTTCACCAAATAGAGGAGGTTGAGGTCCCTGAAGCTGTGCAGGAGCAGAGCAACCATGTTGTGGAGGAGGCCCCTGCTGCCCCTGTGGAGATGACTGTGATGCCACCTGGTGTATCAAGGGAAGAGCTAGCTGCTATCAAGATCCAGACCGCCTTCCGGGGTTACCTGGTAATGTGAAATGAGTTTTGCATTAAACTATTTGAGGCCATTTGGAAATATGGATGCCTTGTACTTCATTTTGAAATGTTCATATAAGAAAATTCATTGTGCCAGCTAAAATATTCCACTGGTTGCTTTCACTTATATTTATATCTAGGTCGTGTGAAAAAAGTAGAGATGATGGATTGTTTGTTTCCCCTGGCTGCTGATTAGGTCTTTGCAGATTGAGGTTACTGTTCTTTTTTTCTTTTTCCTATGATTTCTCTCCACATCAACATGATGTTACTTTCTTTTCTTGCAAAATATCCATTTGCTGGGATGAATGGAAATTCAGTTTGCTTATCTGTAAAGAAGAATATGTGTTTACCATCACTTCATTGGTAATACAGGCAAGGAGGGCATTAAGAGCCCTACGGGGCCTTGTTAGATTGAAGGCACTGGTTGAAGGTAATTCTATTAAGCGTCAAGCTGCAAGCACTCTGCGCTGTATGCAAACTCTAGCACGGGTACAATCACAGATACGTTCAAGAAGACTGAAAATGTCCGAGGAAAACCAGGCCCTGCAGCGCCAGCTCCTACTGAAACAAGAATTGGAGAATTTCAGGGTAGGTAAATCATCACAAAGCCTGCACAAATTATTTAATGTGCTGCTGTTATTCATTTCATTTGAGTAATATTATTTTCTACCTTGCTCTGTGGCTTGAGATAATCACAAAATGTTGTTGAGAACATTAAATTTAAATATATTCACTTTGTGAATAACACCAGATGGGTGAGCAGTGGGATGATAGCACTCAATCCAAGGAGCAGATCGAGGCAAGCCTAATAAACAAGCAAGAGGCTGCAGTAAGACGAGAGAGGGCGCTTGCATATGCATTTTCTCACCAAGTAAGCATGCTTTGTTCATCATAGAAGATGCCAATATATATATTTCATCTAATACTATGCGAGTTGTCTTATATTTGTTCTCAGACTACGAGAGTGTTCTTTTAATGTTTCAAATTTGTTCGTTGCAGTGGAAGAGCACTTCAAGGTCTGCCAATCCAATGTTTGTAGACCCAAACAACTTACAGTGGGGCTGGAGCTGGTTGGAGCGTTGGATGGCAGCAAAGCCATGGGAGGGCCGGAGTGGGACTGACAAGGAGAGCAACATTGACCGTGGATCCGTGAAAAGCATGACCTTGAACCTTGGAGAGGGTGAGATCACAAAGGCCTTCAACCGTCGGGACTCCAAGGCAGACAAGTCATCACCAGCTACTCCAAAACTGATCCGTCCAGCCTCCAGGCAGTCCCCTTCGACACCATCTCCTAGAGTGACACCAATCTTTGCGAGGAAGAAATCCGCCACACCAAAGAATGGCCCTTCGCTGGTGGATGATGATGCAAGGAGTGTGTTCAGTGTTCAGTCTGAGCGACCAAGGAGGCACAGTATAGCCACCTCAGCTGCACGGGACAGTGATAGTGTTGCAGGCTCTCCATCCATCCCAAGCTACATGGTTCCCACAGAATCTGCAAGGGCAAAGTCCCGCCTCCAGGGTTCGGCATTGACCAATGGTGCAGAGACACCAGAAAAAGGAGGCTCTGCTGGACCGGTGAAGAAGAAGTTGTCCTTCCAAGCAGGAATGTCATCTCCCTCACCTATGAGGAGGCATTCTGGCCCTCCCAAGGTGGAGTGTGGTGAATATTGTTGAGCCAACAGAAGCAGAGGCCTTGGTAATTAATGGTGGAAACAAATGCTTCATATGACAAATGGTGAGAGGGGCAATGGATTCTGCAGATATATTTCATTCGTGAGCAAAGGTTGAAGTTATAGTTATACTGGCTGTATGAAGAGTTGGCATTTGTATTTTTAACCAATTATGACCTCACTGTTTTGATGTATGAAAAGATCCACGGTTTGTCAGTTTGATTAGATATGTAGTGGAAAAAAAGGTTCCATTTATCGTGTGCAAAACTACATCGGATTGTCCCTCAAACACGCTTTCTATTTATGTGAGCCGTACATTTGTTCATGGGACCAGGATAATGCACGACCCGTCGCGCGTTCAAAGAGTGCGTGACCCTATTCCGTGATGCTGAGAAATTAAAAGCTCAGTAAAAGGAAAGTTGTATGTATGAGAAGGAGTACAATATTTTCTCACCTATGTAGACAAATCATGTGGTGACACGTAGAAGGAGGATATCACATGTGCGGATGTCGCTTTTGGATGATATTAGCGTGTCATTGATGAAAAAGTAGATGCTTTTTTTAACCGATCATTACTTTCTCATTAAGCATTCATTTTCAAATCCGTTTACACCATTATATTTCTTGCAACAAGATCTACGAAACAAGATCCATATTCACTATATTTTGAAATTGTTTTAGGTGGCTGTCACTTATACTAGTGCATAGTAGCTACTTATATACAAACTGTGCAACAACTTATGTGTGAACCTTAATATACAGACTAAGAGATAGCTTTTTAGATACAATGTAACATCTTATGTGTAGGCAATGTATCAAACTTGCACAGAGATAGCGTAGCAATTTATATTGTATGTCTATTGTCTAGTAACAAATTTATATTAAGATAAATGTGTCATATTGTGTAAAGGATTGTAACAACTTGTGTGAAGCAATATGACAACTTATGTAGTATGCCTGATATCAACTTATGTAGAGACAAATGTGGTTGCTAAGAGTTTTACACATAAGTTGCTACATACTTAGTACATAAATAACTACACTACATTTAATATAATTGCTAGTACACAAAAAAGTACTCTAAAATATATACATCATGAGTCTTGTTTGTAGACCTCATCACAAGAAATGTAGTGGTGAAAACGGAATTGAAAATGGACCCTCCATTAGAAAGTTATTGCATTTTTTAAAGTGAAATAAAAAAAAAGTATGAACTATAACAGCCCACATGCCACAGCAGGCCGTGCGCAGGTCGTGCGCTGGCGCGATCCCACGCGCCGTAGCTTTTTTCTTGTTCATGTGATCCTAGACTCCTCTTACATGTGAAATCTTGAGAGTCTTGAATCATCACAATGTTGCAATCAAGCTTTTTCTATCTGTTTCATTAAGAAACGAAACCAGATGCACAGTTTAGGCCCAGTTATTACAGTTTATGCTTGGCAACGCGAAGTGCAAGCATCTACTACCCAGGAACATATGCTGGAGTTTCTACACAGCAACAATGATGACACAAGCTCAGATTTTTCTTTTTTTGAGAGGAATGACACAAGCTCAGATAGATGGCAAGTCTCAGGGTCTCTACATCAGTCGTTATTGCTCCACAAAGGCCATACAACTTCGTTGCTGATCCTCTCCAAAAAATCGGAACGCAGGGCCATGTGCAAAGTTGAGTCTTTTTCTTTTTCAAATGAGCCTTGACATCCCTAGTAATTAAGAGACTAGATCAAAGCTAACTTCAAATTTGCGATAAAAAAACACATCAAATGTTGCTAAGTGTTAAAACACCCCTTAATGGTGTTCACTTGGGCAGAGAATAAAAACAGATTTTATATAGGAACTCAAATTTTGGCCAATATAAAAGTGGTATATCTCTTAAAATTGGACAACTTTTATAATTATCACTTTTTCTGATTTTAAGTGGAAGATGTTCAAAAACTGGGTTAAAGTTCGATCAAAATTCAAATTTAATTCAAAAACCGGTTTGACCGGCGTTCCACTAAAGTTCCCATGATTTTATCTCCAAATCTGTCAAGTTTTCACCTATCGGCCTTTATAGAAATTGGAGCCTATAGTTTGAACTCCAACTTTTGTATTTGGAGTTTTGACTGTGTAGTTTAAATGTTGGGAGAAAAATCGCACAGAAGTCCAACCCCTTGCGCGCCACATAGGATAGCCATGCGCGCGCCACGCCCCTGGGCGCGGTCACCGCGCCGTGGTGAGTTCGCTGGCGCCATGCGGCCCCACTGCCCCGCCGCGCCGTCCAACTGCCAGCCACGCCGCGACAGCACAAGCCCGCAACTGGCCAACCCACGTGCGCACGATCCCCCCTGGCATGCCATATCCCGACTGGCCAACTGCTGTCCACGCGCCACGCCGCGTACCGACGCACTGCATGACCGCCGGCCACTCACGCGCGCCCTCCACTGCCCGCCACTGCCTGTCCACCGCCGGCACTGCCAATGCGCAGAAAGACGCGCCTGGACGTTGCCTCCTTATCCCTTCCCTTTGCCGGCTATAAAAGAGTCGTGCCCATATCGCTCGGCCGTCCTTCACCCCGTCGCCGTCCGCCATTGCCATCGTCCTATGGAGCCCTCACCTCCGACCACTCCTGCCGCCACCCAAGCACACCAGAGCCGCCCCCGACCCTCACTTCACCTTCCCCGCCCCACAGCCGGCCACCACCGCCACCGCCTTCGCTAGAGACAGAGCCGCAGCAGCGTGCCCGCCACTGCTCCGCCGAGCTCCCTCGCCGGCCATCGTCCCGCCTCAAGACCTACAATGGAAATGTCTCCAGTGAGTCCCTCACCACTCTCGCACCCTTATCCCGCACCCCCGTGGTGGCCCCTCGCCGGAATTGCACCGCCCGCCGCCAGCCGGCCGAGGCCCACATTGCAAACGAAACTTTGATTCCAGGGGCCTAGATCCAAATACGTAGGGGCATCGTTGTGAGGTTTTGAAGAGTCTAAGGTTCTGGTCACAAAACATGTTTTTCCCTTTTCGGTTTTAAATTTAGTTAAAACGACTGAAACTTAGACAATGCCTAGAAAATTGTAGGAAAATGATAAAAATATGAAACTTGATTTGTTAAGTTTGTGATTATGCCTAGTTTATTTCAAAAATATTTATGTGCATGTTACTGTTCTGTATCTAGTCCTATCATTTATTTTGTCTAAAAGGCATTAAATGCTTTATAAATCATATGGTGGTCCAAAAATTGTGAAACCAATTTTGTTAGCTTCCATTTAACATGCATGTTCCAGATCTGCAACTTGTGTTAGTAGAATCTATGGTGTTTATATTGTTTTTAAATCTAATTACCTATTTGCTGTCTCAATATTGTTATTTGTATGATAAGAAAAATCGATAAAAATGCAAAATAAACTTTGTTAGACTTTGGATGCTGATGCCTGACTAGGAAAAATACTTATTCCTGTGAAATATGTATTTTTATTTCTTAATAAAATACATGTTGTTTAATCTCGTTATTGTGGGATAAATAGTTCTCATGCTCATAAAGCTCTGAAAAATTCATAGTAGCATATGTTAGTGTTGGAAATTCTTTTGTAAAGTTTGTGGAACTGAAATGATGATAAAACTCTAGTTAAAAATCATTCCTCATAATCTGCAATATAACCGGATTCTATTTTTAATAAATTCTATGGTTGTCAAATTCTTCTTAAATTTTTATAGTAGATATCTTGTGTACGGGGAAAGTTCCTGTAAAAATTTCATGTTCATATATGAACATATGCTTCCTAAAACATTTATTCATGTTGAAAGCTAGTTTAATTATTAATAATAATTACTATTAGAACTTGGAGGCTCACAACTAATTATTTGTGCTTTTCATTAGTAATATGATCACTCCTAAAAAGGTTGCTAAACAGTACCAACATGACATCACCTATTGTCTTTTGAATAATAAGCTTCTAAGAATCTTATATATGTGCACAATCACCATCAAAATAAAATCCATATTTTCTTCCCAACCAACCTTGTTTTGTGAAGAAAAGGTGGCCAAAAGGAAAGAAAGGTTTATAAACTTATATAGGTGAATGTGGCCAAAAATACACCCTATACTTTTGCAATGATTAACGAAACGAAACCTACATCATGAAAGATTATAAATGAAATCTTATGCATATGCTCGTGTAGAAGCTAATCTCGCTGACGGAACTTACGAGCTGGTCTCGGAAGCTAAAGAAGGACACACTACTGCTGAGCTGAACCTGATCGAGGTGACCCAAGACCCAAACCTATATTCAAAAGAGCCCAAGGCTAACCTAGGATAAGAAGGCAAGTCCCGAAGCATAACCCTAGTTTTCAAATTTATGCAATATCCTGTTTACTTATGTTTGTGCATTAAGTTCCTAGGAGTTGTATTGAAACCTTAGTTGCATGCTCCTAGTACCCATGTTTGAATACCAGCATGATAAGTCGTTTAGTTGCTATGCTAATTAGAGACACGGTAAAAGTCGAGTGATTTACTGTCACTCTTGAGCTATAGGAGTTGCCTTTTTACTTATGTTGGAATCATAAGGTTGACGAGCGGGGCATGGTGCTATGTTCCTGAAATTGTGGATGCCCCGTCCGTATAGAGGACAATTTGCTAAGGTCCTACCGTGTCGGCGTTCGTGGTCAAGTGTTTGAACGTACTAAACACATGTTGAGAGTATGGGGAATCAGTAAGCCTAGTACCTGATAGAACCGGCGTGGACCTTTACCCTGCTCTCTCTGAAACCGGGTTCCCATGAGGCCTCATGTGGGTATAAGTGCGGCCACGGCACGGCGTCGTTCCAGGGATGGGTGGGGCCTTGTATTCAAGGGAAGTGGGCTCTGGACAAGTGCCGCGAATTGATGGGAACCATTGATATATGTGAACCCGTCGTGGTATGCATATGTCGTGTGTTTAGGTACACCTTGTAAAGGTTAAGAAATTCAATTCGAATCATCTGCTTCTCACAGTTTGGGACTACTTGATCACTGTGCTGCATTGAGTAAGAAGATGAACAATGATGATTTTGCTCAATTAGATTGCTTGTTCTACCATGCTTGCTTAGAGTAGGTGCTCATATAAAATGGTTAATCAACTAGAACTTGATGCTAAAACTTGAAAGCAAGGATCCACTTTAAAAGCTTTTGGCAAAAACAAACCCCTCAGCTAAAAAAGTTTTGCATGTCTAGGAGTCGGTGGATTTAAGTCTTATGGAGTATTAGTATACTCAGCCTTACTTGTGGCTATGTTTTCAGGTAATGATGTGGATGATGTGGTTGCCAGTGTTACTTGACCATACCAGCTCCCTCCGGGATGGACAGTTGAGTGGGACCCATTGTCGGTGGGCGAGGACTGTGGTGAGTGATATCATGGATGGCTTCACCATGGTATCGTGTATCGATGTTAGATTTATCATTATTTTCCACTGTATTTGAACTCTGAGCTACTTTATGTTTGAACTTGGTTTGTAATAAATAATTTGGGACCTCTGTAATATTTCACCTGGATTGTTGTAATCTCTAGACTTATCTTCGTACGAGTATTGTATGCTTGTTTCAATCGTAAATACGTGGTTGTATCGGGTGAAACCCGACAGACTACCATCTTGATCTGATTAAAATGTCATTTCGCATTTGAGGTGATGTTTAGCACACTTTAACCAAGTTAATTTGGGTGGTTCTGCCACAGTCTTCTGATCCTGTACTTGCCAATTCCTCAAAGTCGTGGTCACTCTACCCCAAAGTATGTTCATATTTGTAATTCACAGGCCACAGCACACAGGAACATCTCTCCTGTTACCATATTACCAAACATGGTAGCACATAAATCATTGCATTAAAATTCCAACCAGGATGAATAATGTAGCATGCAATCATCTACATGCATGCAAAATTTCAGCTTCAATAAAAACTTAACCAAAGAAAAAAGAGAGAGTGGTATCAGTACATAATAGTTTGAAGGTGCAACTACCTGTTTCTGGTCTGCAACCCGTTACCATGCATTTGGTGATTTCTATTTTTGTTTCTCCTTGCACAAGTTTCTATTCATGCTCAATTGTATATGTATGCTTAATCCATTCATATTTTGATTGAAATTTTTTATGCTCTTGTTTAAGTGCTACCGTTGTTTGGTAATATGGTAGTATTCTATCAATAGGGTAAGAGTGTTCCTCACAACATATAACTAAACTAGTAATGTTCAGAATTACATTTCTTCTACTGGTAATCCACCACTAGCAATTCTATCATAAACACCTCCCACATCTTTGACAAAAGTCTATTATGTAGGATCGAATATAATAAAAATGAATTCTATATTATAATAATCTTATATCTCTTGCGCAAAGCAGAGCAAAAAGTTTTGATATCATTTAAGCACCATAAGTTTGATCATTTTTTCCCATCTTTTTTGTTATGTTTTGTGTAGGAATTTCTTTTATGAGCTTAAAGATATTTTTTGGAAAAAAATATTCAAAATTATCTATAATATTTTTGTTTCTTTTTAAATTTATATATGTCCCATCATGTTGAAAAGTTCTTATGAAATACTTTTTCCTCAAAAGCTTATTTAACTAATTTTTCTAGAGAATCATTTTAAAATATTTTTTAATAAAATGTATAGGAATATTTTTTCCTTAAAATTTATTCTAGATAAGTTACTTAAATATTTCAGTACATATATTTACTAAAAAATTTATTTATATAATTTTTCTTATATTTCGTCTTAAAGGTTATTCAGTAAAAAATTATTTACATAGTATTTTAAAAAGGTGATGTAAATAATTTTTAAAAAAAGTTATCTAAATAAATATTTTAGAAAAAGTTAGGTAGAGGTGGTCGCAATGTTTTAAATAGCTCGCTATAGCCTCCGCTATAGCCAGCTATAGCCTCCGCTATAGCCAGATATAGCTGTTGTGAAGGAATAACGCTATGATATGGTCCTTTTAGCGCTAAGCGACATAATCCGCTAATAGCTGCATTTAGCTCGCTAAATCATGCTATCGCTTAGTTGGGTCGAATTTAACATAGGTCATGCAAAGTCCAAAATGACCACATGCAAGATCTTCTGTGTTTGTGACATGTGTCTTTGTTTGATTTTATGTGTTGAATATCCAAAATTCTGAGCACAATTTGCAAACCGTTAAATGGGTTAGCTACGGCTATAGCCTGCTATAGCTTTTCCTTGGCCTCTGAAAAACCAACCGCTAAAGGTCTTAGTCCGCTATTTAAAATCTTAGGTGGTGGGGATCGCAATAAAGTAAAAATAATGGGAAGATCGAACGACGTGAGATATTGGGCTAAATAAGGTGTGGCACACTTAACAAAAATGAGAAAAAGGGTACTTTGGCACCCTCTCAATGGGCGTCATCTTGCATCCATCATCCCACCCACTTGTGAAGGTTAGAAACATCTTTCAATTGTCCCATGGCGGAGGCTAGCAGGAACCGAGGGTATGGGCACCGGTGGTGGTTGGTATGGTGGATATTCCGATTCTAGAAGTAACATTGGGTGCGTATTGCTATGGTGAATAGAGTTGGAGCTATGACTCAGAGTGGAAATTATGACTAGAGATGGCGTTTCCTCAGTTTATATGTTCTAAAGCATGATCATACATATGCAGCAATTGACGAGCTCAGAATTAACAATTGAATTCAATCACAGTCCTATATATACGGCAAGAAATGGGTCGTTCGGTCTCAATCAGAATTTTTACGGGTACACACGAGAGGAACACGGAAGAGAAGTGCTACAACAAGTTCCCAGCACGGCAGCAACACATGTGTGTACAAGTTCGATCACATCATTCAGTCCGATCATCAGTAGTAGAACGGCGGCAGCCATTCCTTTCCGTTGATGAAGTCGACGGTGAGGTACTTGGACGCCTCGTTCATGGTGAACCGCCGCGACCACAGCACGCGCTTCGCCGCATCGGAGCCGGCCCGGTGCAGTTGAACTCCGCGAGCATCACCTTCCTGCATGCGTGTCACCGGGCAGTTGACCACAAAGACCAATCACGATCACGATTTTTCATGGCGCATGTGCTACGACTATTGCTCGCAACTTACTCGGTGCTGCCGGTACGGTGTAGCCTATGCTTGTCCACCCTGCTGGGTTGACGGTCTTGGAGAGGTAGGTGTCGGCGAAGATGACGCGCGAGTTGGGGGCGCTGACCCGGCCCAGGTAGACCTCGCCGACGCCGTACACCTTGCCCTTGAGGAACACGAAGCCGCTGCCGTTGTCGTCGGCCTTGCGGTCCTGCGCGGTGATGGAACCCAGGATCTCCGTCCGCCGGTCAGGCTTCATGAAGATCTCCGGGCACTGCACGCGTTCACCAATCACCACGTGTTGGAGGAGTGTTCGCCAATGCCAACAGCTCTTAATTGTATGTTACCTGGAATATGGACTGGCCGCTGCCGAAGATGAAGTCGATGTTGCCCTTGATTTAGCAGCTCTCGTAGTAGTGGCGGCCGGCGCTATCGTAGAGGGTGTGGTGGGGGCTGTAGAAGGCGCAGTGGTAGAAGGCCACCTTGTCGCCGGCCACCATCGCGAAGACCGAGCGGATCCCCTGGTCGTTGATGAGCCCGACGCGCACGCTGTTCTGTTGGCCAGCGGATCGATCGATCGTCTCAGTCAGAAGCGATCATTCAAGAGTGGACGATGACGTGGCGCCAATATGATGTTCAGGCTAAAGAAACGGGGAGAGAGATCGTATCATCAATAGTGCACGGACCCTGAAGCTGATGCCGAAGACGACGACGTTGTCGGCATTCACAGCGAACGCGACGGACTCGGCGTTGTCGGAGGAGGCCGACTCGTGGGTGATGGAGGTCCGGCCCTTGCCGTTGCCCCTCACGAAGGTGAACGGCTTGTTCGCCGGGATCACAACTTTCCCCTTGTGCACGCCGGAGCGGAGGTGGACGATGATCCACTCGGTGTTGCCGGCGGGCACCGCGTCGATGGCGGACTGCACGGTCTTGAACTCCTCGTCCGGGCCCACGATCAGAGTCCGCTTCGCCTTGAGCTTCTCGGTGAGGAGGGGCCCGTTGACGATGTCGTCGCTCTTCTTGGCGAGCTTCGACTTGGCGAGCGCGCCGCCGGGCGCCCAAGCGAGCACCGCCGCGGCGGCGAGCAGCAAGGGGAGTAGGAGGCACGGTCGGGCCATCTCGTCGGTTCTCGCGCGTGCGGTTTCTGCAAGGTCAGCTTAGCTAGGTTCTAAGAGCACTCACAATGCAGACTTCATCGTGGAGTCTATCCCTATTAATTGCACTGCCATGTAAGCATTTGGATGATGTGGCAAGTAATTTAACGAGGAGAGAGGAGCAAAAACGGAGAAACGACGTCTTATTTAGACGCCGAGTCTTCGATTCGTTCGAGGCTGGAAGACTCCACCAGTCTCCGCATTGGGGGAGGGGAAGGTCGAGTCTACGGATCCAGTACGCCATGCCGCCGCCGTCGAAATTCCTCCCGCTTCTCCCGCGCGCCATCTCCCGCGCGCGAGCCGGAGCCCGCCGATTCCTGCGTGCAAGGTCTCCCGTGCGCGCGCTCTCCAGCTCGTCCCCCGCGCTCTCCAGCTCGTCGCCGCTGTACAAAAGGAACCCAGTTCCAAATCAAGGTACGCCCAATCCATCCCCAAATCTTCTCCCCAACTGATCTCCTCCCCAACAAGCTTTAACCCAAATCCATACACAAATCTCGAATTAGGGATGAATCGATTGACGAAGCCTAGTTCCCGGCGGGGCAGTGGTGGCCGTGGAACCCGACCTCCGGCCATCCGTGCTCCTGGGACCTGTGTTCCGGCCGCAGGTGCTTCTGCAACTCGGAGCCTTCCCGCTGGCAGCGCTGCAACAGCAGGTGTTGCTGCTCCCGTCACCAGTTCTCCAATCAGTGCTTCCCCCTTTGGTGGATGGTGGCCAACATCTTCTCCTAGTGAAGGGTATGTCAACAGAAATACGTTTCTATGGATCACAGATTGTCTATGCACATTGTAGTTACAGATTTTATATATAGTCACAGCTTTCTGTGTTAACTAGATGAATTGCGTGGATGGCATGCCGTGGTGTTATAGATTTTGGTCACAGCTTCTTTGTAGTTATAGATTATAGATTGTAGTTATAGATTTTAGATTTTAGTTACAGATGTGAAAAATGTATATATGCATAAATGACATGCCGTGGTGTTGCTAGGCATGCCAATTTCATAGCAATTATTTTTCCTATATGTTGTTCTCAATTTGCCATGTCGGTGTGTTGCTCTTGAAGTGTTTTATGGCATGCATTCTGTGGATTTTAGTAATTTAGTATATATATATATTTCATGGATAATAGTTTGAATGCCTTTTGCCAATACTGTTCCTCTCATTTTGAAGAGATTAGGTGACTGCTAATATCACCTCTTCCTTTTTGGTTACGATTGAGCCACTATATATTGTTGCTTTCAGTTTTCTCTGAAGTTACGATAATAACAGACAACCTTACCACACAACAAACAATATGGTTGCAGGTTATACCCACAAGGAGGGTTCTCAAATCTTCTGCATTCCAACCCATTTCTTAACCATCCTAATGGAACCAATCTTCCAGAGAATTTCCACTTTGTTGGTGCTGCAATGAATCGGTCTTCAGTGTCTCCAATTGACCTGGGTGCTACAAGAACTCATTCTCCAGCAGAAGAAGAAGATGGTCTATCTCATGATGCAGTGAAAGATGTAGGTGCAGAAGAAGATGAATCAATTAATGTTGATGACGATGCTAGAACCGACAAGCGTTTGAACTGGACCGTTGAAGAAGATAAACGATTGGCCAGTGCCTGGTTGCGTAATTCAAAGGACCCAGTCGATGGAAATGGCAAGAAGGTAGAGCGGTATTGGGAAGATGTGACTACAGAATACAACAAGACCACAGAAAAATGTCCCAATGCATGGAAGGGACAATATACTCGTGGTGATCATGGTGTACCAACCATCATTCTAGAGGCTGTTGCTTCGCATGACCGATGGATATGGCATGCTTTCTTTGGAGTGGCGGGATCCAACAATGACATCAATGTGCTGAGTCATTCTGATTTGTTCGTCAAGGAATTAAGAGGAGAAGCTCCACAGGTGCAGTACTTTGTGAATGGAAGGCAATATACCAAAGGTTATTATCTTGCAGATGGAATATACCCAGATTGGGCTGTTTTTGTCAAATCCATACGCGCACCACAATCAGCTGAGCACAAGCTGTATTCAGAACATCAAGAGGGGGAAAGAAAGGATGTTGAATGTGCATTTGGCATTTTACAATCTCGTTTTTGCATTTTGCGTCGGCCGGCACGTCTATATGATCAAGGGGATCTTGAGAATATCATGTTAGCTTGTATAATACTTCACAACATGATAATCGAGGACGAGAAGGATATAGAGGATGATTCGTTTGACCTGAACGAGGAAGGAACCACGTCTACTGTTCAGGCGTCTACAATCGCTCATGGATATGATCCGGTGATGGAGGAGGTAATACAGAGAAGTGCCGAGATTCGTGATCGTGAAGCTCACAGGCAACTACAATCTGATTTGATTGATCACATTTGGCAAAAGTTTGGGAATCGAACTAATTAGGTAGAGTTATGCATTTAAATATATATATATATATATATATATACACACATTAGCCTTCATGTTCAAAAATCATTGATATTTGTTTTTTTACTGAACCATTGAGATTTTGTTAAATCAACCACCTGTACAATTTTGTTAATTTACTAACCCATTCTTATTTTTTAACAGTTCTGCTTGGAGTGGCTGGAGGATGATGGACATGGAGTTCTGTATGCAGGATGATGATGGATGGCTTAATATTATCTAAATATTAGTATTATCTATTCAGTTTGCAATTCATATCTTAGTTTCCATTGCTATATATTGTAATGGATGACTCATTGCTACTATCTAAACTTTCATCGAAGTTCTGTGGAGTTTGTTTGCCATTCAGTGTATACTGTAGGCATTGTGTTTGCCAGTATGGGTTGTGCTTCTGGTGATATATATCCTATATGCGTTTGCTGATATATCTTGTATGTGTTAAAGTATGTGTTGTGCTTCTGGTGATATATATCCTGTATGCGTCAGTTCAATTGCCGTTTGATCACAACACCGTATTTCTGGATGCCTCTGTTCAGTTGCCGATTAATCATGTCGTATATGGTTGTTGCAAGCTGTTGAGGTGCAGGGTGGATCACATGGTAAGATGCCACAACTGATCAGCTTTCTTTGTGTTGCATAATAAAAATTTTTATCCATAGAAACTATTATTACAAACTTTGCATTATGGAGCATAGTTTCTTGTGATAGAGTCTTCAACGTATAGACTCTATGGATAGAGTCTGGACTGTGAGTGCCCTAAGAGGGCAATGCAGCGGAAGGGCCGGGGGCTCTTAACGCAGCGCTCTGTTCCTGGCCGCTCGCTGCCGCGGTGCAGCGGAATGCCGGGAGGGAAATGCGGAGGCGATGTTTCCTCAAGCAAGGTTAAAACGGATGCTAGTTGTCCTCGCGGTGTCACTGTGTGGTCTACAACTCTACCTTGCCATGTGTTTTGCTGAAAGAGGTTGCACAAAGAACATAGTTTGGGAAACTGATATCAATATTGTCAACCGTGGCAATGTCACACACTGCGCTTGCATATATATACACACACACATATATATACACACACTACTGCATGCCATGGTTTTATGATTGGAGTGTGCGACATCAATCATTCGGGTGTGGAAGACCATACCAAGTAGTATCTAGAAGGTCACGAGAAGACGGTGCGCGATAAAGACTAGGGCGAAAGGAATAAACAATGATTCTACTGTAGCTAGGATAATAATTGAGGAGCGGAGCGCCGTCCAGCTGTCCAGGTTACAGAAGACGTGAATAATTGAGGAGTCTCCCGAAGCCTCTGCTCGAGCTATAAAAGGAGAAGCCGGGCGAAGCATTCAAGGAGAAGCACGGCACAACTAGACCAGAAGAAGCAATCGTAACCAGCGGAAGACCTCCATCCACACTCCACTCACAAATAACTCCATGAAGACCACCACCACCTCGGAAGTGCTCCGAGGGATACCCACCATTAGTAGTAACACCCCACTACCGTTGTATCACTCCACCACCCCTGTGATATTAGAATGCAGGGAGGCCGTTGAAGCTCATCCCACCATTTGTAAGGTAATTAAGGTTTGTGTTAAGTGCTTGGGGTTTTGCGAAAGGGAAAGCCGTATGTAAGCTTATATCGTGGAAATGGATTAAGCCGTCTTGGTAATTAAGGTTTGTGCTAAGTGCTTGGGGTTTTCCACGGGATAAGCTTATATGCGGCTTTCCCTTTCAGGAAACCCCAAGCACTTAGCACAAACCTTAATTACCTTACAAACGGCGGGATGAGCTTCAACGGCCTCCCTTTATTCTAATATCACAGAGGTGGTGGAGTGATAGAGTGTGGGTGGAGGTCTTCAGCTGATTATGTTGCTTCTTCTGGTCTGGTGGTGCCGTGCTTCTATCGAGTTACCAATGCTTCGCCCGGCTTCTCGTTTTATAGCCATAGCAGAGGCTTCGGGAGACTGCTCAATTATTCACCTACAAAATATTAGCATTAGTAGATACTGGTTGTACAAAGAATATTATACATGATAAATATTTCGCGAGATGCCCAAAAATAGTGCATACGATAGATCAAGATAAAGTAGAAATATCTACAGATATCTCAGGAACAAAGAAGCTTCATAATCAGTTAGCCTATAACATTGAAATACAAATAAATAATACAAAATATATAATGGATGAAATCACAGTAAGAGACCTATCTATGATAAATGATGATATGATATTAGGATTAAGATTTTTACAATTTTCCTTACAAACAACGATTATACATGAGTAAGGAATTACCTTCGTTCCTTATCAAGATAATATTCCATACATAACAGAAGTGTGAAAAACTATAAGTTTTAATGTTGGAAAATCTAAACTAGAACTTCACGAATCTGATGATAATGAAACCACTGATAACTATACAGATGAAGAGTTAGGTGAAAGCATAGAAGAATACATAGGAAATTCATGCATAGAATGCATCAGTCTGCAATCGCTATCAGCAAACTGGTATAGAAATATAAAATCTAAAAAAAATATAGATAAAATAGTACAAAGGTTGGAAGAAATCTAAACAATCGGAGAAATACCAATGGAATATTGGGATAAGAATGGTATGTATGTAAGCTTAATATAATAAATCTTGATTACATAATTAAGACAAGTCCTATAGAAGCAATATCTAAGGATATATAAGAATTCAAGATGCATATTGAAGAATTACTAAAGCTAGGAGCCATAAGAGAAAGTAGGAGTCCCCATAGGTCAGCTGCTTTTATAGTTAGAAATCATGCTAAAATAGTCAGAGAAAAGTTAAGAATGGTTATTAATTATAAAATACTAAATGATAATACTATAGATGATGGATATAACATCCCAAATAAGCAAGAATGGATAAATAGAATACAAGGAAGTAAAACTTTTTTTCAAAATTTGATTTAAAAGCTGGGCTCTAGCAAGTAAAAATGGCAGAAGAAATAGGCTGGACTGCATTCACATGTTCTCATGGTCATTTTGAATGGTTGGTGATGCCATTAGGTTTAAAAAATGCCCCGCTTTATTTCAAAGAAAAATGCAAAATATTTTTAATGAAAATCAGGACTCCATATTAGTTTATATAGATGATTTATTAGTTTTTTCAAAATCATATAAAGAACATATAGCTCATCTGGAAACATTCTTTAGAAAGGTAGAACAACATGGGTTAATACTTTCTAAAAAGCAAATGAAAATATGCAAAGAAAAGATAAATTTTATAGGCCATGAAATAGATGAGGGAAAAATTTATTTACAAGATCATATCATAAAGAAATTTTTGCAATTTCCTAATGCTACGAATGATTAGAAAACCTTACAACAATTTTTAGGAATAGTAAATTATGCTAGAAATTATATAGAAAATTTAGCAAAACTAGCTGGGCCATTATACGCAAAGTTAAGAAAAACTGGGCAAAAGCATTTCAATTTTGAAGATATAAAGCTAGTAAGAATCATAAAAGATAAAGTAAAAGAATTAAAACCCCTAGATTTACCTTTAGATGACTATTATTTTATTATAGAGACAGATGTATCTGAAATAAGATGGGTGCTATATTAAAATAAAAGCCACATAAATACTATCCAAAAATAGAAGAAAAAATATGCAGGTACGCTTCAGGGAAATATAATCTGAAGGCAATAAATAATACCGATAGGGAAATATTAGCTGTAATAAATGCAATAAATGCTTTTAGATTATATCTAGGATTTAAAGAGTTCACAGTAAGGACAGATTGTGAAGCTATATGCAGATACTACAATAAAATTAATAGTAAGAAAAGTTCAACTGGAAGATGGGTTTTATTTGAAGATATTATTACTGGAAATGGATATAAAGTAATATTTGAGCATATAAAAGGAAAGGATAATACCCTTCCTGATATATTTTCTCAGTCATCTATTTTGCAGGAATGAAGAAAGGAGTAAGCCCTATAGGGGGTGATTGTTTTTGTTTTGGGGTAGAAAATAAATTAAGAATATTTCCACCAAATACATATAAATTTAAGCCCAGAGATCATATTGTACTTGATGAAGTACAAGAATGCATACTAGATAATTTCTGGTACCAATATAATAATAAAAGAGAAGATAAAGGCTATATGCTAGCTATTCTAAATAGCTTAGCTGAATATTTTTATACAATTGATGGGTTAATACAACCAAAAGAGATACCTGAAAATATAGAGAAAAGAGCTATATATGTCATATATAAAGGAAAGGTCACGAGAATTTATGTATCATTTGAGAGATAGAAAATGACAAAGATGGAAGAATATTGTGGAGAAAATACGCTGATATTGATCAAGCACTCTCATATGCTAGAAATATTTTGGGAGTAAATTATTTTCTATAACCTATAGCAAAGGAATATATTCAAAAATATAAAAAAATAAGGGAAATTAAGTCAAGCTCACCTGGAATTAATATAAAAGAAGATGGACCATCTAGGATTCCAACATATAAAGAAGTTCTGAAGAAAGAAACAAATTCATCAAATGAAGAATATATTGAGAAGAAGTTAAAAGAAAAGTTTGAATCAATAATTCCCCAATGGAAGAAAAATTTAAAAGAAGAAATATTGAAAGAAATAAGGGTTGAAATAGATGAAAAATTCCAAAATATGCAAAAAGATTATGAATTAAAAATGGACATACCAATATCTAATGATGATATGATGGATATCCGAGGTGATAGCCAAGAATAAGAACTAAAAAAAGGAATATCGTGAATTGTTGTCATGGTATGAATTATGGCAATCAGAAGAATCGGATATTGAAGAAAGAGAATAAATATATAACTTGCATAAAAGAATATTTTGTCTCATATAAGAATAAATTCCCTCTGTTGTTAAAGTGTTAACAACAATTCGGCCGGGGGAAAAATACTACTACATGCCATGATTTTGTGATTGAAGTCTACGATGTCAATCATTCGGGCAAGGAAGACCATACAAGGTAGCATCCAGAAGGTCACGAGAAGGCAGTGCGCGATAAAGGACATGGCAAAAGGAATAAACAGTGATTCCACTGTATAAGCCAGGACAATAATTGAGGAGCAGAGCACCGTCCAGCTGTCCAGGCAACAGAAGAGGTGAATAATTGAGGAATCTCCCGAAGCCTCTACTGCGGCTATAAAACGAGAAGCCGGGCAAAGCATTAGGAACACCAAGAAGAAGCACGGCACCACCAGACCAGAAGAAGCAATCGCTCAGAAGAAGACCTCCACTCACACTCCACTTACAAATACTCCATGAAGAACACCACCACCTCGGAAGTGCCCTGAGGGATACCCACCATTACTAGTAACACCCCACTACTGTTGTATCACTCTACCACCTTTATAATATTAGAATAAAGGGAGGCTGTCGAAGCTCATCCCGCCATTTGTAAGGTAAGTAAGATTTGTGCGAAGTGCTTGGGGTTTCCCAAAAGGGAAAGCCATATGTAAGCTTGTCCCATGGAAATGGATTAAGCTGTCCTGGTAATATCCCTACTTTCCCTTAAACTCGTTCGTATGGGGCGATGTCTCTACGCTAGGGACTCTAGAGGAGAAACCTCTGCGTGTCTCGTTCTTGTGTTAGCCCTGGTAGCGGCGTCTGAGGAGAACCCTGCAGAGAAGTGTTCCCTTCGGGTGGAACTGCCTAGGGAGACGGTAGAGCCTGATTCCTACGTGCGCGTGGTTGGGGACGGTGAGGGTGAAGACCGGGCTGTCCTGGTCCTGAAGCAAGCTAGCAACGCATGCGGTGAGTACCGAGTAGGAGTGACACAAAGCATAACAGCATGACCGGCTGAATCCTTGATCTCGCCAACCCGCAAAGATCATGCGAATCAATATAATTAAGCTATACATCTAATCACTGTAACAACTCTGCCTTAGTTAGGTGTAATTGAACTTAAGCAAGTCATTAGTCACTAAGTAAAAGAGGTGAAATGTCAATTTTGCCCCTAAAAAGCTCTTTTTGGAGTTAAATATAAAACTTGAGTTTTTTATACAAACTTAAAATTTTGCCCAAATAAGAGTTGTAAAACTTTTAATTTCAAACAACTTTTGTTAATAACACTTTGGCTAATTCGGAGTAGGAGAGGGCCAAAAACAAGAAACAAACCAGGAGTATATTAAAACCCTACAGATGACCTAAGTCGTAGAATTTAGGTTTTTCCTTAACTTTGCAATCTGATATCTCACAATTGTAGTCTCTTGAGTGTATTTTAACTTTGTTACACTGACCCAGGTCCAAATCGTAACCTAACCTGCTCAAAAACTTGGTCAAAGTCGGGTAAAACAGTCAACTCGGCCTTCTTGGCATTCCAGCACCAAGTCTGGAAAACATCTAGAGCACGCCTCTTGGCGAGTTTGTTCCTCCAAATTTTTAAACTGAACTCAAGAAAAGTCCTTAATAGAAGTTGAAGTACTAAGACTGAAGAACAATACCTTCAATAGCACCTTAGTCTAATTCAACTCAGAAGCTAACCAAAATTCACGTCAAAGACATCCAAATTCCTGAAATTCCACCAAATCGGCCGAAATATGCTAAGTCCGAAATTTCTAGTTTTTGGCAAACTTTGGCTCGAGTTATCTCCAAATCCGTTCAAAATCTGGACAAACACCTTTAGTAAAGTTTGAACTCCGACCATAGGGCTACAAGTTTGGTAAAGGGATATTCGAACGTTTAGTTTAAAAATTTTGAGTAAGAGGTCCCCAAAGTCGACCCTATCCCTGCTTTGCCTCGCCTCGACGCCAGAGCGCCCCGACATGTTCATCCAGAGCGCTGCCTACCCCGTGGCGCATCATCACCGGCAGCTCGCTGGCACCCTATCCCCGGCGGGGAAGCAACAGGACGGTGAGCCCGACGCCCAACCAGTACCGCGACAAGACCCGACGGAGCTCCCCGCTACCCTATCGCCGGCCGAGCCCATCCTTTGCCCTGTCGCATATCCACACCCGCCAACCGGAGCCCTGCCCGCTCGCCGAAAAAGCCACCACGTCGCCGTCGTCCCACGCCTCTGCCCGTTCACCCAACCAACACCTTGGCGCTCCGCCTTGCCCGCCCGACAAACCGGTTGCCCACGCTAAAAATCGCCCGTGACCAACCACGGCGAGATACGCCCCGGAGCTCCGCTCCCAGAGCCAATGGCGCCGCCGCCCAATCCCGAGCACCAGCAACGCCCCTCGCTCCCTCCCGGCCCACCGGCTAGCAAGAACTCTTCGCCGCTCCCTCGGGCCCTATAAAAGGAGTAAAGGAGCCGCCGGAAGAGCCCTCCGCACCCCTTCGCTGTTTTTCTCCCCGCCGCCTCTGTTTCGCACGCCGCCACCCACCTCGCCATGAAGAGCTTCCCTCCGCCAGCCAAACCCCCTTGCCACCACCCGTTTGCACACCGCCAGTGGCCCCCGAAGCTCTAGCCGCCGCCAGACGACTGCCCGAGGCCGCCCCGCTGCCGAAACACCTCAAGCCGCCGCGACCGTGCCTGAGCTCGTCGCCGCCACCGTGTTCCGACCCTCACCGGCCATCTCTATTGCCCCAACCTCGCCAAGTCGAGCTCAGGTGAGCCCATACGCACCCCCGACCACTTGTCGCCCGACCCCCTCCGGCGAATCGCCGAAATCGGCCGCCGCCCGCCACCGTGCGCCGCCAAGGGCATGGGTGTAATCGTGAAAGTAGATTTAGGGTGTGAATGCTAAAATCGAGGGTATGGCTGTGATTTCTGAAAAGTCTGTAGGGCCCCTATGCAAATGTGTTTCGGTTAATTAATAAAAATTGGCAGGAAATAGGATAAATTTGGGAATGCCCAGTAAATCAGGAAAAATCAGAAAAATACGAAATAAATTTTGTTGGAATCCTTGTTCTGTGTAGTTTCTTAAAAAAATAAGTTTTCCCATGTTACTATTGTAAATAATATCCTATAGTTTTATTTCTTGCTTAGACCTTTTAAATCATAGTAAATAGAAGAAAAATGCTAAAAGGGTAAATCTAACTCTGTGGTGTATGTTTCAGTGAGTAGAAGCTCAGAAAAATACTTTGTGCCCTGGAGTAGAACTTAATGTCTCTGTTTTAACCTTATATTTGAGATCTAGGGTTAAATCTTTCTTTTTGCATAAGTTTTAATCCAAACCTGAGAAAAATGTGAAACCACTTGGAGTAGCTTAGTTTTGCAGTATAGTTTGTAGGAAAATTATGGGTTGAGGTCCAAATCAGAAAGAAATCCACCTTCCTTATAGAACATGATAAATAGGAGATAAATATGGGAAATAGATGTCCTTCTCCAAAAATTATGAAAACTTCACCAAAGCATCTGTAACACACCTGCAAACTACTGTTAAAATTTCACCCTCAGAATCACTGTAGGTTTTGAGATAAAAATAGTTAAGTGCATGCTACCTGTGGCGGTAAAATACATTTAATTCTTTGTGTGGTAATCCAATGGCTCCCAAATTTTTACAGTAACTTAGTAATGACTTCAGTAAGGTGCTGTAAATTTCTCAGTGCCTTTTGTTACTGTTTGCTTATGGAACCAAATCTAGGCTAAGAAATCGGGTTAAAGAAATAAAAGAAATATGAGTCCTAATGCACTTGAACCACCCCAAACACGACCCCACCTTCTTTATACAACTTTAAGTTGTAAGAATCTATATATATACACAATCGCCATCAAAGTCAACCTCGAGTTTGAACCGACCCCACCTTACTTTATGAAGTTAATGAAAGTTAAAACCTTGTTTAGGTGAATGTGGCCTAAATACGACTTTCTTTCTAGCAATAATTCATGCCTTGCATCGTTTGTGCAAAAGCATGGATAAATCTAACTCTTGCATGTGCATGTCATGTAGAAGCTAATATCGCTGATGGGACCTATGAGCTCCACCCTACATTGGAAGAGGAAACCGTCGCGGAGCTACATCACGCTGAAGTTGAGCCCGAGCTAGATCAAGACCCCGAGGAACCACTAAGTTTTCCTGAAGGCAAGCCCCGGTGCATGCTTCCCTATTTTTAAATTATGCAATATGTTGATGCTTATGATTGTGCATTTACATTTATAGGAGTTGAATGACACCTTAGATGCATGAACTTAGTTTCCTTTTGATCTGAACACTAGCATGATGAGTCGCGTAGATGCAATGCTTAATAGGACTCGGTAAAAGTCGAGTGATTGCCTGTCACTCGCGAGTTATAGGAGTTGTTTGTTTACTCTTTCTACAACTATAAGGATGATGGATGGGACCGGGAATGGTTCTGATGTGGTGGTTTGCCCCGTCTGTCTAGCAATGAACTTGCTAAGGTCGAAACATGTCGGCGTTCGTGATCAGGTGTTTGAAAGTACTAATCTCATACCTAGTATGGGATAGGGAAGCCTATACCTGCCTGAACTAGGGCGTGTCATACCCTCCCCCGACTGTCCTTGGAACGTCGTTCCCATGGTGCATCATGTGGGTGTAAGTGCGGTCATAGTACAGCAGAGGCCGGGATTATGGAGCATTGCATGCCAAAGGAAATTGGCCCTAACACGTGCCTAAGGGATCGATGGGGATGGCTGACAAATGAAGCGACCCTTCGTGGTGTGCGGATGTCGTGGGATTAGGTTCGCCATGCATGGTTAATAAATTCGAATTGATTCGTCTGCCTCTCACAGTTTGGGACTGCTTGATCTCTATTCTACACTGAGTAAAGATGGAACATGAGGATGATTTAATCTTGATGCTTGTTCTTTAATTGTTTGGAAACTATGCTTGCTTAGTATAAGTTGCTAATCTAGACTAGATAATGAGCTTAGAACTTGAGCTAAAATATTGAAAGTAAGGACCAACATTAGGCGTTTGGCAAAAACAAACCCACAGCCAAAAGCCTTGCATGTCTAGGAGTCGGTGGTGAAGTAGTCACTTGTCGGGTCAGTCTTGCTGAGTATTAGTTGCTTAGCCTTGTTGTGGCTGTGTTTTCAGGAAGTGCTGAGCATGAGGAAATGGTTGCCAGCCTGACTTGACCGACCCAGCTCCCTCCGGATTGGTCGGTTGAGTGGGCACCCGCCTCAGACAGCGGAGATCGTTGAAGGGATATCATGGTCGGCTTCGCCATGGTATTATGTATCGTCGTGTAGCTTCCGTTGCTTTTTCTTCTTGTTGAACCTCGCAAACTTGTTTGAATTTCGAAAACTCTGATGTAATAAATTGTTAAACTATGTTAATGTGATGAAAATGTTGTAATCTCTGTGCTACTCACCTTCGTGTGAGGAATGCTTCTCAATCTTGTGTAAGTGGTTTATCGGATGAAATCCGACGGACGACCAAGTTGACTTGCTTAAAGTGCATGATCGCATGTCAGACGACTTAAGTGCATTTTAGTTAGGTTAATTTGGACGGTTCCGCCACAATCACGCACCCGCACATATCATATTTACTGTATAGTTGCTGAAAGAGACCCCAAATAGTTGCTCAATAGTGTAGAATAGTGAATGAATAGTGCCGCCATTTTTCGCTCATGCTGAGGTGCTCACCCGCACATATCATATTTACTGTATAGTTGCTGAAAGAGACCCCAAATAGTTGCTCAATAGTGTAGAATAGTGAATGAATAGTGCCGCCATTTTTCGCTCATGCTGAGGTGCTCCACCCACTCGTGGTGAGTGCCCGAGCGCTGTTCATATTCCTAATTATAGTAGTAACCTGAATTTGAATAGTGCCCCTCAATTTGAATAGTAACCAGCGATTTTGAAAGGGGGACTATAACTTCAAGCGACTCGAAAATCAGACCGCGCACAAATCTTTAGGACTGGCAACCTTGGATATTGAAATTCGAGTTACTATTCACTGCACTATTCAAATTAGGAATATAGACAATCCATCGAACGCTAAATAATTGTGATAACTCCTACTAGCTTCCTTTTGAACCATGAGACATTATCTACTCGAGGATTATTTTTCTTGAAAAAGATAAATCTCCGACCTCTACAACTGCACAAAGCCATTTCAAGGGTCAATTGTCAGCAACAAGAAAACCTAAACAGAACACACCTAATAAGCTTGATATAAAATTTGTGTAACCATCAAGGCAAAGTCTTCCGGTTGAGGCAAAACTTTCCAGCTTGAGAACAATGACTATGTTGCAATCCACCTACGCTCTACATGTCCAAGAATATCACAATTTCCATCTAGGAGGCAACTAGAGGGAGAGTCCTCTCGATTTAGCAGAAGACGAAACCTGTCCAGATTCATAAACACATGACGTCAGACCGATGTTGTCTTTCTCCTTTACACCTTCTTCCTCTCTGCAGCAGCAACAGCCCGTGTAGCCCTCCCGCCACTAGCCTCCACCACTGCCCGCGGTTGGCGGTGACTCACCACCACGCCGCTTGGCCCGCCCCTGCGTGCGACGCTGCCCTTCCCTAGCCGCAGAAGTCGCTTGCCCCGCCGCTGGCACTGCCCATCGGGGTCCTCTACCACCTGACTAGCGGCGCCATCGCCATCAGCCTCGCCGCCCACAACCGGCAACCACTGCCGGACTTACTGCCACCACCGAGCATCTCTCTAAGCCTGCCGGTCATGGAAACCCCCCTCCCTAAACCTAGAAACCCCAAATTCCTAAGCCAAATCCCTCTCCACTGCATCCCCACCAGGATCCACTGTTGGCTACAGCCGGCAACGACCCGCCGTTGGCCGCTCAGCCCACCTCCTACCCTTCCATCGGTCCACCCTTTCTTCCAATCTTTTATGGTTGGGGGCAAGAAATCTAGCATGGAACCTCGAAACCCTAAGCCCTAATGGCGCTAGCACGCCGCTTGTCGTCGCCGGTGAATGCGGCGGAGGAAGAGAGAAGAAGTTATCTTTTGTCGCTATCCGCTCGCTGTAGTAAATGTGTGGTCCTCGTTCACTTTGATATAACCCATTCATTTTAGATCGAACGGCTCACTTAGGGCTCTCCGGATGATAATCCAGAGAGTCATCTTTTATTTTTATTTTTTCCGTTCCATCTATCTACATTCAACTCAAAAAAGCAAGCGTCATCACTCAAAAATAAAATCTAAAAAATAATTAAGCTCAATACAAATTCTGTTAGATCTTTAAACAGTTTGTTGTGGTTGAGGCAAAACTTTACAACCTTGCTCTCACATAAAAACCAAGCCACCATCGGTAACGGTAATCAAGGACATATCCTGCCACGGACGTTATTAGTAAGGCGTGCTAACCTTCACCTTCCTCTCAACGCACTGTTTGGCCGATGCGCTATTAGATTACCTTTGCAACTCACCGCATCCTTTACACGTCCGAGTAGATTATCTACTCAACAACAATTAATTTCAGTACAGAAGTCTCAAGAAAAAGTCTTCTAGTAGAGCCAAAACTTTACAGCCCAGATCTCACGTAACAACAAACCGCCATTGGTAACCGAGTTTATCGCGTGTCCAGAATGTATCAAGGCACACTAACCTTCAACTTTCTTTCTCTCGAAGGCACACTATATGCCTGCTAGTGCTTGAAAATGACGACTACACATTTTCATTCGCCTACGTTTCACATGCATGTACGAGAACAGCACAAGCTTACACTCAGAGCAATTATTGCCACTGTTTAAAACTGAAGGCTAGAAGACAAGCAATTAACCTCAATACAAAATCTGTTAGGCATTAAGACAATGTCTGTTCTGGTTGAGCCAAAACTTTACAGCAAAGCTCTCATCTGAAACCAAGCCTCCACCGGCAAGCGAGGTCATCTCCTATCCAGAATGTTAGTAATGCACGCTAACCTTCACTTTTCTCTCCAGGCAATGTCAGGCCGGAGGTCTAACAGATTACGTTTGTAACTCTCCTATCCTTTACACGTCCGAAATAGCACTATACGATCTGCTGGGAGTCTCACATGAGATGAGCAGGCCTCATGTCCTTGGAGCAAAGGCAGTTGTGCGCTGCAGTGAATGCCAAAATAAAGGAGGAGAAGACACGCATGCCACAACAAGGTTTTGTGTGACTAGGGGTTTCTTTGGTTGAGGTTCTTGCAAACCTGCCTGAACCAAGCAACGATCTCAGGCGTTCGATTTTGAGCGCCTGGGGCTGGACCGAGCTGCCGGGCTCAGGCAGCTCCGCCCAGGCTGGAACCAAACAGTCCCTAGATGCATGACCTGGACAGGTTGGTATGCACACATAAGCTATTGTGTGCAGCAGCTAGCAATGACAGGTTTGTTGTGAGTGTCACATATGACATGTGTGTTGGCCAGCAAGTCAGTGACTCAGCAACCTTAGCATTAGCTACAGTTCACCTCACTTTTACACTTCTCCTGCTTCTTAGTTTGGGTATCTGGTAGGTGTACACCACTTAACCTACACATATTCAAAATTGCACCCTACACGTGCAGCGGTACCGTGCCAATATCTTTGCTTGTTGTAAATGCCGATACATTTAGGGACTTATATGAATATAAGGAAAGCGTAGTTGAAATGATGTGTCATGCGCATCTATAAAAGTAGAGGATTCGGCTCCTTGAACGCCTAGAATGTGCATTGCGGATTAGGTTAGCCACGGGAAGTGCTGCTGCTCAAGAGTTCGTTCAAGAGCAAATCAGGTGCCAGGTAATGAGGGAATGCTAGATACTAGAGCTCCATAAGGGAATATTATTTCATAGTCCATTTTCACCTTGTCGAGGAGAGTTGCGGATCGGTACATGGTAAGAATACATGAGCTCACCATATTTTTTATATTTTTTCATTTTTTTAAGAAATTGTTGGGTGCAATGTGTCGATAGGAGCCTTGATAATCTATATACATTCAACTAAGTTTATTGAGCAAAACATAAAGAATAACACAAGTGTCTATAACAAGTGATGCCTATGTAATATTTGTGAGCAAATATGTAATATCATAAAAAGATACCATATAGGTAAGGGCTTTGAAGATCCAGAGTACAATAGCAATGGCAGAAACTAGATATTGTATGTGGTGATACAATTGATATTGATATGAGATCTCAATTACAGGAATAAGTATGTAAATACTTTTCATCATTGCGCCATTGGTCTCAATGGTAGAATTGGTATCGTAGCTTTCGGAATAGGTAACAACAGATAAGGTTTACCAAAATCAAGGTCGAGGAATTTGTCAATGGTGAATATAGAGCACATTATTCTAAATTCAACACCAAAGATCCACAACAGATTCGTATCTATATATCGAGTGTAGGTGCACTTAATATCGTCATGTTAAACATGTACTGTATCTAAGAACTTCAAATGTGGAAAATCTTTCTGAATCAACTATAAATGAAAGAATCTTGCACATGTGCGCAACTTCTAAAGCGGCTTCGCTTTAAGGATGCGCCTTTTGTCAAGTCTGGAAACAAGGTCTGGAAGATATCTACGCTACCGCTTGACCATTACTTATATACATCTCCGCCTATCGTCTAGATAAAATCCAATTCTGGACTCGAAATTCTTGAAAGACTATTAAATATTAGATCGAGATGTTCCTGTGCAATAACAACCCGGGGACCTGTGGGTAGCATCATGATGTTTCTCTAGCTACACCAAGGGTGCCAACAAAACAGATTTCTCCAGAGAAACATAAATCACATAATAATTAGATAGAAATTCACAACAAGGAACACCCCTTCCCCTGCTGTCCCTCAGGCCCTATGAAAACCCCCCACCATCCCTCCACCACACCACACTCCATCTGATCACTTCCCTTCTCCCTCTCGAGCACACAGTGCAGGCACTAGCACCCAAAACTATGCCGATGCAAGGGCAACTGCCACAGCACGCACCCGCACCCACGGAGAAGAAGCGCTTCGTGGGCGCACTCACGATGGGGGTCCCCTGTATCTTGGAGACCGCCCGTGTCGGGCTCCTGGCCGCCGTCGTGGAGCCTCCTGCGTCGGCTCACCTCGTCCGTGTTGCCGAGCCTGCACGCACCAGTGCCCGCGACATCACCCTAGGGCTGTCCGCGAAGCTATGCTGCATCACCCGCACCACCCCGTCCCATGCCGTCGACATGTCCTTCCTCACCTGCAACCTCTGCCGCCGCAATACCAACGGCCGCACCGTCTACGTGTACATGTAAACAAGCCTTTAATTAGCTGAGCTGTTAATGACTTTATTACGACACTCCTTGCCTAGCTACTGTCCAGTAACTAAACATTAATTAGGATGATAATCTTTTGGCGGCATGCATGCAGGAGCATGGGGTTCTGCTCACGGGGCTGCAGGGATGATTACCACCTCGGCGAGCTGGACAAGAACAGGAAGAGGCAAGCCGTGGCGTTGATGGGACGGAGCAAGATGGCCAGGATCGTCACTAGGGTGGACGCCGGCAAGGCGACGGAGGCCGGAGAAGCGAGCTGCAGCAGGCCCACCTTCTTCACTTGCGCCGAAGAAGCTGAGTAGGCATCATTCCGGCCCCTAAACAAGTTTCGTCGTCACCTCAAGATGAATAAAGCAGCAGCAGCCTCGTGCATATGCAACAATATGCGTCGGTATATGGACAGCTGCAGGAGTGTAGCGTGCAACTACATGCGTATGTAGTATGTCGTCGTATGTGTCTTTCTGATGTGTGTGCTATGTGTCGTATGTGTCATCCAAGCTAAAATAAAAAAAACTATATATTTTTACTGCTTGTTTGATTCTTCTCGAAGTACTCCGTATTGTCCCTCAGAAAAATAGTTTGTGTTGTTCTTGTTTTAGTACTGGCAAAAATTTCACGTCACAACTCACAACCGGGGATGTTTGCATGTTTAATTGACAAGCTCCAGCCTCTGTTAGTCTTGCAATCCACGTTTGTACCTCTGATTCATGAAACGCGTGCACACGTTGTTCTAGAAAAAGAACAAAACTCCAACTCATAAAACAAGTTGGAGCCGGCTGAAATTTTATAGCTGAGGCCGAACGGATTTCGTCGTCTCTGAGTGACATTTAGAGATACATTGAGGACACATATACAGTCGACAACGGTTTCAATCCTGGCGTCCAAACATTAGGAAAGCAGTACTAGTTCGGAACAAGTACAGCCAACGCATTACCACGTCACGGTCCTCCCCTGGCCGCTCGATTGGCAAAACGCACGGTTATGATCGCTGAACCCACGCGTCCGGCAGCCATTGGAAGTCGCACGTCGATCGGAATAGGACACCGCCTCCGAGCCGGCTCACCTTGACACGCCCATCAGCTGGCTTTATATACAGGCGTTTCCCCTGCCTACCTCCTCGTCTCGTATCGCCTCTTCTTACCAACAAAAAATCAGCTAGCTGCAAGAGATTCGACGCGATGGCGCCGGGTCGCGTGTGGACGCTTCTGTTCGCGCTGCTGCTCGCTAATCTCGTAGCCCCGATTCACGCTGCCGCACCGTCTCATGGAGGAGGCGGCGACAAGAACACCGGCACCGTGATCGGCATCGACCTGGGCACGACCTACTCGTGCGTCGGCGTCTACCGGAACGGCCACGTCGAGATCATCGCCAATGACCAGGGCAACCGGATCACGCCCTCCTGGGTCGCCTTCACCGACGGCGGCGAGCGGCTCATCGGTGAGGCCGCCAAGAACCAGGCGGCGGCCAACCCGGAGCGCACCATCTACGACGCCAAGAGGCTCATCGGCCGCCAGTTCGACGACGCCGTGGTGCAGCGCGACATGAAGCTGCTGCCCTACGCCGTCGTTGACAGGAACGGCAAGCCGCACATGCGGGTCCAGGTCAGGGACGGCGACGTGCGCGAGTTCAGCCCCGAGGAGGTGAGCGCCATGGTGCTCACCAAGATGAAGGAGACCGCCGAGGCCTACCTCGGCGAGAAGGTCACGCACGCCGTCGTCACCGTGCCGGCCTACTTCAACGACGCGCAGCGCCAGGCCACCAAGGACGCCGGCGTCATCGCCGGCCTCACCGTGCTCCGCATCGTCAACGAACCCACCGCTGCCGCCATCGCCTACGGCATTGACAAGAAGGGCGCCGAGAAGAACGTCCTTGTCTTCGACCTCGGGGGCGGCACCTTCGACGTGAGCGTCCTGGCCATCGACAACGGCGTCTTCGAGGTGCTCGCCACCAACGGCGACACCCACCTCGGCGGCGAGGACTTCGACCAGCGCGTCATGGACTACTTCATCAAGCTCATCAAGCGCAAGCACGGCCGGGACATCGCCGGTGACGCCCGCGCGCTGGGGAAGCTGCGCCGCGAGTGCGAGCGTGCCAAGCGCACGCTCAGCAACCAGCACCAGGTGCGCGTCGAGATCGAGGCGCTCTTCGACGGCGTCGACTTCTCGGAGCAGCTCACCAGGGCACGCTTCGAGGAGCTAAACAACGACCTGTTCCGGAAGACGATGGTGCCGGTGAAGAAGGCCATGGCGGACGCCGGCCTGCAGAAGGGCGACATCGACGAGATCGTGCTCGTCGGCGGCAGCACCAGGATCCCCAAGGTGCAGCAGCTGCTCAAGGACTACTTCAACGGCAAGGAGCCCAACAAGGGGGTCAACCCCGACGAGGCCGTCGCGTACGGCGCTGCCGTCCAGGGCAGTATCCTCAGCGGGCACGTCGACGAGAAGACCCAAGGCATGATCCTCCTCGACGTTGCGCCGCTGACACTGGGCATGGAGACCGTCGGCGGGGTGATGACGAAGCTGATCACGAGGAACACGGTGGTGCCGACGAAGAAGACGCAGGTGTTCACCACGTACCAGGACAGGCAGACCACGGTGAGCATCAAGGTGTTCGAGGGCGAGCGGAGCATGACCAAGGACAACCGGCTCCTCGGCAAGTTCGACCTCGCCGGGATCCCGCCGGCGCCCAGGGGCACGCCGCAGATCGAGGTGACCTTCGAGGTAGACGCCAACGGCATCCTCCACGTGCAGGCGGCGGACAAGGGCACTGGCAAGTCGGAGAAGATCACCATCACGAGCGACGACCGCCGGCTGAGCCAGGAGGAGATCGACCGGATGGTGCGCGAGGCGGAGGAGTTCGCGGAGGAGGACAAGAAGGTGAGGGAGCGGGTCGACGCGCGCAACAAGCTGGAGACGTACATCTACCAGGTCAAGAGCGCCGTGGACGACACCAAGATGACCGACAAGATGGACGTCGAGGACAAGGAGAAGATGGAGGAGGCAGTCAGGGAAGCCAACGAGTGGCTCGAGGGCAACTCCTTGGATGCTGACAAGGAGGACTACGAGGAGAAGCTCAAGGAGCTGGAGGATGTGTGCAACCCTATCATCTCGGCGGTGTACCAGAAGTCGTCCGGCAGTCCAGGGGAAGACAACTACGACGAGGATGATCATGATGAACTTTAGGCAATTTTAGTTTCTTGTACTAGCTATTTTATTATCAAAGTAGTTTTACTTACAGTCCTCTAGCTGGTTTCGATTTCTAACCTCAATTTAGTATTTTAGTATGATCTTGTTTTTATTATAATTATTACTTTTTTCTATTGAACCAAGTCATATATGCTCCTCAGCTTTTTATATTCCTATGCCATCTTCACTAACATCATGTGAATTTCGCTAAACTGGAAGCCAACATGTAGATTAAAACACTGATGTTGGAAAGACCAATCTTACTTTGCCAAAGTCAGGGCTATCAAACGCTGAACTAACTGAAAGTAAGGTTCATTAATTAGCAGCCAATAGTTTCTCTTTGTCTACATGAGACTGTTTTGCAACGATGAACATCAACTTGTACTCAAACAGGGATCCAGAGCCTGGATTGTACGTCAATTGCTTCATGTTACATATTAAATACACAGCCATCAGCAGTGTCAGTATAAATCTGATGACCATATTTTTTTCGGAAACTCACAAAACCGTGTAGTATTTTAAAGCACTCCTACTTCATGTTAGAAACTATCAATTCAGTACAAAGAATTAAACTTTTGGTAATTTGTACTAGAGTTTTGAGACAATAAACTGGGAAAAACAAACACAATGCTGCTCAGAGTATAATAGACAATATTAAAACATGAGTTACAAAGTAACTGTAGCACGCTAAGCATCTCAAGAAAACAAGGACTTTCCATTTCATTATACAGAACATGAATGCGTGCTTTCGATTCGACCCCTTTTCACATTTTCACTCCATTGTTCTACATTCATAAATGATATATTCGTCCGTCGTCCGTAGAAACATCGCTTCTTTGAATGCCAATTTCCTAAGCTGTATATGACGAACTGTGCTAGTTAAATGGCTAGCTCACGGTAAAATCATAAGCATTATGTTCAGTTACTTTCATCTATTGATAAATGATACCAAATCGAAAATATATGCTCAGGTTTTTAGATTCATGTGGCATCCTAACAAACATCGGATGAATTTTGCAAAAACTGGAAACCACTATGTAGATTAAACCCCCGATGTTGGAACACCAATCTACTTTGCCAAAGACATTGGGCAACCAAACAATGAACTAACAGAAAATGTCCTGAAGGACGGAACTAACTGAAAGCATAAGGAAATTAGCAAGTCCTAACTCAAAACGATACGAACTGAACAATGTCTTACTGACTAATATCTACGTATCCTTTTTTAATATTTTTGTCTTACTGACTAGCTAGCTGAACAATGTCTTGTCGCCCTTGCCGAGCCTTGTGCTTCGATCAGTTGGTAGCGGCGTCACTGCGACCGTGGATGCCCCTTCAACTTCTTGAGAGCAGACCAAATCCCGGCATACAAGAACGTGCAAACAGCCCGGACCTCCAGGCGCTCCATACGTGACATGTTCTTGTCCCGCAATGCAGAGATTAGCGCCGCGTCCACCCTTTTCGCAGCGGCGCCCACGACGAGGCGAATCAGGGGGGTGGACTCCTCATCAAAGTCGACAGGCGTGCCGCCGACCACCACCGCGATCACCAGCTCCTCCTTGAGGGTCTTCAGCGCATCGCCAACTGTTGATTCCGAGGCGACGCGCACCTTGCGAGCCACTTGTCGTGCTCCGCCTTCTTCCCGGCAAGCGCGCAAACCAAGCCCACGTGAAAGTGCGGCCGCGGATCGGACGGGTCATCCCGCGCCATCTCCGCGTACCTCTCCAGGGCGTCCTCTAAGCGGCCGTCGCGGGAGGAGAGAAGGGCAGCGAGGAGCCGGAGGTCGGCGATAGTGGGGGCGTCCCCCTCCTCCGTGGCGCGAGCCAGATCGCGCTCGGCGACGCGCAGAGCGGAACGAATGCACGCTCCGGACAGCGGGAGCGCGCCAAGCACCAGGGTGGACAGCAAAGCTTGCGACTGCGACGTCTTCAGGAAAGGGCCAAGCACCAGGGTGGACAGCAAAGCTTGCGACTGCGACTGCGACAGCTCTCCAATGAGCACCTTCTTGAAGACGGACATGTCGCCGTCGTGGACTCTCTCCCGCAGAGCATCATTTAGCATCCGAAGGCTGCGGAGACCACCTGCCCTTCACAGCCCTTGACAGCACGCGGTGCCCCACCAAGCGTGGCCATCACCACGGGGAGCTGGTATGAATCGTCGAGGCACGAGCGGGGATCGTGGAAGTCTCTGTGGGTTCTGGTTTGGTGATCCACTCATCGCCCTCGTTGACTAGTCCGATCAGGTCGCAGAATGCAGCAGCGCTAACAAGCCCGGAGGTGCAGTGAGGGCTTTCCGTGGCGATCTGCGCAAGGGCGTTGAGCGCGGCCTGAAAGCGGCCATCCTCCGCGTCGACCAGAGCTGAGTATACGCGCTAAACCTCCGCTCTGTCAGCGTCTTCCGCCGAAGACTTTGCGATCAACTCCGGCGCGAGGTCCCGGAACATGTGGGTAAGCCTGCTGGAGATGGGCCTATGGCAAAGCGCAGCGGCGCCGAGCGCATGCGTTGCGTCGAGAAGGAAGGCCTCTGGGGTGAGCAGCACGTTGAGTTTGCGGAGCCCCGGGCACGCACGGGCGAGGGCAAGGTGACCGCGTGCGGATGGGATGGAGAAGGCAGGGAGCAGGCCGGTGTAGGGTTTTAGGTTGTACGTGTGGCCTAGCACCTTGGCGAATGCGAGGGTGGCGCAATGGAGGAAGCGTGACACGGGGGATGCCAGAGCCGAGGAGTGGCGGAGGGGAGGCGAGGCGAGGCGAAGCTTTTTGCCGTCTTGGGCTCTTGTGTTGGCTTCCAGAGTTGTGTGGTGCCGCCTTTACGTTGCGGACCAACAGGCCGTGCATGGTTTAACCTCTTCAGAATAGCATATGAAAAACATAAGCATTTCAATCTATAAATGGAAGGACCTGCCAAATTCATCTCCTAGCATGCATCAACAATGAATTCTAATAGAGAGTATGTGTATCTATATGCTTAGTTTTTTAGTAATATTCATATACCAACAGCGTGCAAAGCAAGAAGGATCGAACGTGGGAGAAACGAGGAGACCTAAAAAGTAAGCTCCTTCGCTTTTGCAGCTTTCCATGGGTATCATATCGTTATAGTATGCTTATGTTACTAGAAGAGATGATGGGGGCACAAATATTTGGGAAGGAAGCTTATCCAAGTGGTGGTGGATACAAGCAAGAAAGAAAATAACATTTACTTTTACACTGAAAAGAAAAGAGAAATACTAAGCTAAATTGATTTCTGAAGGAGCAGGGACGAGCCGAAGATAAAATCTTGCATTCATCTATTTTAAAATGGGAACTAAAATGTAGAAAAGGGTAGCAAAATAGGCCCAGCCTGACGGCCCCGCCCGAGCCCAACGGGCTACGTCTGGCCTGACACTCATTTAAGGTCGGGCGTGGCGCTAATTTTCTCAGCCCGAAAAATGGGCGGGCTTGAGCTCAGCCCGAATAATAAATTGAATTACATTTACATTAGAAAATGATGGGTGGTCCGGTCTGAGCCCAGCCTAAATTGAGTCCAATTTTGTTAGCCCGGTTAAGTTAATGGGCAGGTTTGGACGGAGATTTTGGACTCAAAAGAAACTGAGCTTTTTACTAGCTCGGTCCGAGGTATGCTCAGGTTATATGTGCATCAATTCCCCATGTTTCCCTTCAATTGCAAAATGAGTACACTCCCTATGGAGGGTAGTGGCTTCTGGCACAAAAAGAAAAGTACAGCAGTATGTATGCACTATGTAGCTTTGGCCGTGCAGGACCCCCCAAGCATCAAATTGACAAATTGTAGGTGGCTTCGCGCCTTGCCGTACGCACGTTGCCCGTGTACGGTTATACATCGCCAAAGCGCGATAAATTTACACCTGTCGCCTGTCGCTGTACCATTTTCAATCTAGTTTGGACTTTTACGTTGTAAAAGAATAATAATCGGTGTATGCCTGCAATAGATGATGAAATTGATGGCATCACCCCACATGCAAAGAAAGTTCAATCTAAAAAATCTATATATCTTAAACCGTTTATCTAAATTAAATTCCGATTCCACCAATAGATTTCTAACAATAAAATCTTCAAAACAAGATCCTACTTGACTATATTTGGATAAAAAATTTTATTAACATTTTTCATCAAGTTGGAAGATTATCTGAGATATATAGAGCCAAACAAATTCTACGAACTTGCAGAACAAAATAAATATAGACATCGAACAAATTTTACGAACTAACAGAACAAAAGCGTAGTGCACTCTGTTCACTTTTCTTCCGTTATCCAGGAGCAAATACTTAGAATAGTATTAGTAATGGACAAAAATAAATGGATATATATCATTATTATAATGCTGCTTGTCTGAAGCGTCCCCACATAAGTAGAGACTAAATGTGATGCAAATATCAGTCCCAGGAGGCTGATAACACATTTATTTGACAGATAATTCAGTTACCGTACAACTCCCAAGGGAGTGGGTGTGAAAGCCACGCAGTGATAAGAAGCAAATAAATAACGGCGGCAAACCAAGCGACTGCCAAAAGACAGCACTCGAGACTACACTGCAGCAGAAGCATCTTGGAAAGGTCAACACCACAGGCAGCGTTGGGTGCGGACACAACCTCCTACTCAAACTCCTCGGCGGTGAAGTCCGGGTCTTCCTTTGTAGCAACGAAGCAAGGGTGAGTACAAAAGTACTCAACAAGTCCAACCCCATCCATGGAGGGGGGATACAATCAAGTATATGCACAGGATATAACAAGTATAGGCTAAGGTTCATTTGCAATAAAGCTAGATTTTCATCACATGCACGGGTTTGTTTTCAAAAGGGTTTTTGGTAAAGCTTTTCCTTTAGTAATTGAAACATTGAGTGGGGTTGATCCTACACAAAGGATCCAAATTTTTACTGCAATCGGACTCCCCGTCCGCCATAGCTCACGGCACAACTGCCAGACACTTCCAAAATCCAACACACGCTATGAAACCATCCATTCCCAAGTGCTAGTTATGTGACCAAGCCGTAACTCGTCCAATGCCGTGGCCACGGCTACCCCGATAGGTTTTAACTCTGCAGAGGTTGTACACTTTTCCCACAAGTAGGGTACCCGCAGCACGATCACCTTAGTGCCGGTGCGGATCCTAACAAAGCCATTACCCACCTTAGCTAAGACTGACTAGCCAACACGGAAGCACCCAAGGGGTTAATGACTCATCCACAAGGCCGTAACTGGGACCTATATCACCAAGATCTTACTCCTTTTCCATGGACTCCCTTTGCTCACTAGCACACCTGAAGACTATCAGTTCAGCTAGTGGGATTTATGCTAAGCCGTTACCCATACAACGGTCGAGTGGTTGCACGATGGTTGAATTAGGCAAGATGACACATCAACTCGATCCTTAACCATGACAAGATGGATATCTCCCAACTTTGCTCAACCACTAAGGTACGAGCACAATGTTCTGGCATCTCACTCAGAAACGCCCATCCATCTCATCTACACATTCCTTGCCTTTGAACCCGGAAACCCATTTTCCCATTTGAACACACTCACGCATTTATTCTCCAAATAAACCATTGTAATCATGATTGAAGTGGAGTAACGAATTCCTAAGCATTCTAGCAGTAGTTATCATCTAAACAGAGCAAGTCATATTTAGAGATAAACATAGGATAACAAGGAGTAATCATAACAATCAAGGGGTGGCTATCCAACCATGTCTTGCAATAAAACAATATGCATTTTATAAAACAGGCCGATAGGTTGTGTTTGAAAAACTAGGAATAAATATGCATCAAAGGGTGAGATTGGACTTGCCGTCTTCAAAGCCTTCTGGGAGTTCCGGCTCATACTGCTGGTCCTCGGGCTCGGGCTCGCGATCAAACTCCTCCTCGTGCTCCTCCTCGGGTACTCCACGATCTACGGCACACACAAACGGGCACGCAAATAAATAAAAGAAAATAAGATTTTACCCGTTGAGCTCCGAACAGAAAACACGAACGGAAAATAGGTAGAAAGAGTATTTTTGGGAAATTTGGATATGGATCGGCGGAAGTATACTGGAGGATGACGTGGTCGAATTTGGGATTAATTGGAGGAAGTTTGGCGCATGAAATGACGAGTTAAACATGGATTAGGGGCTTAAAAAGGAGGTTTAGGATTGATTTGCGAGGAACCAGGAACCTATTTGTAAATATTTCTGGAGGTGGAGGGGCTTATCTATGAATAGTGTTTGAGAGTGGTGGAAGGGTGGTTTCACGAAGTAAGAAAAACTGGGGGTTAGATCGGAAAGGAGGGGCTTTCTTACTCCTTCTCCCAGGAAACATAGAGAGGGAGAGTGGGGAGGAGAGAAGGGCCGGCGGCGGCCGGCCGGCCAGGGTCTCACCGGCGGCACCTACGGTTGGGGAAAGGTGGAGGGGACTTAGGAGGTCTCATTTTGCCTTGTACCTCGGAGAACCGGTGATGGGGGAGGGGGGCCGGTGATGGATTTCGTGCGGCGGCGGCGGCACGGGAGGAGCGGCGCACGGGCAGCGGCGGTTGGCGTGGGCGACGGGTGCTGGGGCGTTGGTGATGGGAGGTGGTGGAGGGTAGCTTGGCGTTGGGCCCTTTTAGAGTCGGCGGAGGGGCGACGGCCGGCGGCAAATAAGGAGGCCGGGCCGGCGGGTGGCGCATGGCAGGCGCTGGGCGGTGCGGAGGTGGCGGTGGGGGCCGGGCAGGCTCTAGCGGCGGCGGGGCTCCGTGCTGGGGCGATGTGGGGCGGGGCCGAGGCGCCAGGGGAGGGGCGGCCACGGGCGGCCCGGCGGGTGCGCTGGCGTCGGGCGCGCCGGGGGAAGGGGCGGCGGAGCTGGGGCCGTGCGCAGGGGCTGAGGTCGGGGGCCAGCCGGGTTGGGGCCAGCGCCTGGAGTAAATGCGTCGTGGAGGCTGGTTGGGCACTGCCCGAAGGGATGGGCCAGCTGGGGTCCGGCCGGAGGAGTTGCGCCAGGAAACCAGGAAGAAGAAAGGAAGAGGAGAGAGAAGAAGGAAGGAGGAAGAAGAAGGAAGAAGAAGGAAGAAGAAAGAGAAGGAGAAAAAGAAAAAGAAAAGGGAGGGGGGGAAAGAGAAAAGAAAAGGGAAACCAGTGGCGATTGCGGCACGCGCGGCGGTCTGTTGACCGGCACACGGCGAGAATTACGGGAGAGGATAAAATGATGGTGTCGGCTTGGGTGCCGGGACGGCGAAATTGCCGGGAAGTGTTTGGATTTTCAGAAACTCAACGATAAAAAGATTTTGAAAGTGATTTTTAACAGGTGGTTTTAGTTGATGATTTTTCGGATGTTACAAACCTACCCCACTTAAATTGAATCGCGTCCTCGAGATTCGGCTGAGTCCTGAAAAGATGGGGAAATTCCTTCTTTAATGCGTCCTCGCGTTCCCACGTGGCTTCTTCTTCACCATACCTACTCCATTGCACTCTGCAAATCCGGACTACTGAATTCCTTGTCCTCCTGGTGACGGTGTCCAGAATCTTGACAGGCACTTCTTGATACCGAAGGTCCTTTTGCAAATCTATTGTCTCCACCGGTACTTGTTCCTCCGGTACTCTCAAGCATTTTCTCAGTTGGGAGACATGAAATACCGGGTGTATATCCGACATTTCTTTAGGCAGTTGGATACGATATTCTACAGCTCCAACTCTTTTTACCACCTAGTATGGTCTAATATACCGAGGGGCTAGTTTTCCTTGCACCTGAAACCTTCGAGTACCCCGAATCGGGAAAACCTTGAGGTAGACAAAATCTCCCTCATTGAGACACAATTCCCGTCTCCTCTTGTCCGAGTAGATCTTCTGTCTGGACTATGTGGCCTTCAGCTTTTCTCGGATTTCTGCCACACGGTCTTCTGCTTCTTTGATGAAAGCAGGTCCAACTAGAGAGCCTTCTCCTACTTCTGACCACATCAAAGGGGTCCTGCACTTTCTACCATAGAGGGCCTCAAATGGCGACATGCCCAAACTGGCTTGGTAACTGTTGTTGTATGAGAACTCTGCATAGGGTAAACTTTGTTCCCAATCCTTGCCATAGGTGAGGACACATGCTCTCAACATATCTTCCATGATTTGATTCACCCGCTCTGTTTGGTCATCGGTCTGGGGGTGATAGGCTGAACTAAAGTCCAATTTAGTACCCATGGCTTTATGCAAACTTCTCCAAAACTTAGAGGTAAATTGGGTCCCTCTATCCGAGACGATTCTGCTGGCCACACCATGCAGCTTCACTATGTTATCGACGTAGAGTCGGGCTAGTTTTTCTCCACCATAAGTGGTCCGTACGGGCAGATAGTGAGCAACTTTAGTGAGTCGGTCCACTATTACCCATATGGAGTCATTTCCTTTCTGAGTTCTGGGCAAGCCCACTACAAAATCCATGCCGATCTCATCCTACTTCCAAACTGGGATAGGCAATGGTTGCAGCAAGCTGGCTGGCTTCTAGTGCTCGGCCTTGACCCTTTGGCAAGTATCACAATGGGCGACAAACTGAGCTATGTCCGCTTTCATCCCATTCCACTAGTATTTCTGCTTTAAGTCCATGTACATTTTGGTGAACTTGGAATGAATGGAGTACGCCGAGTTATGGGCTTCATCTATGATGGTTTGCCGGAAGTCACCTTCCTTGGGGACACAAATTCTGTTCTTGTACCACAAGGTTCCTTTGTCATCCACTCTGAAATCCGGGGCTTTATTTTCTCCGGTTTGCTTGCGGATTTTTACTAAGTCTGGATCTGAACCTTGGGCTTCGCGGATTTTATCCTCCAAGGTGGGTTGTACACTTACCTTGCAGATGGTATTTTGGGGAATAATGTGCACATTCAACCGGGCCATTTCCTCCTGTAGGCGGGCATTCTCGGGTCTAGGCTGTCCATAGGATTTCCTGCTTAAGGCATCAGCTACAACATTAGCTTTGCCGGGGTGGTAATGGATTTCTAGGTTGTAGTCCTTTACCAATTCTAACCACCTTCTTTGCCTTAAATTCAGAGCGGGTTGGGTGAAGATATACTTTAAGCTCTTATGGTCGGTGTAAATCTCACACTTATTCCCAATCAGATAATGCCTCCAGATCTTGAGGGCATGCACTACGGCTGCAAACTCTAAGTCATGGGTTGGGTAGTTCTGCTCATGAGGCTTGAGTTGGCAGGAAGCATATGCCACTACCTTCCCATCTTGCATGAGGACACATCCTAATCCTTGTCGGGATAGATGACAAAGTCCCGCTGGATATCCGGCAAGGTCAACACTGGGGCTTTCGTCAACCTCTTCTTCAGTTCATGAAAGCTTCTCTCACATGACTCTGTCCAGGTGAACTTCTTATCCTTCCTGATCAGCTCTGTCATGGGCCGGGCTATCTTGGAAAATCCCTCAATAAATCTCCTATAATACCGAGCTAAACCAAGAAAGCTTCTGATCTCACTAACATTGGTGGGTTGCTACCAGTTGGAGACAACCTCAACTTTCTCCGGATCAACTGTGACTCCTTCCGCGGTCAGGATGTGACCAAGGAATGCCATCTCAAGCCAAAATTCACACTTACTGAATTTAGCATAGAGTCGGTAGGCTCTCAATTTCTCTAACACTACCCGTATGTGTTGTTCATGCTCCTAGACACTCTTGGAGTAAATAAGTATATCGTCAATAAAGACTACGACAAACTTATCTAACTCGTCCATAAACACCTTGTTCATGAGGTTCATGAAATAAGCAGGTGCATTGGTCAATCCAAAAGACATCACAGTGAACTCAAATTGACCGTAACGGGTGACAAAGAAATGTCTTCGGAATGTTGCTCTCCTTGATCTTGAGTTGATGGTACCCTGACCTCAGATCTATCTTGGAGAAATACTTGGCTCCTTTCAGCTGGTCGAACAGGTCATTTATTCTGGGGAGTGGATACTTATTCTTGATGGTGACCTCATTCAGTGCGCGATAATCCACGCACATCCTCATGCTCCCATCTTTCTTCTTGACAAAGAGCACTAGGGCTCCCCACGGGGATGAGCTAGGCCTAATAAAACCACTCTGCTATAATTCCCCCAACTGTTTCTTCAGTTCGGCCAACTCTGAGGTTGCCATCCTATAGGGTCTCTTGGCTATAGGAGAGGTTCCAGGGACAAGGTCGATTATGAACTCTATATCCCTATCTGGGGACATTCCAGGTAGTTCTTCAGGGAAGACATCAGGGTATTCACTCACTACCGGGACTTCTTCTATGGTCTTGGTCTCCATGCTAAAAACCATGGGGTCTGGGCCACTTCCTCGAGTGTGACAAGTCACTTGTACACCATCCCGATTGGTCAAGTGCACTACCTTATCAGCACACCCTATATGACCATTATGCAGGCTTAACCAATCCATTCAAAGAATCACATCTATCCTCTTAGACTTAAGTACTACTAGATCTGCTAAAAATTCTACCCCTCTTAAATTGATCCTTACCCGGGAACAACCTAGTTGACATCGAATGTCAGCTCCAGGAGTCCGGGTTAATAGGGGTAACTTTAGTAGTACTGTAGGTATATTGTGCTCTTCCACAAAACTTGAGGATATGAAGGAATGTGATGCTCCAGAATCAAAAAGTATTGTTGCCAAGACTGAGCTGACTAGAAACTCACCGAGTACCATGCCCTGAGCTTCGCGAGCCTCTTGCGCGCTGATGTGGTTGACGCGGGCTCGTCCGAATGATTGCTGGGGCGGCCTCATCTGCTGGCTATTGTTGTTGCTGGGTTGGTGTTGCTGCAAACTGGCACACGGTTGGCTCCTGACAATGCTGCCCTTGGTCCAGCCACCGAGTTGGAGAAGGCTGATGCTGCTGGCTTGTTGGCATAGGGGCAGTTGGTGATGAAATTCCCTAGCTCTCGGCAGTTAAAGCATGCCCTGCTATTGCCAGTGACTTGGCTGGCGCTGCTCTGTGGGGCCTTGGTAGGGTTCTGGCTCTTGAATGGGGCAGAAGTCTGGTGGGAACTGGATGCTTGGGACTGAGTCCGGTACTGCATGGGAGCTTGGGATCTGGGCAAGGGGTGACCAAAGCTCCTCGGCTTCTGGAATCGGTCCTGCTGGTGAGTCTTGCTCTCCAGGAATCGACGCTTGTTGTCCCTCCGCTCTTCTGCCTTGGCCCTCTCAGTCAAGATGGCCATGTTCATCAAGGTGTTGAAGTTGGGGTAGATCTGGGGGGTGAGCAGGGTTCTCAGTTCTGCGTTCAAGCCCTTCTTGAACATGTCCTGCTTCTTCTCATCCTTGTCCACCTCCTCTAGAGCGTAACGGGCCAGCTCCATGAACTGGAAGGTGTACTCCTCCACAGATCTGTTGCCTTGGCGGAGTTCACGGAACTCATCCGCCTTGCGCTTCATGGTAGCTGCGGGGATCTGATAGCGACGGAACTCCGTCACGAACTCATCCCAGGTGATGGTGGAGGCATCCTGGGCGGCAGAGCAGTAGTTCTCCCACCAAGCTAGAACGATCCCGGTGAGCTGGTGGGCAGCTAAGAGGACTTTGTCCCTTCCCTCGCAATCGAATGGCTCCAGCTTCCTCTGGATGACTCGCAGCCAGTCATCTGCGTCTAGAGGGTTGACGGACCCGCCAAAAGTGAGTGGCTTGGTCCGGAGGAAGTCCGTCAACTTCTCATTCATGTTCTGCCCGCGGGGCCACTGGCGGGTGATGGCATTGGCTAAAGCTTCCAGCAGAAGGGTCTGGTTGTTCATCACTTGAACCAGATCAATGCCCGGTGGGGGTAGTGGTTGCTGTGCTCCTACTTGGCTTTCTCCCCTGCCTTCGGGCTGACTTACTTCCTGCTCCTCAGGAAGCACTGCCGGAGGCGGTTCTTGCCTTTCTGGCTGCCTTTCAGCACTAGGGGTGGCATGGGCCTGACTCGGGGAGGTCCTGGTGGCACACTTGGGCGGCATCTGCAGATTGAGCGAGACTTTATGAGAGTAGGATTTGGATTTTAGTGATCTTTAAGGTAATTATTTTGTATTTTCGAAGAGACGAAATCCACCTCCTGTCGACAAGCACACAGACTAACAAACAACAAGCACAAACAATTTTATTTATTTTGCCACGGGGGGGGGGGGGGGTACACACTTCTGGGGTAAGGCTAAAACACGCACTACACGACCAAGTACAACAACACAACTAAAGGGGTACAACTCTAAGCTGCAGACCGTGACGGCTTCATTCCCTTGGGCAACTCTGGGCTAGGCACGCTACTCGCAGGGCGAGTCTTCTCCCTAGACGGAGTGGTCCTCTAGCGGAATGAGAAGGGCCAGCACCTCATCCTTTAGAGTCCCGCCCACTGGAGGGGTTCCGGTGCCTCACCATCGGCCACCTCAGAGTTCCTTTCCGAAGGCGGTGGTGCTGGGGTGGCATCTGGGCTCTTCCGCTTGTCGGATCCTTGGGCGATGGGAATTCCCTCAAGTATCGGGGCCTCTTCATCCTCGATGGCCACCATCCTCCTTCTGGCTCGAATGGTGAGGTGGGCATCCTTCAGTTCCTTGGAGTGTTGATCCTCAGCCTCCTTGAGGGCCTCGACAGCAGCAGCCTCATTGCTCTGGGTGGCTGCGGCTCGTGCTTCGGCGGTGGCTAGCTTCACCTGAAGCCTCCTCACCATAACCTCTGCGTCCTCGGCTCTACGAGTCTGCTGCTTCAGCTTAGCAACCTGCTCGTCGTAGAGCTCGTCCAAGGTGAGAAGGTAGGCAGCCATGTGGAGCACGGTGGGGTTGTCCTCACGCTGTCCACGTCCTTCCAAAGTCCTCACCCAGGCTAGCCAAACCGGGCAGCTCTTCTTGACAGGCGGGTAAAACCTCATCGGAGTGTGGCCGATGTGACTCTTTTAGATCTGGCACAGAAAACGGAGGGCCTTCCGGGCTGCCACTTGACAAGTGTCCTTGTGTCGGAAGCCGGTGGCGGTCACATTCCATGGCTGGATGTCGGGGTAGCGACTGCTTCGCCCGATGTAGATAATCATCTCACACCGAGGGGTCCCGCGGTCCTCGTACTCGCTGCTGGTGTACTCCGGACGCTCATAAATTCCAAGGCGGTCCATGCAGGCAAATAGTAACTTGGGAAAACCGGGCTCCTCCAGGCAGTGGCTGTTGACCCATCCTTCTTCGGCCATCTGGAAAAGAACCGGGGTGCAAATTAGTTTTGCAATAGAGCAGAGGTAGGAAGAAATTTTGTAAGTCATTTATTTTGGTCAAAAGGGCTAGTCCGGTCCTAAGGTCGCATCCTACAGCCAACGACGGCTCTGATACTACCTGAAGCGTCCCCACATAAGTAGAGACTAAATGTGATGCAAATATCAGTCCCAGGAGGCTGATAACACATTTATTCAACATATAATTCAGTTACCGCACAACTCCCGAGGGAGTCGGCGTGAAAGCCACGCAGCGATAAGAAGCAAATAAATAACGGCAGCAAACCAAGCGACTGCCAAAAGACAGCACTCGGGACTACACTGCAGCAGAAGCATCTTGGAAAGGTGAACACCATAGGCAGCGTTGGGTGCGGACACAACCTCCTACTCAAACTCCTCGGCGGTGAAGTCCGGGTCTTCCTCTGTAGCAACGAAGCAAGGGTGAGTACAAAAGTACTCAACAAGTCCAACCCCATCCATGGAGGGGGATACAATCAAGTATATGCACAGGATATAACAAGGATAGGCTAAGGTTCATTTGCAATAAAGCTAGATTTTCATCACATGCACGGGTTTGTTTTCAAAAGGGTTTTTGGTAAAGCTTTCCTTTTAGTAATTGAAACATTGAGTGGGGTTGATCCTACACAAAGGATCCAAATTTTTATTGCTATTGGACTCCCCGTCCACCATAGCTCACGGCACAACTGCCGGACACTTCCAAAATCCAACACACACCATGAAACCATCCATTCCCAAGTGCTAGTTATGTGACCAAGCCGTAACTCGTCCAATGTCATGGATACGGCTACCCGGATAGGTTTTAACTCTGCAGAGGTTGTACACTTTTCCTACAAGTAGGGTACCACAGCACGATCACCTTAGTGCCGGTGCGGATCCTAACAAAGCCATTACCCACCTTAGCTAAGACTGACTAGCCAACACGAAAGCACCCAAGGAGTTAACGACTCATCCACGAGGCTATAACCGGGACCTAAGTCACCAAGATCTTACTCCTTTTCCATGGGCTCCCGTTGCTCACTAGCACACCCGAAGACTATCAGATCAGCTAGTGGGATTTATGCTAAGCTGTTGCCAATACAATGGTCGAGTGGTTGCACGATGGTTGAATTAGGCAAGATGACACATCAACTCAGTCCTTAACAATGACAAGATGGATATCTCCCAACTTTGCTCAACCACTAAGGTACGAGCACAACATTCTGGCATCTCACTCAGAAACATCCATCCATCTCATCTACACATTCCTTGCCTTTGAACCCGGAAACCCATTTTCCCATTTGAACACACTCACACATTTATTCTCCAAATAAACCATTGTAATCATGATTGAAGTGGAGTAACGAATTCCTAAGCATTCTAGCAGTAGTTATCATCTAAACAGAGCAAGTCATATTTAGAGATAAACATAGGATAACAAGGAGTAATCATAACAATCAAGGGGTGGCTATCCAACCATGTCTTGCAATAAAACAATATGCATTTTATAAAACAGACCGATAGGTTGTGTTTGAAAAACTAGGAATAAATATGCATCAAAGGGTGAGATTGGACTTGCCGTCTTCAAAGCCTTCCGGGAGTTCCAGCTCGTGCTACTGGTCCTCGGGCTCGGGCTTGCGGTCAAACTCCTCCTCGTGCTCCTCCTCGGGTACTCCGCGATCTACGGCACACACAAACGGGCACACAAATAAATAAAAGAAAATAAGCTTTTACCTGTTGAGCTCCGAACAGAAAATGCGAACGGAAAATAGGTAGAAAGAGTATTTTTGGGAAATTTGGATATAGATCGGCGGAAGTATACTAGAGGATGACGTGGTCGAATTTGGGATTAATTGGAGGAAGTTCGGTGCATGAAATGACGAGTTAAACATGGATTAGGGGCTTAAAAAGGAGGTTTTGGATTGATTTGCGAGGAACTAGGGACCTATTTGTAAATATTTCTGGAGGTGCATGGGCTTATCTGTGAGAAGTGTTTGAGAGTGGTGGAAGGGTGATTTCGTGAAATAAGAAAAATTGGGGGTTAGATCGGAAAGGAGGGGCTTTCTTCCTCCTTCTCCCAGGAAACAGAGAGAGGGAGAGTGGGGAGGAGAGAAGGGCCGGCGGTGGTCGGCCGGCCAGGGTCTCACCGGTGGCGCCTACGGTTGGGGAAAGGTGGAGGGGACTAAGGAGGTCTCATTTTGCCTTGTACCTCGGAGAACCGGTGATGGGGGAGGGGCGGCTAGTGATGGATTTCGAGCGGCGGCAGCGGCATGGGAGGAGCGGCGCACTGGCGGCGGCGGTTGGCGCGGGCGATAGATGCTGGGGCATTGGTGATGGGAGGTGGTGGAGGGGAGCTTGTCGTTGGTCCTTTTATAGCTGGAGGAAGGGCGACGGCCAGCGGTAACGTTGTGCGCCCCGCCGGCTAGTGATCAAGCTTGGTGCCGGGCGTTCGCGTGGTGATTTTAGCACGGGACTCCGAGGAAATTGGTCTTTACCGTTGTTCCGATGGAAGGCTGCTTGGACAGCAATGATGGTAAAAGGCACCCGACGCTCCATTTATG